>NC_092354.1:11736343-12052143 GCF_963676685.1 Mytilus edulis
CTTGTTTTGAGAGTTTATTTCGAGATAACGTAATAAAAAAGACATTCTAACAGACAAAAACATTGCTTTTAACAAATTACGGAATTACTGGCTCAGCATGTAGTGTTTCGTGAATGTGTTGATGCCGCTGTGTTTCTAAAATAATTGTACTTAAATTTATCATCTGTAGCAAAATCAATTGCACAATTGGAAAAAAAACCGGGATTTTTTTTGGCAACATTTTGTCAGTTTTATTATTTTCTTGAGGTTGATGATCGGCATAAAATAACTGATGAGTTGATATGAACAGTTCAGAAAGATGTTCTTGATTTGTAACACATTCATATATACAAAAAATTGAAACTAATGTAAGCAAGATACATCATATTTAACACAACAGCATGCTGGTCCCGGGGTAAAACATTTGAACCCAATTTTACAGATACAGGAGTAACCCGCTAGGAATATTCGAGATATTTGGCGATATATAATATAGACACTCACTGATGATGCGAGAACAAAATTTCCATAATGATTCGTTCCGAGTCCCTTAATACGGGATTGATAAAGTGAATACTTTTCGAACTCTTCAATTTTTTCCAGTAACATTCAATTCTCCTTTTGAAGTGCTATCCCGCCATACTTTCATAATATTTACATTGTCTCAAAATAGAATATTTGCACAGATTTGGCGTGAAATATGAAGCAATAAAAATAATTGCCACTGGACATTTTTACAGCCATATATTTATCATTCTAACCCTAAACCGAGGTTTCATTGGTTTAAGATTCAACTACATTTAAAACAACTTAAAATATATTTTGCATACATGAATCATAGTGTACAAATGTATCGTAAGACGGGAACTCATTACGGCTTCGTTTACAGAGGAACAAATATAATTTGTCAACAGAAAGTGTTATGAGTTTGAACATTTGCTTTCTGTTGATCGTTAAGCATTCTATAGCTGATAATCTGTGCCATAATTAAACTTTTTGACATTTCGCATTATGTTTATTTATTGAAGCAAATATAGCTTGTGTGCACTCCTCATATACTGCACTTTTACAATTGTTGTACAGTCAATACACAAAGTTATCTAATCACTAGAAGCTGGGAACAGTATATCCAACGGGAAATGAATCTGATAGGCTTTTCAATATAAAATTGATAAAAATCTCGGACTTTACGAGACTGCGAGATTTAGAGATTTTGTTAGCGTCTGGCTGAAAAATAGTCGAAATTGCTTAATAAATTTACCACATAATTCAAATATGATCCTGTTAGAAGAAAGTCGGAAAAACGGTTGACTGTGTGACCATTTGCAATAATTTCCAACACGTAAAATTAGAGAAATCAATATAATCTGGTTCATTTCACAATAATTTTCATCAAATGAATACTTTGCTGATTCTTAGTTTACAAGTTAAAATTTACTTCGAAACAAACCACTCTATTGCATTCTTAAGACACAGATAAGAATTGTCAGTGAGAAACTTTGAGGTTCTGGTTAGATATATGAAATATTGTGAATCTTAATGAAACAGCAACCTAAAGGTTCAAAAACCAAAAGCCATATCGATATTATATTTATGACAAGCAGGGGCGGATCCAGCCATTTTAAAAAGGGGGGGTTCCTAACCCAGGACAAAAAAAAGGGGGGGTTCCAACTACATGTCCCCATTCAAATGCATTGATCGTCCAAAAAAAAGGGGGTTCCAACCCCCGGAACCCCCCCCCCCTCTGGATCCGCGCCTGACAAGGAGATAATATACGTTGTTGATATAATAATAATAATTTTTGGGGCAGATGGTAAGATTGCCATTACTGTAACAACCCACTCAAGATCATAGAATTTAGAAAATAATCTTTACGCGGTTAAAGTTAATGTTTTTGTTTTCCTCATTTTAGGAAGTTTAAGTAGATCTTTGATGGTTTTCATTTAATTTATTAAAAACTTTTGAAAACTTTGGAGTGTTTGGGATGCATATGAACAAGACACATGTAAATGACTGTTGCCCTTGTGAACAAACAAATGTAAATGACTGTTGCCCTTGTGAACAAACAAATGTAAATGACTGTTGCCCTTGTGAACAAACAAATGTAAATGACTGTTGCCCTTGTGAACAGACACATGTAAATGACTGCTGCCCTTGTGAACAGACACATGTAAATCACTGTTGCTCTTGTGAACAGACACATGTAAATGACTGTTGCCCTTGTGATCAGACACATGTAAATGACTGTTGCTCTTGTGAACAGACACATGTAAATGACTGTTGCCCTTGTGAACAAGACACATGTAAATGACTGTTGCCATTGTGATGAAGTTTGGATTTTTGTCGTTGGGTTGTGATCTCAATATCTCCTTTTATTCATAACATCTACGCTTTACAAATACTCAGAGATCATTAAAAGTCAGTGCACAAGGCCATTACAACTGATAACAAACAGCGAAGATCTTGCGTTCTACCCCATCTAAAGTCCAAACTGCGAACAAAACCCGACAGGAAATAAACCGAAATACAGTATTTGATTTCAGTGAATGATAGAACATAGATTACTGCATTTCAACGACTGATAAGACATATATCTCTGCAGAGCTGCACACAAATTAAAGCAGATAACTATTGACCAATTCTATTAACTTTGAGATGATAAGTGCCCACGTTATAACTTGCAGTGGATCTTTAATTTACAAAACTAATGACTTTAGTCCTTGGCGGTTAATAAAAATTGTTCAGTTTGATTATTTAGGATGTAACTTTAACGTAGTCGTAGATGTATCAACGGTATATCTTGACTGAGAGTATTGATTTATTATAAAAATTTTCTTTTATATTTACAGGTTAATTGCTATAGCTTTTGATACCACAGAGATCTTCCGTGGTTTTATAGTGATTTTCTTTTAATTGGGGATATGCTGTGGTTTTTATTGTAAAGAATTTCTGTCGAAGATTGTTTTATGGAACATTCATTTGATCCTACTGGCTTCCGGCTGAGCGAATTGTATATTTGTATTTCTTATATATCATATATCATATATGACAAATGGATATTACGAGTTCAATAACAAAAATAAAATGAAATAGAAATCTTAAATTGCTAATAACTCATGAAGGACGTCCGTAAACTCTTGGTTATTAACGTACTATGTATCATAATTAGTTCCTTTCCTTTATATAGCCTTGACAGTTTTTTTATTGTCCAGCGCAAAATTATTGTATTGACAATTTTATTGAAATACGACAATCGGAGATAAAACATAATACATTGATGGCCGTTGCAGTGTATCATTGGATAAACTATAAGACACATCATACATGTAAGTTGCTTTTCTCATCGACAGTAGTCTTAGAGCAGACACAGGAGCAATATGCTGACCATTGCTTACTCGTATCAAAGATAAGATAAGACTCCCAATTTACCGTTGTGTAAGTTGAAGAATTGTTTCTATGTTGTAAATTTTATACAGGTATAAGAATATGTGGTATGATTTCCAAATGAGACAACTCTCCGTCCAAGTCTTACTCTAACATTCAAACGTGTTTTTATACTTCTTGTATCTGAAACCAATATAACAGATTTAATTTTAGACTTATTTACAAGACTTTTTAAAATTTGTTTACAAAATACAAAGAATTTGAAACTACAGCTTCATGAACATTTCGAGTTACCAACTCTAAAAGATAAATTTTCGGGTCATAGAAATAGCAAATAAGAATTGAATTGAAATTTCTTATTGAAAGTTCATTGAAGAAATCATGAATACAGAAAACTGAAAATAATCACACGAGAATTAACAATTATATATTCTCTCTTAATGAAAAATTGATAAAAATGACTTCAAATCATACTTATTACCAGAATCATATAATACATGTTTTATATGTCTCTGTTATTACTAACATTAAAATTGATCCGATCTGATAATTGCAACAAGATCGGATAATTAATAAATCTTTATACTTTTCCAATGATTTTTTTATGAAGCTGATTGATTTTTATGCTGAAATTTGAACTTCCTATCATTTGATTCCGTAATTAGATTTTTCTCGGTAGGAACTATTTAGTTACATGGATTAATACACTATGTTATTCACTAATGTTCTTCTTGCGTAATGGGGCATTGATCTAATCTAATGTTTTAGTATTGGTGTTAATTTGCTAAAATAAATATATATCCTGGTTTCAGATTAACATTAAATAAATGGATGTGAGGTACAAATACACTCCTCAATGAGACAGCATCACAACAAACAAGTACTACTAAACATGTAGTTAGTAAACATCCGGTGTACAACGATTTCGACCTTGACATTACACATATTAAACGCTAGACCACCCGAGTTTTAGAAAGCTTGATCTCAATTCGCGTACTATCCTATTTGAAAAAAAGCTACGAAATACTCCCGACCTGGGATGAGCACAAGAGCATGTGGCGAGGTTTAATTAGTTTATTAAGCATTCAACCTACGTGTGTTTTCACTTAAAGTACAGAATGTCCAAATTTATGACAGGCGATTTGGGGTCAATGTCAGTGAGGCATTAACCAAACATCACAAAAAGCCCAAATATAGAAATACACAGAGTTTAAGCTATACGTATGCGTTTATTATCATCGTTACACGATTAAACAAAAAAGCGAAAAAAAAAACAAAAAAACATGAAATCTTTCTCACTGACTTTTGATTCATTGATTGACTGCTGGTTACTTAACGTCCAGTGGCAAATATTTCATGTATGTTCAGGATGATACACTCACTGACTTTTGACCCATTTTGTTTGCTCGATATATATGCCGTGTGCTCTTTCGTCTAAACAATATTTTGTTTAACATTTTCGCTAATACAAAATGTATGTAATTGATGCAAGTGAAATATTAATATGAAAAAGCACCAAAGATGGTAAATGGTAAAGTTCACCGACATTTCCCCTCCGACCAACGCTTTGAATCGCTAGATTCTCGTACAGCAAAAAAAAATATAGTTAAGTTATCTACTGCATGTAACACTTTGAATTTGGTGATTTTACATTATTTTATCGTCTAATGTTTACATTTTACTTGATCCGTGCATCTTTAAATTGATCCGTGCAACTTAAAATTGACCCGTACATCCTGAGATTTATCCGTGCAACTTGCATGTACGATTGATCCGTGTCTCAAGATTGATCCGTGCAACTTAAGATTGACCCGTACATCTTATAATTGATCCGTTTATCTCGACAGAATTTAATCTATTTAAGTGTTAAAACAATGATAACACCTTACACAAAGTTATCGTATGATATGACAGTGAAGAGGATATATTTACTTAAATGTTGATAAATTAATTCCACTTTGACGATTTGTAAATAGACGCATCTGATATCATGGCCTTTCAGAAACATATTTATATTATATAATCTCTAAACGCGGCAACACAAAAACTGGGATTAATTTTTGCACGACATGTTCTTTTCGACAAGGTTATGAAAGTGTTTGAATGACATTTGAAAGGTAAAAAAAAATCACATAACGGAATTGCAATCTTCAAACTTGATGTGAAGATTTGTTATGTCACGAAATCAGAACGAGTGGGAACGCGGATGTTTGCAAATATCATTGAACAGAGATGTGGGGGTCAAATGAAAGAGGTTATAAACCAAACAATCAATTGAGAATTGATATGGGGAATGTGTCAAAGAGACAATAACCCGACGATAGAACAGACAACATTTGTTTTGTTCACTTAAAGAGACATACTAATAGTTGGAATGGTTTAAGTACTAAACAACTGTTATATACCTATTACTGCTACTTGTTATCTTGAACTAAAATCATTATCTTTCACGGTATTTTTAAACAGGCATTATTGTACAACTCCATCATCGTTGTTAGAAGTATATCGGTGTTTCAACTTAAGGATGTTTGCTCGTCATGTTTTGGATTTTTTTGTCAGATTTTCGAAATCCTCTGGTTTTATCCATTTGAATGTCTTAAATTTTTTTGCCCATGAACCCCAATTTTTCTCTTTAAAAATCTTTTACATGTTCAATTATAAGCCATTTGTAAAAGTTTTATCAAATTTTATTTATTTTTAAGTAGTTTTTGAGAACTCTAAGTGGTCAATGATAAAGCTATGAAGAATCAAGAGAAAACATTTTCCCGCTAAAATTCCAATGGCTAAAATCTCGAAAACAAGCACATTGACCCCTATATTTTTTTTGATTTTTTTAATCCTCAATTGATCCCCTATCAATATAAACTAGTTTGATGGAAAGTTATTTATTTTTAAACTGAGCATCAAACATCCTTAAGATCTACAAGGCTTTTAAAAATATCATTGAAAGTTCATTATCTAATAACAGGTCAAAACGTTTCTTGGCACATTTTCTTCTTTAATGTATAAGACTGAACAAGTATCTGTTGTTTCAATGCAATTGTATGACAGCTGTTCAAACGATCATAGCTCAAATGTTCATAGAAACATGTGTTCTATCTTACTCCGAGACCGCATGAGTATTAGGTATACATATACACACACAAATGTATCTGAAATCGGATGAGGAGTTTTAATATTTTCAATGCGGTGTGATACATAAAATGTTACATAAAATCCCACCACGAACGAGAAACTACCAAAATCAAATGATCTTCCATTTGGCTTCTTCCTCTCACAGTTACAGTAAGAACGAACTCCAAAATGGAGTAGAATCAATTGCTCATGGCAAACTTCAAATGGAGTAAAATCATTTCCTCATGGCAAGTTAAAATAGAACAGGGTGTTAGAACCTTTTAGGGGTAAGTTAGACGCTCCCCGCCCTATTCTGTCTTCTCCTTCGCCCCTGGACAATATGCTCTTCTGCAATTTAGAGGTTATTTTTTATATTATTTGGCTGCTGTAACATTAACATTGAATAACATACCTCTGTTATTATCAATAAATATTATATTCAATCACCAGCCATACGGTTTAAGATCTACAATGTAATCAAACAACGATGCAAAACAATTTAGACCTGACAAAATTGAGCCTCGTTATGACAGAAGAAACAAATTAGAGCGGGAATTGAGACATGTCATCGGCCACGCGATATTTGCATTTACACTTGATTCTATGAAATCAATTATTTAAAGCGACTAACCAAATAGTTCTGTGTAAACGTAGAACCACAATCACAGGACAAATTACTTTTCTGTAATTTTCTAATCGCCATCTTGTATTTGGGGGTTCTAGTTATTACTGTGAGACATGAAATATGTCGTGAATCAAGCAAATGTCTTTTTACCATTCAGTATGTTCAAATGTCCGTTCTCATATTTTCTTTTCCCGAAAGAACTGGATTTTCATCGATACATTTTGATAAAGAAATGACACTTGGCCTGTGGATGACCGTCGAAAGTTGTTTATTCTGCTCGTAAAGGCTAAATGCATTTGATATATTACCAAATGAATTAAAGAATGGCTTTCTCTAATGCTACATGCATTTCAACATAAACAGTGACTGACCAATTTGACAAACTGATACACCACTTACTTATTGGTCAGTTAAATTTGTTGCCTGTTGTTTCATGTCATTCATGCCATAAGTGATTTAGAATTAAGCATTTTCAAGCATTTCTTAAGAGTAGCACTACGTACATGATGCAAATTAAATAATCGGCCAAAGTTTCAATCAACTTTGTTATTAATTTATTCGACAAGTGGTTGTGTGTAACCCTGTATCGTCCTTTTTAGCTTTTAGTTCTGTTTCAAGAGGATAAACGGGAAAAGTACAACATGTTGCAGTTTGTACTCATCTTTATTATGTTTCCAAAAGTTTTGATTTTGACGGAACAAGTTTAAAAGTGTTAATTATTTAAAAGATCCAACTGAAGTTAAAGAATATTTCGGTTGTTAGACAAGACGCTTCTGTTAAATTGTTAAATAATGAGACGTATAGGTGTTGCAAATGGCTCAAAATAAAATAAACTTTTATTTAAAGAGGAACTAAATGCATTGATAAACAGAATTAAGATAGACAAAGACTGGTGTTACGCAATAATTATCTTTCGTTACAAAGTGTTATCAATGAATTTGTTAAATGTGATGACGCTTTTGAAGCTACTTTAAGTATGCGTTTGTTTAAAGTGCAATTGTAAAAATAAACTGTTTAAGTTTGTTGTGTTCCTGCCACATTGATACGAAACTAATTGATTGATTGGTTGTTGGTTGTTTGATGTTCAGTGGCAAATATTTCGTGCATGTTCAGGAAGATAAACGAAACTAAAATTATAAAAGTAATAAACAGTCTCAGTTGTCAAAACATATTTTCTGACATACATGAAACGACTTGTCACAAATAATGAAAATTGAGGTTTATTCTTTTTTTAACAGGGGCGGATTCAGTATTTCCGGTGAAAGGGGCTCAATCCTAATTTGTCGCCGAACTGAACGAGGCGATTTTTTAGTATATTTTTCCAATTTCAGGAGGGGCTCCTCGCACCCTCACAGTGACCCTAAATAAATGAAGCCAAGAAGTTGGTAGGGAGGTGTCATTAAAAAGAACAACTGTTTAGTCTCATGCATTATACAATATTCTATTACAACTTTTATTTTAGTTATTTTATAAAAAAAAAATCCCATTTGTCTCTCAGTTGTATACTAAATATTTCATTAGTTGTCATACGACTTACTCAGTTATAACTTCGTCACACCTAACTTAACAATAGCAAATCTTGTTTATTTCACCGTCCGAATAGTAAACCTTGTAACAATCTACTTTATCATTCTAAATGGCTTCCACTACAAGAATTAACCAGATACAGAAGCCAGCCTTTAACAAATAAAATAGAATTAAGTACAACTCTATGGCAATGGACGTAAGGATTCGCTAGTACATTCAACTGTCAGTTCTATTGGATAAAATGAGTGTTCATATTGGTAACGTCATCACGTTCTGCTAGAAATCAACAAAGCAACGTTTCAATACAAGTGGGTTTTTCAGTATACTTTTGATCCTGAGGAATGTTTTATTTTCTTCTTTTTATTTTGGCATCGAAGGTCACTTACATAAGACATTTAAATGCAGTTATGGTTTATATAAAATAAATCTGAGTCTTGTTTCTTGTTTCAACCCTCTATTTTTTCTTAAAATGTCCTGCATCAAGACAGGAAAATGGCCATTGTTATAATAATTATAGTTCGTTTACAACTTTCCATATTTTTATAAACTTTCATAGCTTAGTTAACGACAATGGTGTTATTTTCTAGTAAACTTATGACAAAGCGAATTAATGCTATGTCAGAAAAAAAACAGTTAACCCAGTTCTCTGTCTCATGTTGTTCTCCCACTTATATTATAGAGGGTGGTAATGGGTTATTTTCGTGCAACGTGTTTTGCCATTTTTATTTCACGTGCAGCCGATTAAAAAGGTTCGTTATTCACCGTATTTCGTGAAATCGGTAAAAAGATCAACGTGCAAGAAAGTTTTAATTGTTCGTTCATCGTGAAATGGCAATTTTATTCCGCGTTCTTCCGTGCAGATACCCCCCTTTACGCCCCTCATTATACAATGGCAAAGACATAACGGTTATTCACATGCATTTTGTGTAAAGAGTGTTTAAGTTTATAATG
The DNA here is from genome assembly GCF_963676685.1 of Mytilus edulis. NCBI lineage: Eukaryota > Metazoa > Mollusca > Bivalvia > Mytilida > Mytilidae > Mytilus > Mytilus edulis. The sequence continues at coordinate 11,745,924 of NC_092354.1, forward strand.
GGAACTTCTTAATGTCTTTTGACAAGAAATGGATAAAAACACATCCAGTTATAGATTAAATATTCAGCGTTTGCATTCGTTTTCAAATATACGTCTGAAGTTAAGATTTATCTACGAAGACAAGTTCTGTTCATAACATGACTGGCGCCTTAGCATCTCAGTCATATATCTAGAGCTGACTACAAGTTTTAATCAATTATACATACAAATGTACAAGCGGTTGATGATTTTTTTTAAATATTTTGTATATTTTGAGCCAATGTAGTCAAAAAATGTCTCTCCGAGTATACTACATGTAGTACTCAAATCCTTATAACATGTATTCCAATGCATGCAATCCGACATATGACTGATTTTTGATTGGATGACGCCTGAACATTGTCAATTCCACTGCTGACAGTTAACAACGTTGCGTCATACCAGTTTGTAATATTTCAAATGCTTATTCAGCACTTAACGAGTATTGCATGTCAAATTGACGGTGGTAATACATTATTCTCCAAATATTGTACAACATTGCTGAAGATAGGTAGAACGTTGATTTGGACTTTATGAACCACAATTAAGAAACTCTATAGTTAAGTTTAGTGGTATGAATTCCGTATTTGTCGACTAATTCTTTTTCTTCAATTTTACAGAGTTTTTCGCTAAAAATGTTGAATACGTTACAAATTATTGTTTGCTGGAGGATAAGCATTGCTTCAGATCTGGAAAGTGCGTTAGCAAGTTGGCATTGAAAAACAAACAAAAAAGGATTACTGATATACACCCGAGTGATGATGGAAGTTTTTAAAGACCTTTACTTCCTAAACAGCCCACGTACGGTCGGTACTCCCCAATGTTTCTGTGAGAAAGTGAGGGGAATCTGATGCAAATGAGGAGTATTTTCCATTAATACAAAAGATGATTAATGATACAAGTCTGTCCCATGTTTACCGAGGATTCGCTGTTGTTGGTTGTCATTTTCACTTGATTTTTTTAACAAATAATAATAACACATTACGAATGAAACGGGGACCAGTTCATTGATATATATGAGTCAGTGTAGTAATTGTTAAAAGCGGTTTCTGTTCGAAGTCGTATTTTTTATAAATAAATTCTTACTTGCATATTGATATCCTTTTTTTTCAGAAAGAAGCATATCTATGTTGATAGTATCTCCTGTCATATATAAATGTGGCATACGTAAACCTCTTCCCTAAGTTATTACTTTTGGGTTTTAACCTTAACCTGGTAAAAATAGTAGATCCAGTAAATACCAATACCCTTTCATTATTCCAACATCGGTACGTTCTGTTATCAGAAAGATTTTATTCCATTTCAATCTATTTATAATTAATCTTATTGTTGCAATTGCAAAATAATCAAAGCTTGCCGGCATAATTCGTGTAAGAGTCGGGTATTCATACTTGCGATTCAATTTGAAATCATCTACAAACCCTCCGGCGCTTATTTTATATTCCAAAATGGAGCAAACATGCAACCGGCGATAAACTGTAGTCACATAAGGGTCCAAAAAATACATTTGTTCCGGTATTCATGCACGGAATGCCTCACACAGAATTTTATATTGCATCAACATAAGTTTTGTGTGTATCGATAAATTGTAAATAATTTTTACTTTGAACTTTTTCGATCCCAATGTTAATCGCTGGTCTAATTTTCATAGTAGAAAATAATCTAGATTCCGGATCACTCGGTACCATTATAGTTATATTTATAGTCATTACCGACATAACACCGTCTACATTCCGGATCACTCGGTACCATTATAGTTATATTTATAGTCATTACCGACATAACACCGTCTACATTCCGGATCACTCGGTACCATTATAGTTATATTTATAGTCATTACCGACATAACACCGTCTACATTCCGGATCACTCGGTACCATTATAGTTATATTTATAGTCATTACCGACATAACACCGTCCAATCTAACTATCACAAGCGTACAAAGGAAATCAAACGTTACTGTAACCTTCCCCATGGGTAGCACTAGAACGGAACTCTAAGTTTGGAAAATCATTTATAACGTGCACCTTCATATTTCACGGCAATTGAAAGTCCAAATATGAAACAATAGACTACTTAACCTTAAAATCCTACCTAAATTGCTATTTCAACCAGATCTATGATATGAATTAGTGTATGTATTTCAGAAAGACAATTGTTTCAGCTTAAAATGTCAAATTCTTAAATGTATTAGTACCAGTTTAATGATATCTGCTAAATTTTTCAGTTTTGTCAAATGTTTCGATTTATGACATTATGTTGATAGAACTTTAAAGTGCACATATGAATTTGTGACTATTAAATTATATGTTTTCAATATCTGCATTATATGCTGTATTTAAAATAATGGATCTAGTCATTAGGCCACACCAATTTGATCCCTTGTTCGACGGACCTGCTCGCACCTATTTTTTTCAAAACAGAATTTTTTTATTTTTTTTTATTCCCGCTTCCCGCATCCGGAATTTTAATCATGTCCATTTCCCGCACCGTTTGTTTTTGTTGTAAATATTATAAAAAGATACCAACATTTGTTTTTAAATCAGAGTCTAACCTGTATATAACGATTTTAAACATAAAAGCACCCCACCACACTGTGTAAATATCTGTGAGAATATTTGTTTCAGCATGAAACCTGGAGTGCTCCGATAAAAAGTTATAACAGCGGGTATTTCCGTGAAGAACAAAAAATTGGTTTCTTTCCCCCTTACTTATATTCCCTATCAAAAAATGTTCGTTGTTAGAATAAAGTACAAAGAACTTCTGAAGGATTTGCCACCAACTGCAATTATATTTTATGCTGGCGAAACAAAACTATCCATAGCCGCTGCATGTTTTTGCACCTGTCCTGATTGATTCAGCAGCATGTCGTTCAGCAGTTATCGTTTGTTGATGTTGTTCATACATTGGTATTTTCCTGTTTGGATATATTGTTGGTTTTCCTGTTCGAATTGTGTACGCTAATAATTTTGGGGTCTTTTATAGCTTGCTGTTTGGTCTGTATCAAAGCCCTGTGTAAAAGGCCGTACTTTGACCTGCGTTTGTTATTATCAGGTTGAGAACAACCCTCCCTCAGACAAGGGGTCATTTTACTGATGTAGAAAAGAAAATAGAAATACCAAGGATTTGTGTAGTTCTTCTATACAAAACCTTTGAACACTTAGAATTTTGTACTCAAAAAGAGGAGAGTTACATCATATTTAAAAAAAAAAAAATCTAAAAGAGGGGTCCACTTATTTTGAATAATATTAAACTGTTAAAGTAAATGTGTTAACATGGTTAAAGTCCAGGAATATTACTGAATTCTTGGACATGTATTGACCATTTAATACCAGATAGATATATAGTTCTATGAGAAAATATGAGCCCTTTTGTACAAACATATATATTATAACTTATATTGATCCCTCATAAAACATGTAAAAGGGATATTTATAACATTAAGGGGTTGCCCCCAAACTGATTATAACTTGGATGGAGAGTTGTCTCATTGTCAGTCACACATACATAGACCAGATTTAATTATTTCTTGGTGAACAGGGAAAAAATACTTCAGAAATTAAAGAAATGTCAAAGTACAAGTGATAAATCACGTTTTAATATTGTCAAAACCTATTATTTTATGTTTACAAAAAAAAATTATAATCGCTCGCCTTTACTTTTCAAGCTTCGCCTCAAAAATTTGAAAATTCAATATTTTTTTATTAAAATTTTCAAATCGCTCGCTCGCCCCAAATTTTGGAGTTCAAAAATCCGTAGAACAAGAAATTAATTTGGTGTGGCCTTATGGGAACGTTAACATTCTCAATTTTGTTATGGGCACGTGATTGTTTTAGACAGTTATAATTGGTCCAAACGTACTTTAACAGGAAGATGTGAATACGCAACTAATTTACCGGGACGGAAGTAGAATTTCATTACTCCGTCATTTGTACCTTATCTTTGCTTGATTATAGCAAATTGCTTTATAATACTATTGAATTAAATTGCACCGGTGTCTAAAGTGTATATTTACTTTAAGGATAAATTAGTGATACTTGCAACGATGTCTAGTACAGTGCGTGCAAAAAAGGAGATCGTCACCGACACTACATTTGAAATCATTAATGAACTGCCAAAGTTCACAGTCCTGACGAAATAAAAAAAAAACTATAATGCCATAGATATACACTAAAACACAGTGCACATTCTTTAGGGTTGTGATAGTCCAGAAGAATATTATTATTATTATTACAAGGCATTTTTTTTATAGCTCATTATATATAACACTACAATTACTCTTATCGCTTAACATGTTAAAATAAATAGACACAACTTCGTACGAACACGGAACTACAGAGTTAAAAATAGACCAAAATATGTTTAAAAGCATACAACATCAGATCGACTATAAAAAGTTAAAACTTCATTAACTTAAAAATGACTTAAAAGAATTATAAATGAATAAGTAAAAATTTCAATACTATAATAGAATAGATTTTGGAAGATATCAATTTAAACTCACAGTCAATAAAGGCAAAAGTAGTATTTTCTTTCCATAATTGAGTTACCTCTATTTCAAGCTTTAGCGAGCCTCGGGTTTCTTTTGGTTATTTTTGACTTTATGTGTCTCCGCTCAAGATGTCCGATTATCCTTTTATTTATAGATGAAATATCAGTAAAACAATTTGCTGCGTAAAAATCTGATGCATGTTGGGTATTTTATCAAATGCTTACACCAAAGCGTATTATAATAATTGGTTAACGTCGTCAACAGTTGATATTCGACATGTCAGTAGAAATACTAATACCCCGAAAACCTTTAGGTAAAATTATAATCAACTGTTTACAGAAAACCTCATACAAACATAAGAGAATATGTCTTTCAAAAAGAATCTGTAAGCAGATAATAAACTTTCAATGGTATATTTCAACGAAGTGTAAATTAAAACCGTGTCTTAGATTTGTCATATCTTAAGGACAAATTATTGGTATTGGAGAAAATGATTAGTAATTACTACTTCAGATAAAATGACCATCATACTACATCATAATTATTTCAAATCAGACCTACTCGGAATACAGACCTACTCGGAATGTCTCTATGGATACAGACCTACTCGGAATGTCTCGGTCAATTAGGGGCGATAGTCGACAATAGAACACTTAACCGGAAATAGTTAATTCTCCATGAGAGACATACTCGTGCAAAACGGCTGCCCTATTATAACATACATGAAAGAAGAGTTAAAGGGTGAACCTTTTGATTGCTTTTAGATTGTTGAAAATTCTCATGACACCGAATGAACAGTTTACTATTTAAATAGGCAATTGGAATTAAAAAAAAATTACTTAAAATTTTTTTTGAATATAAAAACAAACTTTATTTTGTGATGGTAGAAAAATCTAGCTGACAGATTTTATTATCTGTCTTTACAACGTTAGAAAACACTAATGATACAGCATGTATCTATCTGAGTAAAATGATAGATAGTAGCTGTATGTAAATACGAGTATAAAGCATTAATAACAATTGCATGTACCTTGACCAACTTTCTCAACAGTAATTTATCATTTTGGCATAACCAAGGATTTGTTCCGTCCAAAAATAAAACCTAGGTATTTTTTCAGTACGGCTTCTGTGTTTGTTTTATTAGATATCTATGAAATATTTCTACACGGCAAACCACAATCCAATTCCATCAAATAGAATAATAACATGTGAACTTTTCTTTCACTTTTGTATGATAGCCGTCTGTTGAAAAAATAATAAAAAGCCAATTGTTTTCTCTGGTGAAGACCTGTCGGTATCATCGTCAATTACAGAAGCAAATCAAAATACATATTTAATATTTGTATTAAAACATAAATGTCTGGTCTTGTATTGACTGTGCGGTTAATGCAACACTAATTTTAATAATTTAGGAGGGGGCATTTCAGTAACTTATCTTATTCCATGATAAAGCATGATAAATTCAAGATGTTCGATATATAACGTTTATTGACATTTTGAAATGAAGGCTGTTCGTAAAAGTCAATATTTTTTATTTCAAACCTTTCATACATCATTATCTTTTTTTTACTAATTTAAACATTTTTCTAAATAATAGAGTAAAGTAGCACGAGAAGATGCGATGTACTTATTTCTACTGATACAAATTATATAATTGTGCAACGTCTTCCAGTCAATCAATTAGGATTCTCGAAGATTATTGAGACAGCTCAAAAAAAAGTCAAGTAATATTCTATTTGGCAATGGCTGTATAAATCATGTTATAACACACTTTTGATATAAGTTATTATAATATGAAAATAAGAAGATGTGGTATAATTGCCAATGAGACAACTCTTAACACGAGACCAAAATGACAGAGTATTTAACAACTATAGGTCACGTACCGCCGTTAACAATTATCAATGCATGTACCGCATATTCAGTTATAAAAGCCCCGAAATGACAAGTGCTCTTAACCAGACAAAATAGACTGCAACCATGCTTTTGAATGATCAGTTGAAAAGATATATAATAACCGTTTTAAACATTTTTTTAAGAAAAAAACTTTTGCTATATTAATTATACCAAACAGTTTCAATTTCACAATTTAAAGGTTAAAAGTAATTGGAAATTTCTGGAATTTAAAGGTTAAACACATTGTGTACTAACAAATTTGCTCTTTGCATTATAGCAACTCATTGTAAATGAAAATTCATGTCCCTCCTAAGGGAGACAACCCACACAAATGGATTACTAATTACAGGTTCAATTACAAAACTTGCAAAACAGACTACCGAGTTAACATTTATTATTTCTTAGCTTGCTGATATAAATCAATTTCTTTTGTCATAATCATGTTTGAAAATAACAAGATTGTCAATAAACATATAACTAACGTACGTATATTGTCGGGAAATTTGATATTTATTTGTATAATAACAAAGTATCTTTAGAAAACAGAGAAGCACGACAGCAATGGTCAAGCTTGTCTTCTTTTACTAACGAGTTCCACTAAATTTTCTATTTATGACAACCTTCAAGTCAATATTTATAATTAGAAATTATCTTTGGTTAAATGCAAACCGCGAAAAGGATCGTAATATAATAGTACATCGTTCATTCAAAATAAGGGAACAATTTAAGTATGCCTAGTATTTCTTTTTTTATTAAGATCGGCTAGTTAAATTCATGAATGTATTTAAAGGAGGATACCCCAAATCTAATTTGTATTATTTGTTTCTCCACTAAACAAGCGTCGTTCAGAAGATGAGATGAGACTCGGAGTCAAAATAATGCGATGTCTACAAACATTTACTTTGTAAACTAGCACGTTTAAAATCCTGTTCAGTGTCGGTTTAGTTTAAAGCAGATAATCATGTAATATTTGCCACTGGATATTTAAAAAAAAACATGTCATCTTCATTGTCACCAGCCTTTCATTCGTACGAATTTTTACAATTTAGATAAACAGTATTCTTAAATCTTGGTTTTTCTTATGAGGACAATGAAAAATGACTGTATGTACATATAAAAAGATGTGGTATGAGTGCAAAGGTGACAACTCTACATCCAAGTCACAATTTGTAAAATAAACCATTATAGGTCAACGTACGGTCATACCACATCTTCTTTTTTATATTCGACAAGGATCCTTGGCTGACACCGAACAGCAAGATTAAAAATGCCCCAACAATGACTAGTGTCAAACCATTCAAACGGGAAAACCAACGGTCGAATCTTTATATATATATACATAAAAAACGAAAAACGAGAAACACTTATGAACCGCATGAACAAACAACAACCACTGAACATGTGCATGTATGAGACCCTTGATGTGGGTTCACAGCATTAAGAATTAAAAAAGGAGCAAAATATACACAATGGACAACAATGGGCAAAATTTAAGAATAAAGAAAATTGCTTTAAAAATGAATGAAATAACCGAACCCTCGAGTATTTACTTCGGTTTTATATGCTATAATTCTTGTGTTTTAAACAGTGATTATATTGGCCTATGTGTAGGGCCCTTTGTCTCACTTTTAATTCTGGTACATAAATTAATAAATCCTAGATATTTTATACTGTCTATATATATCATACTGAGTTTACAGACAAAGATATAATTTATACTTTAAGCAAATATTATAAACCCTGGTTATGAGAATTGTCTTTGGTTAAATGCAAACCGCGAAAAGGAACGTAATATAATAGTACATCGTTCATTCAAAATAAGGGAACAATTTAAGTATGCCTTTCAAGCTGAAACAACTTTTATATTCCGAGACAGAGTTTTTGACAGCTGTTACTGTCTATAAAACCACACAATCTTTTAGAGTGGCTACAATGAAGTCTATCAAAAACTACATTTTCATAAGTTAACTTTTTTTGTTTTATAAATAAACTTGTAATTATTCATTTGACTGTTGTGTTAATGCTGTTATATTTTGTTATTTTGTTTGACCCACATCATGTACTTATATATTAGCAAACATAAAATAATAATTGTTTTTCATTTTTTTTAACGTTTGCTATGCAGGAATATTCCCATTATATTGATTTTAATTTTTGTCACGAAAATAATTGTAATTTATATCTTTAATGTTTATTTTTTGTCAGAAACCATACTTGTAAAATTTACTACAAATAAAGTAAAGGGATAAAATGATATTTAATTTGTCTAGAGATATTTACGACCTTGGAGAACATGAGATAAGAGTTCAGACATTTAAATACTTTATATGAATGAGATTAGATGAATATATCTTCATTTTTATATGTGTTTTATGACTAAATTTTAATACGGTACTTTTCACTGCATTTAAAACTTCAGTGTTGTGCAGCATTAACCGAATGTTTAATGGTATATGGTTATTAATTTTATATAAATCAAACATTGTGCTATATTGAATTGTATAGAATACGATCAGAGAAGCCTGCTTTATCATGATGTAGCTTGAAAACAACAAAATTGTCATTAAATGTACTACTTTGAAAATATACATCGAAGATCTCCATTCTGACACGAAAAACACATTCCTTGTTAGTTATTTGATTATTTAATAATAACCCTTATAATCCGTTTGGTAGTTATAAGCGGGTTGTAAGATCACTTGATTTGCTTCTTATAAGGCAGATTGTCACTATTAAAGTTTCCTTGTACAAGTTTTGTTTTGATAGAAAAGTTTTTAAAGTTTTGATAGATTTTTCTAATAATGAGAATCGTCAAAGAAAACTTAAAATTCTACTTTGATGGAGAAAATATATCTCAGCCAACTTTTCTTGAAACTTGGATGAACTTTCACGGGCATTATCCAATCAAAGTGTAGTTTTTCTTTGACCAAGTTTTTGATTACATACTAGATAGGACCAACCAATGACTTGGACAAAATTTACAGGTTGATTTGATATTGATAGTTGGCCTTAAAAATAAACGTATCACTTTTTACCTTGTCAAAGAAACATTTGATAGTAACAACTGGCTTGAAAATAGATGTAACTGAGAACACTAAATTTTCCTAATTCTAATATTAAGCTCGAACCTACCATTTATCAAAAACTCGGTATCGCCATAGTGTCAAGGGAAGGCTTTGTAGGAGAAACGAAGAAGTTCTACTCAGTTAAAAAAACACCCCCATCAAGTAGTAAAATATTTCATATGTGACAAAATCTTTTAATTTGGAGGGTATTGGTACATTTTGTATTTGCCGGAAATACAGAGGAGGTTTTATTACAATTAAGACAAATACACGTTTTGTATTGTATGCCATTGTTTTTGTTTTTACTAATAATATATTGGAAGTACTAATACAAATTGATTTCCCCTTTTTGTCAGGAATGATAATGGGAGTTTTTAACGACCTTGTCTGGCTGTACAGCCCTCGCACGGTTGGGAATATGGGTGTTGGATTCTTTATATACAGACTAAGACTTTAATACTACCATGATCAAGCACATTTTGTCAGGAATGTTGGTTTTGAATTGTTTATATATACAGACTAGGACTTTAATACATTTGCTTTTTTGCACATGTCACACTTACTTGCATATTTATTCCCGATCTTTTCCGGAAGAACTCGTACACTGTTAGGCTCTGATTTATCAAAGAGATGTTTATCGTACGTGAAAGTATCCTTCAAGTTATTACTTTTCGGGTTTAACCTTAACCGGCTAACAATAGTAGATCCAAGTAAATACCAATACCCGTACATTATTCCAACATCGGTACGTTCTGTTATCAGAAAGATTTTATTCCACTTCAATTTATTTATTAATCTTATTGTTGCAATTGCAACAGAATCAAAGCTTGCCGGCATAATTCGTGTAAGAGTCGGATATTCCTTCTTGCGATTACTCTTGAAATCATCTGCAAATCCTCCGGCACTTATGATAGGAATTTTCCAAAATGGAGCATAACGCGCAACCGGCGATAAACTGTAGTCACATACAGGTCCGAAAAATACGTGTGTACCCGTATTCATCGCGCGAAATGCTTCTATTGGCGCATTCACCATGTCACAGTTAGTATCAACATAAGTTTCGTTTATTTCAATAAATGGTAAATAATGTTTACTTTGAACTTTTTCTATTCCAATTTCAATAGCCGGTCTAATTTTCATAGTTGAAAATAATCTAGATTCTGGTAAACTAGGAACCATTATAGTTAAATTTATTGTCGTTATCGATATTACTCTCTCAAAATGAATAAAAACACAAATTAAATCCAACACTATTATTTTGCTCCACATGATGACAATTTGATCCTTGAACTTATTATGATACTGTGAAAGAATCTCTTCCTCGTGAAGCAAATTAAAACCTACTTTTATTGTCCCTCTTTCACAACTGAACAATTCATATAGTTTTAAACTACACTTGAAATATTTGAAATATAATGCATATACTTTATTTTTTATATTGAAGATATATCCGTGTCAAACAATTAAATATCTAAAACTTACTTCACCGAGACTATACTCCGTATATTCATTCCAATTATTTACATGCTTCACAAAACCACCAAATCAACGTCCTTAAAACGTTTATATCAGCCTATAAACTTTTACAAGTAAACGCTTATGAATGACCGTTGTCTTAATGGAAAACTAAACTCAGCTCAATTTCGGTAAGAGAATGATGGATTATTCGCAATTAAATGCTTACTGAGAAAGAACTAATCGGTCTTCTATTCCAATAATCTCAAATGATTATAGCCTCTAACAAACACAAAAAGAAACTCAAAGTCCTGGAAAACTATTTCAGAATATAACACTCAAGCGTTATACTCTTTACATATCTATGTTTGTTTTGCCCTTACGCGTTTTCTAATGTGCAGACGTTTTAACTCCACCTCTTTCCTCATCTAAGTAACTGAGAAACATACAACTATTACAATCATTTATAAATGCACAGATTGGTTTTTGCCAGATGTGAATCGGACTGCAGTTTTACGGTTATAGGATAAATATCTTCACTTGATCAGTCATTGAGTAGTTCATCACTACGACTATATTTATCCAATTCATGAAATAATAATCCCAAACTATCGAAATGGTGTTGTGGTTTACTATATCACAGAACATTTGTATCTATAAATCACTGGACAAGTGTTTTGTCCTGCCACTGAATATTCCAAGAATGCGATAATATTGAATCATATTACGGAAAACATTTAGAATATGTTTATTTAATAATTAAGTTTACCAGAAGAAAAAAAATCGCACACATTTCTGTTATTTTTTTCACGAGGAAATATTCATACCATAACTGAATATCAAAAGATGCATGAATTTAATGAAACTATGAAAGTATATTCCCTATCAGTACAATTTAATAAATTGATAATAACTCCATTCAATATAATATAAAAATCACAGAAATTTCCCTGTCGTTATGTATGAAGAATTCTTCTTTAATTCAAGTAGCGGTTACGAGGTGTTAAACACAATGTCAACAATTATCACTGTAAATCTCGCTGTAAATCTCGCCATGTTTGTCAATTTACTGTCAATGTGTATTCAAACAGTTCACATTGTACGTCGGTTTATAAAAAGTATACACCAGGTTTTCTGAGTAAATAGAAAGTCACTGATCCAAACTTAACTAAGAATTAAGCAAATCACATTTTCTGTGTCGTATGATTAACGGTGCTTTTCTATAGTGACTTCCACGTTTGTGGAAAACGTAAGTGTTTATCTTATCAAGCAAAGATCATATTCATTAAAACACAAGAATGACGACGATTTTTTAATGAGTAGATTGCAGAAGTCAAATATTTACACGGTGCTTTTTGTGTAAAGGTGAAAATATTTACACAGTGTTATTTTACTGCAAAGGTGAAGCTAGTATCACGTTTGAGTATTTGATTAAAAAGATTAATCAATTTATCTTACAACTAGTTTCGTTTGTTGTACATTTCGTTATATTGACTACAGATGTTAATCAAGTCTCTATTGTTTCCTAAGTTGACGAAAAGTGCAGAGGGTACCCGAAAAGGTTTGGCACACATAAAACCTGTGTTAAATAATAATCGGTCGTAGTTTTTAATTAACCACAAATTCGTCACTACCGTGGTGTCAAATTAAGTATCTAAAAGTCCTTCGTTATTTATTTTTGCACTTAAGATATGAAAGCATAAATTTGCTTATTGTATAAGAAAACTACTTTAAAAAAGTATCGATTGTGGGAAAATATGTGTACTTGTAGTCAAATAAATACCACTAAAGACCAACATGAAGATGGCATTTAAAACCTATATATTTCCTCAATCAAATAATCGTATATAAATTCTCTAAATCAGATAATCGTATATAAATTCTCTAAATCAGATAATCGTATATAAATTCTCTAAATCAGATAATCATATTTGTTTGATCAGCTTCTTCTTGTCTAATAAGCAATTCAGATTTTGTTTCTGATTAATATATTCACGCTCATGTTTTGAATTTTACAATGGAATGTTCACATTTTGTCACATGTAACCACTCTTGCTTAGGTCATTGATTTTATTATTTTAACACTTTAAAGGTGAAATGCTATCCTTCTCAGAATATTTTTTATATCAATTTCTTTCTTATTGTAATATCGTGCTAATATAATTGGGACACGTTTCTTCCTGTATGAAATTTTCACTGGTTTCAGGTTGTAATTTCAAATATCAAATGCTTATTTTATAATATACACGAGTAAGACAAATACTCTTTGGAATCAAATCTTTGGTCTATTGAGAGTATCAAACTTAACACAAGAATACGAGTAATTGTCTTACTTTCCCTTTTTATGTTTCTTCTGGTCTAATCAATAACCAAACATTAAAATATCCAATAATTGCAATGATTATATGTCTAAGACCATTCTAAGTTTTATCTTGTGTGTCCGATCCTTTTGTCATGCATTCTTTCGTCAATAAAATATGTTTTAAGTAATACATGCAAGTAGCTTTTGCAATTCATTCATCAATTAAGATGCACATATCAAAATTCGAACAGAGTAAATATATGGTATGATATGCAATATATTATCAAATCCCGACGGTTTAAATAGATATCTTCTTTCATACACGATATGCTTTTATCGCGACACATGCAATCAGTATAATAGATGGTATGTATCTTACAGGATTTCATGTCAAAGACGATCTACTCCTGTCATTTTAATAAATACCTCAATCCTCGGTTTATACTTTTATCAATAACTAATACATTTTATCATATAACATTGGTTCAATATGTCAAGTCCAACTGTTGCCTTACAAGATGGGTATTAATGTCTGTCTACCCACAAACACTATTATTTAAATATAAAACATATTTCTAGAGATAATTGTCAAAAAGGCTTATTCTATTTTTCACTATAACTGCTGTTAAAAAAGTTGTTTCAATAATTTGCAAGTATGAATAACCCACTAGAGTTATAATTTCTTCTTATCACTAAAATAAATTTTCACTTTTTATCCAATCAGAACATAGATATTTGTCTGGAAAATTGTTTTCTTTCATTCACTATTGCTGCAGAAAAAAGCAAATTAGGGTTTCCAAAGTTCTTAGGTTCTTTTTATTTAAACACTTCTGTTTTGTAATTGTTGAGCAAGATGTTTCTATATGTGAACTATGAATGATGCTGACAAAATTCTTGGCTATTATTATCCGATTGAATGGAGGAGAATAAATGACGGATATTTGTTCATTCTTATTGAGCAATATTTATATTCGTTGTCCGATATCAATCATTCGAGTACACCTTTTGTTGTAACGTTATACATCACTCGAACTATCGACTACAATTAAACGAAAACAGATAAAGAAATTCAGAATTCTGTGATAGTTCAGCAACTTCCACCTAGACAGATGCGAGACAAAAACATAAACAATCTGCATTTTTGTACCGTTGTTATACATTTTGTAAGCACATAGGGAACCGTGCCCAATTCACTGATAAAACGCATTTTTTGCCATGATTACAATTTCCAGAATTGTGTGTCAGCTATCATCATGCATGAATGCACCAGTGTTTAGATCAACAACGTTTGCAATTAAGTACGCCTTCCTAATAAAATGAAAGACTCGTCCCTTTTCAAAGATTGCAATTTCAATTTTCTTGCTTTTCCTGTGTAAAAGTAAATATAGACGTCTAGAGCTTTCAAAAGTCTTGGAATTCACAATTTTCATCTTAGTTTTAATCACGTAAAAGAAACATTGTTCATAGAAAGGATATTCACTGAAGCGTGATGCAATAAAGTCCTTTGCTCCGAGACAATGGAATTCCAGTATATTGCTATTGGGTTATATTGCAGTTCAATTTGGCATAACTATTTTACTTGTAGAAAGTAGATGCTATGTAGCACAAATACAAGCATTGTCAATAATACTCCGTGAAAAAATTTCATATATCGTTTTAATTTTAAGTGCTTACTTTTACGGGTTAAACGACGTCTGAGTTAATTAGCTTGATGTGACTGCATCGTGCCAAAGTTATATTTCTGTACAATACACAGGTCAATACGCACATGCATATTAGTAGAAAAAAAATTTCAGTCGAAATTCCAAGATATTTTGATATCTTCGGATTGATCATCATATTTATCCGCCATTACGTGTCATCTCGGACATTTTTTTTCTCAATCAATAAGAAAATATTAAGTGTCAAACATTTCCATTTCTCGATAAATAATTCAACTTGCAATTTTAATCCTAATTGAAGTTTTTCTTTTGAAAAGATTGTTTTAATTTCTGTCAACTACACCATGTATGAACATAACAATTTATGATGTATTCCCCTTGCTACCTAACAAGTTTAATTAAATTCTAATCAGCCAATGTAAAAATTCAATGCTTTTTAAAAGGATTATACATCATGATTGATCACGTGTTAGTTAAAGAATCAAACATTTTCTATTTCCATAAAAATCGAATTTCCTCGGCTCTCTTTTGAACCATTTACTACGACGTCGATTTTGTTTGAAATCTATATGTATATGTATCCGACGACATAAAATAATGATCCCTTTACATAATCTTTACCACTATAAAATAAATGATCCTTTCAACAAAGAAAAACAAAATGGCATAAAGACACTCTATAAAGTACATTTGCACAAATGAAAGACCAGTATACATGCAAAAAGGTCCATATCGCAATAACATAATGGCGGGATGAACACATACCGAGCCACGCCAAAAGTATATTATCAAAAATGGACTAAACAGTAAATTTTAAAGATATATCAAGACAAATAGAAAATACACTATTATGCGCAATTAAGACGAAAACAACGTAAGTACATACAATTTATACTCCAAGACAATCATGTATTATTTGGTAAGTATACTGAATATTTATCAACAAGGTCGTGATACCTTCCGAAGAAAGTTTATAGAAAAAAGACGAGACATATTTTGACATTACGCTGGTTTTTTGACTTTCTGCTTAGACATTGGGGACATTTTATGAATCTGAGTAGCAACTGAAAGCTCTTGAATACCGAATGAATTGGAAAATGTATTTCCCATATGCAGGTGAAGTTGGTATATTGCTGCTATAGCGAGGAATTTTATAATTTCAAAATTAAAATCGTCTCGTTTGTAACCCAGATTTGATTTCTCTGAATCGATTTATGACTTGTGAACACCGGTATACTACTGTTGCCTACATTTGTTATATATAATAATACTGAGAATACTGCTTATGTCAAATTCAGTGTATAAAGATTAATAAAATGCGGCGATGTTTGCTGTTTCTTTTATTCCTAGTTCTGGTGCATATATTTTTTTAGAACCAAGTTTGAATTCTTACTGGAACGAAATTCCTAAATATATCTAAAAGTGAAATTAAGTGCCTGGCTTCTTTGATATTCTTGTTCTGACAAGTGTCTGACGGAACTCTGATTCATAAGAAAATAAGAATATACTGTCTAGTTAAAAACTTCTCGAATAATAAATGTAATGTTAAAGTTGACTTCATGACTAAATCTCACTGAGCCTCCACAAAAAGTAATCTTTCCACGGAATTATAACAATTCCTTCACCGTTTTAATCTCATATTACATCGTAACATTACTTTTATGTCAAACCCATCATTCAAAAACAAACAAATAGTTAATGATAATCAAATTATCCCACAATGCATCACCCTTACAAAACAGAAGCAGTATTTACGTTCAAACGGTTAGGGTTTTTATTTAAACAGTCGGATCAATTTTGTAATCAATGTAGCCCTAATATCCATTTTATTTTATATTATTTTCAATTAGTACAATTATCTAGGGAAATGAGACTTTCCTGTTGTTCATATTTAGAAATAGTTTCAATTTCCTTATGAAGAGTAAAAACCATTTCATATGTCAAACAATAAAGGCAGAATATGATGCGAAATGTATTGGTTTCATTATGAGTGTCTGGGTTTTTACAGCACGTGGTATTTAGCAGATTTTGTTTTTAGATGAATGGTTTTATATCTTTCAATTATTTTAGATGCATCATACAAATATTGCATGCAGTGGTTCACATATACTGATTTGTGTTGGTTTGACATTAGTTTCTGAGATACGGAAACAGAAGACTTAAAATTGAGTATCCGATTAGAATGGAATTTATATTTTACGTTTGGTAGCATTTAAAGAGGAACTTAAACCGATTATGGTGAACTTCATCCGAATGATTAATAAAGGGGTAATACTGAATTTAAGAAAAAAAACACCTTTACCAAAAGAGTAACCAGTTACTGCAATCTGAGATTTAGTTTTAGTTTGTAACCTGGATTTGGTTTCTCTCGGTCCATTATTGACGTTTGAACACCCGTATTCTACTTTTGCCTTTATTTGACCAATGGTACCCGGTGTACTTTATAATTTTCTAAATATACCGTGCTTATGATGTATAGTGTGTTATTGTACACTATTTATACACCTACTAGTTAACTACCATCATACTCATACAGCTAGTAGGAACCAGGTGGAACTGAACTTTTATCACCCGTTATTGTAAACCAGATGAAGTTTTGTGACTATGCCTTGTGGCTTGTGAGAAAATGTCTCGAAATTTTTATGGTATAAAGATAATTTCAAATATATAAATCTTCGGACCACAGGCATTAAGCACATGTCATACAGAATAACCAAATGAGACTTGATGTTGCATTTCAATAATGATATAAGCGTCACTGATGAGTCTTATGTAGACGAAACGCGCGTCTGACGTACTAAATTATAATCCTGGTACCTTTGATAACTATATAATTGTAAATGTAATTGGTTGAATTTTTTTTTAAATTGGGCGGTAGTATAGTGAGCAAATCTTGAGAATATTTGTTTTCTATATTCGAGAGGTTGAGTTTTTATTTAGAGACCACTTGTTATGTTTATTTACCACGTTTAAGGAGTATTTTTAAATATATAAATATAAACATACAACTAAAACAAACGTCTATTTCCTTTACTTGATTCAAAAAATATATTCAATTTTTTTTTAACTTTTGAAACAGTCATGCAATTCATCTTGTTTACGAATGTGGTCAAATAAAAAGTTTCGTTTTTAGATATTAAAAATATTGCAAAACAACACAGTAAAATAATGTCACTGTCAATGATGAAGTTTTCAATCGCTTTATTTCTTTTTTCTATTATAGTAATTGATTAAAATTGATTTACAATTTTTCAATGGTAAATATAATATTCAAATACAAGATGGAGTTACAATCCTATCGCTACTTGCACTTTCCACAACCAATTAAACTCCATTCACACGACACAATAAAATCGATTTGACAACAATACCGGCTTGCATTCACACATATTCCGGTTTAAATGCGTATTTATGAATCCGGAGGCAAACCCCTTGAGGTAGGTAGTCGGACATCAGATTTCAACTAACTTAGGTTTTGAGTCTCGAATAAATATACTTGAGAACGCAAACGCCTATTCTAATCTAATACATATCCATGCTCATACCAACTATTTTACTAATGTTTGGCGCCATAAATCACGTGCATCCATAATTCATTAAATAATAGAATCACGTAATTATACCAACTGAATTTCAATCATATATGATTAATCATAATATCCGATTTGAATCTAGCATACGTTATAACAAGGTGTTATTCAACGCTTTTTTTGCTGGTATACAACTTCATTTCAATGGGGATATGATCGTGGGAAAATATCATTCCAAAAAACTTTTTCGAGAAAGAAATAACCAACTACCCTTGTTTGATTTTATGTTAAAAGTTTTTGCAAATATGCGTAGTCATGGCTGTCAATAACTATTTTGGTAACTGTCATTGACTGCAGCGGTATATTTAGAATCTATGTAAGTAGTGACAACTTCATCTGTTTCAATAACTAACCATTAATACGATTTTGTATTTGTTTTATTTTCTCTAATGGGGCTATGATAGTGTTTTGCTGGTCTAGTTCAACGATTCAAGCAATATTAATTCATTAGCCTATAGATATAAAAGGACACTTTGTTCTAGCTTTATTTAGTTTATCATCACAATTACAACTTACAAATGGCATTCTATATTTTTTTCTAACTCGATTAATGTTCAAACTAGCATTTCCAATTTTGGCTTTTTATTTTTGTTAGAAAAATAAACATCTAAAAAAGTTTAATAAGTAACAAGATTTCAAAGAAAAAATGCAATTTGTACTTATTTAATGTGTTTTTTAACTGTTGATAAGAATTCAGTTTAGTTCTTTTTCATTTATGATTAGTCGTTCAGTTTTGAGTTAAAACGTAAACAACTGATTTATTAATTCACTGGCATTCGAAACTACCTTAAGACATCTAATAACACTCAAATTACAAAAGGCAACGAGCTGATAATGTTTAAAAACCAAATGAGACCTGCAACAACACCAAAAGAGATTTTACAAACTGATGAAAAACACCCAAAAGCCAAATTAATGCATATATACATATTGAAAAAGATCAATTAATTGATAAAATAATTCATCATTAAGATTTCTGACAGCCAGAACTCTGATACTGAATTTCGAAGCATAGGTTGTTGCTTCCAGTGACATATGCAGTGGCCTTGGTATTGTAAATATGCTTTTGTTAACCTAAATTGTATGACTAATATATAAATCAATGAATTAATCTAAATTTGAACGCATAACTACAAATATAACAAGGGAAACAAATCGTTTTGTGAAGCCGTAATTCACTGTTAATAGCTTCATCAAGTCCGCTCACTTGTGATCCCTAGGAACGTTTCTTCAACCTTCAAGACAAGTCAGAGCCGTACTGAAGTCGGAGTCTCAAAGCATATTAAATACAATAATACCTAGCCAGCCGTACTGAAGTCGGAGTCTCAAAG
Organism: Mytilus edulis; assembly: GCF_963676685.1. Classification (NCBI taxonomy): domain Eukaryota; kingdom Metazoa; phylum Mollusca; class Bivalvia; order Mytilida; family Mytilidae; genus Mytilus; species Mytilus edulis. Next base: position 11,765,735 of record NC_092354.1, read on the forward strand.
CATATTAAATACAATAATACCTAGCCAGCCGTACTGAAGTCGGAGTCTCAAAGCCTATTAAATACAACAATGCCATTGGAATGCACACGGTCCAGGTATCTACATATTGTTGGCTCAACCAAAACAGTTTATAGGTTTCAATGGGATTTACTGCAAGAGTAAATTCTATTTATAATTTCCACAATAGATAGACGAAGAATTCGAAGAAATACGAAAAGGAACATTCTAAATATAACATCTATTTATTGATGTTAAGGAATTGAATTAAACTATTTTTTACAGTTCTTTGAATAACATTACTCAAAAAAATTTCAGACGATATACAACTTCCATGGAATAAGACGCAGATGCAGTAGACGTGAAGCTTGTTTGATAACTAAAAGACTTTTTTTCTCAATCGATTTAAGAATTTCGGACAGCGGTATACTACTGTTGCCTTTATTCAGAGGACAACCTTCAGTCTCCAATTTTGAAGAAATTCAGCTGTCTTTAGCACAATACTTAAACCTGCAAGTTGTCCATCTAATATGAATAAATGTGGCTAAAACATCAAAGATATACCTTCAAAGTCATTATTTATTTGTGCAAGAAGTCTACAAAAACACAATTGAAAATGAATTTTGAGATTAAAACTCAACATCAGTTGATGTTGTATTTAGGAAAAAAGCCATTTATTAACAAAAAGAAAAGGAAATCATGCCCCCGTCAATAGATTAATGGCCAATGCCTATAGAGTTGACTGGTTTGCAGAATAAGATTAGTGCATGGATTAAACTATTGCAATGTTTTAGCTATCGCTCCTTCCGCGTCATTTCAATTAACATCGACAGTTCGATTAAATTACTCTAAAACCAATGTTACAAAATCTATTGCTTAATCTTTATGGCGGGAATAATTGCAATAAATGAGCTGACAGGTTCAGGAGTTAGTAACCTTATCATTGCTGACAATTTATTAGGTTCCATTCTACCATGGAAAATAGTATCATATTCTAGAGGGTCAAGATAGGATATCCTAACACTACATCGTATTCTACAGGGTCGAGATAGGGTAATAAAACACTTCATCAATTGTATTTTGATCAAACCAAGCTTATGATGTAATTCGCTAGACGCGCGTTTCGTCTACATACGACTCATCAGCGACGCTCAGATCAAAATAGTTATAAAGTCAAACAAGTACAAAGGTGAAGGGATCGAACATTCCAAAACGTTGTGCAAAATACGGCTAAGGTAAATTAAACACGTGAAAGTAAAAAGATTTGAAGTGAAAAACCAGAAACCCTAAGATGAAAAAAAGGTCGAAAAACTATACAGAAAAGTTGAGACTAAGGAATATAAAAAAGGCAACAGTAGTATACTGGTATTCAAACGTCATAAATCGATTGAGAGAAAAACAAATCCTGGTTACAAAACAAATCCGAGGGAAAAACCTCAACTATGAAAGGGTTACAAAGAAACAACAGAAACACAGAAATGCAACAAAAACAAACGCCAACACACATAGAAACGAACTATTTGATAACACCAGACATATTCCTGACTTTGTACAGGAGATTGTAAGAAAAAATTAACCTGATTTAATGGCTAGCCAAACCTCCAGCTGTATGACAATGTAAAAAGAATAACACTAAAACACTATGTGACAAAAATACAGCACGAACATATAAGTCCCAACAAAAAGAATTATGATAACAAAAGAATTACTCATTATATGGAAGTGTGGTTTTTTTCACAAGTAAACTAGGACATACACCTTTTTTTAATTTCAAAACCTCAAAAGTCAATTTTACAGCCGATGCTTGGTGAAGATTGCAAAAATTTCAAACTGTAAATACAGAAACATAACAAGATGTCAGAATTGCGACCTTAAAACACAAAACATCTATTGGTTTATATATGGTCCTCAGAAATAGACAACTGTTTATGCTATATTTTCGAGGGGAATATCAAATTGAATAAAAGAAAGAAATGTGGGAATATATGATCTGCATTGATCGTAGACGTAAATACACAATCACAAGAAAGAGACCAACAGAGCCATACATACGAAATACAAGAAAATGACCTCAAGAGTCATACATACGTTACAAAACGTGACGTACCACAAACACCGAGCAAGAGACATTGTTTATATCAATGCAAATCAATCATGGAGCCCCACAGACTGTTTTGATTCTATTAGATAAATTCACAAACACTATAACATTTGACCCAAGAGAATCAAGATATTAATTTCTGATAGAGAAGGTAATTAATAAACCCATCTATGAATATTGACCATTATAACTTGAAAATGAGTGAAGAAGTCTAGTCTTTCACTTATGGTCTTTAACTTGAGGCAGAATTAATATAAATGGCAATTTGCACACACAAAATCAAGCTGTTGCTATGGAAACAAGAACATTTAGGATATAGGCCAATCTCGAAAAAACATGTCGTTAAAATATGGTTAGCTTTGTAAATTTTGTCATTCAGTGCACCATTACGTCGCAGGCGACACACTAAAAAAAACCGGGAGATCTATGAGGTGCACTTTTTAAAGGGAGAAAAAAAGCCAGAAGAGCAACACACCCGATCCTACATACCATGAGTTTAATTCATAAATTTTATGATTCGACCGTAAAATATTTTATATTCAATATGTTTATTTTGTAAATCGCTCCGTTAGATTTGTTTTAATAAAACTTGTGTTTAATGGTAAAGTGGAGAATGTTTAGCAGTGAATGATCCTCCATTTAATTTACATGTCAAACATTATTAGAAAACGTTTGGATCGCGCAATTTATGTCATCATCAAAGTGTCTTGATATTGGTTGATTCAATATCTGTATCTGCAGTGAGGCACGGGTAGGGTTTATTCTTGATATTCCCAAAAGCTGATCGTCGGTTTTAGACATGTTTGAATGTATATCAACATTTAAATCATCATATTACGCAATGTGCAAAAACTTTAGTATTTTGTTATTATATCTGAATAGTTTCTAAATAAAAACCCTTAAGGGTCCCTGGGTCTTAATCAAAAGTTGTCTTTTTTTCTGTTAATAGAGAATGTCATTACAGTTTTTTTCCGCATTGGAATCATCATTGATAAACTATCATGTTCTAGTGACTTTATTACTTTCGATTTTAAATGAAAATGTTGCTTGACTCATTTGAATGGTGATTTAAAATAGATTGGATGTTTCACTGCTGATAAAAGCAACAACATCTAATGATCCAAGTGTGTTCTAAGGAATACACTTCCTTCTTCTTCGAATATGTTTGAACTATTTACAAATCAAACGATTTGAAGCCTGAAACCTTCAACAATGGTTACCGTTGTCTAATTTAATGTAAACCAGTGAATTTATCTTAAGAATAACGCGGGACTGTTCTAAAAAGATATTGCATCGATAAATATTTACCTAATATATTGCAATCAGATTTAAAACTATTGGCAACTTATTTTTGGAAAATCGCTGCTAAAATACCTGTTTATTCCATCTATTTATTATTATGATCTTATTCAATATGTAACGGCATTTCAGATTTGATGACGTTGGTCGTCAATTCTAAGATGGCTGGTCGGAGCCATCAGTAACAACGATGCGCAATCGCGGTCGATGTTTTCGTGGCATTTGAAATATTAAAGTCTCATTTTCAACATTAAAGAGAACTGTATTTCAATAGGAATAACAGTACTTTATTCGAAGATCTGTCAATGTCACGTTATTCAATTTATTTCTTTTATCCTAACGAGAAAGACCAGATGTTGACCCATTTGCTATTACACAATTATACAAACATCACATAGTAATTCAAAACAAAATACTTGGTATGATATCATAGCTATTGACAAACATTACATGGTTATTCAGAACAAAATACTTGGTATGATATCATAGCTATTGTTGACGGATAACGTGACGAATTAAGGAACCTATAATCAACGATCCTCCACAAAAATTCTAATTATGTTGTAATTGTCATTCAAACAGCATGAATCTGCATGAAAACAGATGTTTAAGATTGATTTTCTTCTCCTATGTCTTTCGCGTACTGGAAGATATTGTCAGTTGTTGCTTGTTTAATGAAGGATTAAATTGGACAAAAGACGATTTAAATTTATTTTTTATCTCGAGGTAGCAGTTGTGGTTGTGTAATGTTATGACTTCTACAAACAGCTTGAGCACGCTGGGTAAACGTCATTATTATTTTTTTATTAAGTTATTAAAAATATGTCGCAAGTACTTAAGTTCGAAATATAAAAAAAGACAATTCTTCAAAAACATCAACAGCAAGATACCATAAAAAATTGATAATCCGATTCAAGATTTTATCATTTAGATATTAAAGGGTTGCTAAAATATAGAACTACAAATGTACTTTTGTCGAATAATGTCAAAAAGGTCAGTGTCCATAAATACGATTGAAACGTCACAGTTAAGATCGACATATTTACAATCAATGTCTAAGTCAATAAAACATACGGTTGAATATTTAGTAGATATTTGATTTCGTAGCTTAACAAGAGTCTGCATGCAACCCTGTCATACATGTGAACATCTTTCGTGGTTCCCCGTACCCACTGAATCCATAAATATTGGTGTTCTTGGAATAATAATGAACTCCTCAGTATTGTCTTAATAGTTAATTCTTTTTCGTCCTGAGAGTAGCATAAAATAAATGCTACTAAACGTTAAGTAAACACCTTCAATCAATAAATAATGTATACTATGAATTAAAAAGTGATTTAAATAGCTGGTTGTAAAATGTTCAGTCTATCTTTAAAGAGATTAAATACCGAACATTAAATACAAATAAACCATCGCTTCTTTTATATAGCTATTGAAACTGTCAATTTAAAACTCAAACCATCATTTAATTTGTTCATATTTGTGTTAAATGATAATTGATAATGTAGAGTAGTTGATAAGACTTGCCGCCCATTAAATATCCGCAATGTCGTTTAAGGTCAAAAGTATCAGTTTTAAAGGGATACGTGTTTACTTTTACAATGTATTTTGTATGAAAGAAGGTTTGAATTGATCCAAATCGATGTAGAAATTAAACATGAAGCAAGTCTGATTTTATCTGTCACATTCTATCTTGATCAATATACATTTATATTTAAATGGATATATAACATAAACTTTTACCGAAGTATGAATATTACATATTCGAGTTGGTAACGCTTGTAACTAATAACAATATATATAATCAAGTGCAGACCACAACCTGCCGAAATAAACGAAAAACACACAAACAATATATTTCGAGATTCAAAACATGTTGTCTTTAAAATAGGCATATTCTATAAATACAGATTTGGATAGATCATTATTTTAATATATAGACAATAACTGTTTAGTGTCTTTAAATATCAGCTAGGAAACAAGGTGTAAGCGAGCTTTTAGCGAGCTACTACACCTGTTTCGAGCCGAGTACAAATACAGCTGATATTTAAAGACACTAAACAGTTATTGTCTTTATCCTGCAATTAATTCTGTATATTGTTTGTGTTTTGAAAGACACAAAAACTAACATATTTAGCATTTATTTTCAATTTGTAATCCCTTGAGGCCCGCGTAGAATCAAAATCTACACATTACGCTGAAGACGGGTTCAAAAAAGAATGGTCAACAATAATACATCGCTCAAGGTGAATAATTATCTATTTTAATATAACAACTAATTTCAACAGTAAAAACAAATAACAAAACATTGTCAAAGGAGTAGGTCCGGTAAGACCACTTTTTGGCCCCAAAATATAGCAGTTTTACAAAATTGTTAAAATGTAAACGTTTAGTTATTTATTGGACAGTAGAATGCTTCTGCTATATAAATATGGGCTGTTTTTGACAATACAATGCACATATATCGAGTACTAGCACCATTAAGTCATGCTAAATTACTGAAATCTTCACAATTCTAGCATTTTAGTTAAATTTTAGACGGTTTTCGAAAGTGGCCGCATTCGTGTTCATTCTTAATATCGAAATGCAAGTTGTATTTTATGATAATACATAACATATATAAAGGTTGAGGATGAACACAGATGCGGCCACTTTCATTTTTGACAAAAACCATCTGTAAAGGGACATTTTTCGGCATATTTGGTAGATTTTTCATATTTAAGCTTGAATCGGATCGTTTTTAATGACTATATCAGTTAAAATCTTTCACATAAACTAATTGATTCAAATGAAATAGACACTTAAGTGTTTAAAAAGTGGTCAAAATCTTTCGTCAGATGAACCTGAAATTTGAGGCCAAAATCGGTCCTACGCTTCAGACTTGACATTCACTAAACATGCATGCTGAAATTGACATGGTTGATTTTGTAACACAATCATACAAGTTCAAGTTTTGAAATCGACAATTGTCATCGTCATTGGAATGCAACTGGAATACACATTCTGAGGTCACACAGGTTCAAACAATACTCAGTCCGGCAGTGGGCGGAGCTTAAAAGCGATATCTGTATAGTACACAGATACAGCATAGCGATATCTGTAGGGCTGTATCTGTATAGTAGGACACCCAATTGCAGGATAAAAATAATTATGTCTTCGGTACCTATTTGTTTTTAACTAGATGTTCATATTTACAATGATTATTAAATCTTTAGTAATAATCGAGACCAAAATATAAAAAAAAATCCAAATCCAAAACCTAACAGAAACTTTCTTCCTCCTTTCTTTGAAGAGCGGATAAATCAAAAACAATACCATACATTATAGCCAAATCTGGACAAGAAATCAGAGTTTATAATATTAGTATGAAGAATAGTTATCAAAGGTACCAGGTTTATAATTTAGTACGCCAGACGCGCGTTTCGTCTTCCCAAGACTCATTCATGACACTCGTATAAAAAATATTTATAAAGCCAAACAAGAACAGAGTTAAAGAGCATTTAGGATCCAAAATTTTAAAAGTTGTGCCAAATACGTCTAAGAAGATATATTCCTTTTTTTAAAAGGATTTTCTTATTTATAACAGCAGATGTAAATCAAATTTCCTTAGAGATGCCTGTTCAAATATTCAAAATGCAACTAGCAGATTAGACGTATCGTTTAAACACTGATGGTCCCCGGGGTATCACCAGTCCAGTAGTCAGCACTTCGGTGTTGACATGAATTTCAATTATATGGTCATTTGTATAAATTTACTGTTTGCAAAAGTATGATTAAAACAAAGGATTTTCTTATCTGAGTCATATATTACAGTAGCCATATTTGGCACAACTTTTTGAAATTTTGGGTCCTCAATGCTCATTAATTTTATCTTGTCTGGCTTGCTAACTTTTATACTGATGGTCTTATGTAGACTACATGCGCGTCTGACTGATTATTTTTTTAAGCCTGGTAACTTTGATAACTATTTAAGGTGTCTGGTTTCATCTTAGATATTACATTTGATCATTCTATTGAACAAATGGTATTGCAGGTATAATTGTTATAAGTCACACAACATTTCATCATTGAATCGATTGTAGATGTTTTTATACAGAGATATTTGCCAAATACATTCCAATCGACAGCAACAGTAAATCGAAAGCCTTCATTCGTAATGCTTCTTTTAATCAGAACTTGAAAATCGTTGATTCAATAGTAGTGACAATATTCCTATAGAAATTATTAAGGTCAGAGTATTGTTAAATACAATCTTTCTATTAATTAGAAGCTGTCAAATTGACGGGTGTACAATATATATATAAACGACCTCACTAATTGCTGCCGTCAGCTGTGATTGCGAGCAAAAGTTTGCTTCGGGACCGTCTCAAAATGCTACTGTTGATATATTTTGTTGACCCTGGCCTATGTTTTGAATGGTCCCAGTTGTAGCTACAGTTGTAACTGACACCGTGAGATTCAAGAGAGAATGTCAAAAGACATATGTTATAAATAGATTTCTTGTAAACAAGATTGTAAGTGTGTTAACCTTGTACGACAATCTTTTCATACAAACATTGAAAAGAACCGACCAAGAAATAAGTTTCATCATGTTACTTAGATAGTGTCAGTTTCCTCTTATGGTATCTTTCAAAAGGGACCCAGTTTGCAATACAAGAACCAGAGATTACAAAATATATTAAACAAACATCTGTTCTGTTTTTATAAATTGAAGCCTATTATTCTCAATCTACACACTTATTAACTGGAGATACAAACACCATAAACTGTTAAAAATTCTCATTTTATTCTTTGGATATATTTATTTTAAGCAAAATCTTTCACTATATACGTGTGATTGAAAAGGACGACTTCAGGCTGAACTTGTCAACGAAAGATCACACCCAGACTCTTCCCCTCTTCTTCTAATAAACTAATCATAGATACCAGGATTAAATTTTATGTTTACACCAGACGCGCTTTTCGTCTACAATAGACTCATCAGTGACGTTCGAATTCAAAATAATTAAAAACGCCAAATAAATTACGAAGTTGAAGAGCATTGGGGGCCAAAATTCCTAAACGTTTTGCCAAATACATAGAAGGTTATCTATTCCTGAGTTAGAAAAGCCTTTATATTTCAAAAATTCAAACATTTTGTAAACAGTTTATTTCATATCTATGATAATTCATGTCAGCACAGAGTTGCTGACTACTGGGCTGGTGATACCCCCGAGGAATTAAAACACCACCAGCAGTGTCGTCGACCCATCTGTTGAAAATAAACTCATCATAGATACCAGGATTTTATATTGTGGTGCATACGTCAATATAAAAACCAATAGATTAAAATAAAAAAGACACATAAATAAACTCATCATAGATACGTACCAGGATTAAAATTATGTACGACTGACGCGCATTTCATAATAGGAGTGAATCTACGTATTGTAGTATTTAATCGTATAATGCATATTCAATTATCTCCCTGTTGACGCATCTGATCTCGCTCAATTTTGTTTTTATGCTATTAAATTGGTAAGTATATTCAGAATTATCTCGGAATTAAAAAAAATGGAAACCGACCGCATTTTGCAATGAGTTTTATTACAAGCTCATTTTAAAACATGAACATAAATAATCGCTGTACTTCATTTTATGACCGACTGAATCTAATTCAGTTTTGTTGACATACACCATTGAAGCATGTTTCTGGAAATCAATTTGATTATCAGAAGGACCTGTAGCAGTTGCTGACATGTTGAATATATATGAAAAGAAAGCAATTGCACCCTGTCACGAGATTCTCGAATAATTATCGTGGTCATAAAAACCAGATACATATCGAAAAGTTTTATTTTGAGAATGCAATGCAATCACGTTACACAATAAAGTAAAATAATAGTCTTTGTTAAGCCACGTAATGGAATAAAAACGAAAAAGAAGTTGTACTATAGAAAGGATATAAAAATGCGTACAGTAAAATTGCAATTATTAGTCGCGAACAAAGTTAAAGTTATATTTGCACTTATGACAAAAGAACACAAAATGTATGTATGAAAACAATAATTCCGAAACTATATTTGATATCTTATTAAAGCATTAACTTAAAGTATAATTGAGTTTGCCTTGCATAGCATCATTTAAAATACCTTAAGAATTTAGATATCTGTTTATTCATCAACTGATTGTTTTGGGAATCAATTTGTTCGATATCATATATTTTCTCCAATGTACAAACATTGTTAGTGGAATGGCAGTTTTAACTCTCAGGAAGTGGATTGCTTTATTAGTACCTCGTGCACACACAGACTACCTACATACGGTGTATGTCAACAAAACTGAAGGAGATCCAGTCTGTCATATGCGATCATAATATGAATTACAGTGATCAAATTTGTTCATATATTTAAATCAGTTTCACTAAAACTTCTCATTCAGATTCAGAATTATGTCAATTTTTTTTTTAAAGAGGCAACATCTTAATAAAACAACAATATAGCGTTACTCCTCACAATTTTATATACGTTTCAATTCATGTTAATATATGTTACTAAAAATTAAAATGATGACAGAGACGAAAAGTCCGGGATAAGTGGCATAGGAGAATTACTGTAAGAATATTGTAGAAACTATGAAGTATGTACAATTATCAATATAAGAGTAATGAGATGTTATGATTGCCAATAAGATAAGTGTCCATTATAAAATCATTGATGCAAGCAACTACTATGCGTAACAATAGGGGAATACGTGATGACCAAAGTATATACAGCAACGTAAACCAAGTCGTAAGTTGAGCAATGTTTATACCGGAATGTAAACAAGATCAGAATTAAAAGACCAATAAAATTGAGAATGGAAATGGGTAATGTGTCAAAGAGACAACTACCCGACCATAGAGAAGACAACAGCAGTGCATGTATTTAACAAGAATATGTTCATTCTATGTATATAGATAAATTGCATATAATAGAGATTTGTCAATAACTATCTGTAACGTGTTACACACGACGTTTTCAATCAAGTCCATTCGTTTGTTAACTTTAAATAAGATACCCATTCCGGGCACCTGGGGTAACTCACAGTTTTTGGTGAAATTCGGTTTGCGCAGTCTTTAGCTTTCTATGTAGTAAAAATGTATTACAAAAATACCGAACATCAAGATACTTTCAAAAAGGGGAGGTATGTATTAACTGGCAAAATCGCATGTTGTCAATTTACTGAACTTAAACAACTTTCGATTTATTTGTGGACTTGGTCGTTTTTTTATTGTTTGTTGCGGTTTTTTTTAGTGTTTCTTTGATTTATGAGTTCGAATACATCACTTATATAGCCAACGTACTGTAGCACCAATGCATTTTATCGGGCACATATGATTGAGCTTGTACTTTTACTGAACATTAGTAATATTAATATAATTGTGGAGATAATAAAGCTAAATAGACCAGTAATGATGCTTCCAATGATCTAATAAAACGTCACTAATGTAAAACTTACAACCACTGTTCTTAATGGAATTTGAATTTTCAAAAGCACTAAAGATATCTGTTTACTATACAAAAACAACATTTATTTCATTTGTCTGAACGAATACTCTGATTTTCATTTAATTATTTTGATAAAAGCCGTTTGCTATTATAGTTTCATATACAAAAGAATATGCAGACTCGAGAGTTGGACGAGATCTATCAAAATGAATCAGATTTCGGTTAGAAATCCACAGTGACAGTGTGTTATTTTCGTGCAAGATTGCTGATTGATATGGAGGTAAGTAAAATATTCATGAATTGTAAATATTTATAGGGTTATTGCATGAATATTAGGGGAATATTGTCCCGAGTAGAATTTTATATTGCACGAGATTCCGAGTGACAATATTCCACAATATTCATGCAATAACCCTTTTATTGTATAGCAATATAATTTTTGAAAGTAAAAAATGGTTTAAACTAAGATTTTGTCGTTGATGACGTCATGAATTTTGATGATTTATTGCACTAGTGCAATGATAGAATTTATTACACGCGAACTTTTGGTTACTTTCTGTGGAAAATATTATATTGCTATGCAATAATATTAGTTATTTGACTGAGAGACTTCTAGCTTAAACTGGACAGAATAACATGTATGTATTTGCAAATAAATTTTGAATTTTAATCATTTCGACCTGTATAAAAATAAGGGACATTGTGTTAATCTTTGCAGTACATGTATATAAATAAAGGCAACAGTAGTATACTACTTTTCAAAAGTCATAAATCGATGCTTAAATACAACTCCGGGTAACAAACTAAAACCGAGGGAAATACATCAACTATAAAAGGAAAACTACAAGACAACACTGGAGTTCAACAAAAACTAAACGACAATTCAATAAACGAAGCAAATAACTATTAGATATCAACTGTCATTTTCCTGACTTGGTACAGAACATCTATGAAAACAATGTATCCAAAAAGTAAAATCACAAAAATATACTGAACTCATAGGAAAATCAAATCGGAAAGTCTCTAATCACATGGCAAAATCAAATGAAAAAACACATCAAAACGAATGGACAACAACTGTCATATTCCTGACTCGGTACAGGCATTTTCAAATGTAGAAAATGGTGGATTAAACCTGGTTTTATAGCGCTAATCCTCTCATTGTGAACGAAAGTCTTATTAAACTATTTCAATTTCACTGATAAAAATGTTAATATCAGAAAATGAATTGAAATGTTGTATACCAATGTTCTAGAAAATCCCCACGGGTTTTCCCCATTTATTTGAGTATTATTCTTGTAAGACTTTAAGGATATATAATACAACGGCGTTATGTTCAAGAGACGGATCAAAAGACTGAACATTCCTTTCGTTTTTGTACTCTGAAATTTTAAGGAAATACCAAGGGTAGTATACCGTTGTTCATTAGAAGTATCAATAGTTTTCCATTCATTGAGTAATTCCTTAAGATTTTAAGGTAATACCAATATGTAAGACCAATGTTCATTGGATATCTTCGTAGCAATTTGTACGTTTAAGAACTCCCTTGCGATTTAAAAAGTAAAAACACAAAAATACTGAACTCCGAGGAAAATTCAAAAAGGAAAGTCCAAAACCAAAAGGCAAAATCAAAAGTCCAAACACATCAAACGAATGGATAACAACTGTCATATTCCTGACTTGGTACAGGCATTTTCTAATGTAGAAAATGGTGGATTGAACCTGGTTTTATAGCTAGCTAATTATGAAAAGAAAAGTAGGGTTAGTGGGCAATTTTTTATAATGACAATAAAATTGAGAAAGGAAATGGGAAATGTGTCAAAGCGACAACAACCCGACCATAGAGCAGACAACAGCCGAAGGCCACCAATGGGTCTTCAATGTAGCGAGAATTCCCGCACCCGTAGGTGTCCTTCAGCTGGCCCCTAAAAATATGTATACTAGTACAGTGATAATGGACGTCATACTAAACTCCGAATTATACACAAGAAACTAAAATTAAAAATCATACAAGACTAACAAAGGCCAGAGGCTCCTGACTTGGGACAGGCGCAAAATTGCGGCGGGGTTAAACATGTTTATGAGATCTCAACCCTCCCCTATACATCTAGCCAATGTAGAAAAGTAAACGCATAACAATACGCACATTAAAATTCAGTTCAAGTGAAGTCCGAGTGGATAAAACCAGAGGATTCCGAAAAAACCAGAGGATTCCGATAAAACCAGAGAATTCCAAAAATGGATAAAACCAGAGGATTCCGAAAATCTGGCAAAAACTCAAAAAAATGGAAGAGCAAACATCCTTTACATTAAGTCTCTTGATTGTATTCCGAGTCGGTCGAGTTACACATCAACAATTTACTTTGTCAGGTAAAACGGTGGATATTTGGTCAGAAAAATGTAAGTAAACAGTTAGTGTTCAATTAAAAGGTTACTTTGATATCTCTTTTTATAGTCTGATTATAAAGGCAACAGTAGTATACCGCTGTTCAAAACTCATAAATCCATGGACAAAAAACAAAATCAGGATAACAAACTAAAACCGAGGGAATTTATCTTTTCCAACCCGAAAATATTATCTGTTTTTGTCGCTCGTATTGCATAAAAGACTTTCACCTAACTATGTTTTTTTTCATCATTTGAATTTTTGACATATGTGCTAAAGCAAACACCATTGATAAAAAAAACTCATCATGGATACCAGGATTAAATTTTATATATACGCCAGACGCGCGTTTCGTCTACAAAAGACTCATCAGTGACGCTCGAATAAAAAAATGTTAAAAGGTCAAATAAAGTACGAAGTTGAAGAGCACTGACGATCAAAAATTCCTAAACGTTTTGCCAAATTCAGCTAAGGTAATCTATTCCTGAAGTAGAAAAACCTTAGTATTCATCTCCTCGTTATCATCACAAAATTGCCACATAAAAAATAATCCAAATAATTCAGTCCCTCTCCGGAATCGACTTATTATACTAGCAATGTTGCCGGCGAAGGCAGCATAATATTAATACCACGAGATAAAGACCGTATGATGCGGACATATCATGACATCTTTAGAGTACCAAAGGCAAACGACAAAATACATTAAATTAAACAAAGATATAAGTAACATAACAAAAATAGTTTTCATAAACACCATTTCATCTCTATCAATTCTCACGAGATTACACAAATGGACGGAAAAGTCTCACGAGAGCATATTAAAGAATAAGAATGACGTTACATTAGTAATATACTAATACTAAACGTCAAGGAGTAATTTTGTTAGCAAATTAAGTTAAAGTAAAAGGTTGTGTTGTTGAAATTTGTGGTCTCATAAGTAGTTTTCAGATTCATGTCTTTGCAAACTGACTTGCATCTTTAACGCAAATAAAATTCAGCAAAGAATTATCAGAACGACAATTCAATTTAAGAAGGCGTTATATTCCTTGCTTTTGGGAAATTAGAATTTGCATGAGTTTAAGCGTAATATATACGGAAATACCACATTACCATTGAAGGAATTGCGCTTCGGTTCCCTTTTCTATGTTTTACAATTTTTTTAAATCGTTTTCAAGTTTTTTATTTTTCTTTATATGTCTTATTTTATGTACATAAAATGGTACATAAAGAAAAATTAACACACTGTCAGGTTAACGAATGCATACTTTTATTTTTTTTTCCAAGAATTTAGATTTAAACGTGATATAGTTATGTGACAATCTTGAACTCCATACACATACATTATCGATATAGTTATGTGACAATCTTGAACTCCATACACATACATTATCGATATAGTTATGTGATAATCTTGAACTCCATACACAATGTATCTTTCACCTACAAGACTAACTGGCTTGGCAAATAAAGTTCAGTTTGATATCAGACTTTATTTTTGCAGAAGAGGAATTGAAAATATGCACACTATGACAAAATATACGTTCATAATTAAAACTAACATTAAAACAGGATTGAAATATGTAACTAAGGCAAAAGATGAGCTGACAAAGAACCATAGAGAATCAGATAAGTAACTTGTCTCTGGAGTAATGCCAGAATCACCAGGTGAGTGTATAATAATAAAAATGGGGTATCATTAGACAATCAAAAGGATGAAAAAGATAATTAGAACGTTACACCATACTAATTGTGTATAATCCACTCATATATAATCTGCCAGGGCGGGAAAGTTATCCGGATAGCAGAGTAGCAAACATATTATGTTTTCGAAAATATAGAGAGAAAATACGAGTAAGAATACAAAATTTTGATGAATAATTACAAGCGTATAATATTCAGTGGTAAACATATACTTCTGGTAATTATCCCTTATATCAAACTTAGAGTTAGAACATATCGTCTTGTCCGAAAGCTAAGGGATTTGGATTTGAAACATTTAGGTAATTTTAGTTTTATGTGGAGGAAAATCGTAGCACTGATCTCTACAATGTGTTTGCAATAAGAATGTAACATACCTCCATACTGAGTGTTAATTTCATCTAAGACGTGCTTAACCATGTTAAGTTTTTTCTCTTTCCTATCTAGTCGAATGTCGTATTTATCGAAACAGAAATCTTTTGACTCGACTTGGTTTTGAACTGCATCAATCAAAAGATTACAATATCCATAAAAGATTTCCGGTGTTCCGAAATTTTCACTGATTGTTTTTAATCTTTTCCATTTATATTTTTGAAATAATAGCGCAATGAAATTTGACATTGAATTAAACGTAGCATGAATTCGTGTAAGTGTCGGTGCATATATTTTCTTACTATCCAAGCCATGGTTAAATCCACCAGGGGAAACGATTGGAACATTCCATTTGGGTGCATATCTCACGATGTTATTGACCGCGTAGTCATAAACAGGGCCTATAAAGAAATGACAGCCGTTGTCCATTCTTCGAATAGCCGCTAACAGGGCATCGGTGTCACTTACATTAGAATTTACAAACGAAACATTTAACACAAGATTGCGCGAATAGCGCATCTGAACCTTTTCTTGTGCTATCTCAATTCCTATTTGAACTTTTCCCAAAGCGAAGAGTCTCGTTACTGGAAACTTAGGAGCAAAAACAGTGATGTTTACACTCTTTACTGCTGCATGCACGGTGTTGTTAAGAACATAAATAAAAACTGCTAGAACCACGAACATAATCCTCGAAATCATATCCATTTGAAAGTGTTGTACAATTAAAACGTGTTGACAAAGACACAAGCTTTAATATCAAATTCACAAATCAAATCTTGTTTAAAACGTATAACTTCCATGACATTAATTTTTAATGCAGATATATTTGCTGAAAGTCAGAATTTAAAAGAATTCCCAGGCCATGTTTACTACGACGGGAGAGTGACCATTACGGGGCATTACTTTGTTTAACTGTAATGTATGTTACCAAAAGTACTTCAACTATGTTATCAAATCTGTAATATCTTTAATTGTGTCGGAAGTTGGCATACTTAAGATTAACAGTAGGAATTTAATAATTTAATTGATTCAAATCATGTGCTGCCTTTTGACAGCTCCTATTTCAATGATATCTATATTTAGACTAACTTAATACATGTGTCAACAGCAAATAACCTTTCCAAACCAATTGTGGTAAATCTTATGAAATAAAGAGTTTGGGGGAAATGGATACATCAACTCTATGAGTGCTTCCTCTTTTAAATTACTATATAAACAAGGAAAGTTTTCCGAAATAATCATATTAATGTACATATGTGGTAACAGTTAGCAAAATTTTAATGGCCAGCTTTAGTTTGCTGGTACAATATGTTTGACAAAGTACTGCATAATGATTAACCAAACACACCCAAAGGCAGTATATAAAGTTATCAAAAAATGTAGTAAATGTAGTTATTAAAAAGGACACAATTGAATAATGTCGTCATTGTCCGGCAAACACTTGTACATAGGGTATTAAATAAAAAGCCCAAGTAACAGAATAAATTTAATTCCTTATTACAAAAGACCTATTTAAACACATATTAATAGATAATTAATAGTAATCAAATATTTCCCTAAATGGAACATGTTTTATGCATTTGATGCATTAGTTGCTTCGTAATCAATGCAAAAAGTAAAATAAGAAAAGAATACCGAACTCTGAGGAGAATTCAAATAAAAAAGACCCTAACAAAATGACAAAATCAAAAGCTCAAACACATCAAACATGTAATTTAGCAGCCATTTTTTTTCAATATATGTCAAATGTATCAGATTAGAATGATTGTTTTGTTGAATATATTTTTTTCTGTAAAATTATTTATAATAAATGGCATTACATGTTGATATTTCCGTGTTATCAAATATTCATAAAAGCTAAATGCATCATTATTCTATTAATAAATCTGTATATAGTATCGATGCTTAGGGAGACGTAGAATGGAAATGATCTGCAAATGGTCGAATAAATTAATGGATTTGAATGCTGATAAAATAGATAATTGTGTTATGCTGTATGTTAAAAAAACAATTTTATCAATTAGTATAAGCGAAACATTTGCTCTAGGAAATTGATCAGCGGGAAACATATTTTCTAAATATATACACCTGGAAAAAAGTATTGCAACACCAAATTGAAATTGAATTAAAAAAAAACACTCATTATTTTTTTGTGATATAATTTGGTAAAATAGAACTAGTTAAACATTATTTAAGTATCACCTGAGTTTAATCAATAAATATCGACTCGATAAGTTTTTATCTGCACATGCAGCTACTGTACCCGTAAACAGCAAAAAAGATGTTTTGATCCTCATTGTTTTCAGCACTTTAAATAACCAAGTTTTTAAAATTATGTGATTGACACCCTATAATGGGTCCTTGACAACTCTTAACTGCAGCAAGATGGCAGATTATCAGCATAAGAGAAGCAGGGATGTCGCTGTAACAACTGCCCGCATTGTTGGTCATCACCATTCCACTAAAGTCGTTTTGAGAATAAAAATCAGGCAATAAAACGTTGTAAAAGACCTTCCGAGATAATGAAGACTCCCTATACCATTTGCTAGAGAAAATCAAGCATAATGAAGGTTGGTCAGAAGGAAACCCATTGCATACAATCCAATCCTAAAATGAGAGTGGTGGCCATACAAGAGCCTTTTAACAAGAACTGTTCGAGATCAACTCATCACTACTGGTTACCGTGCGATAATACCATTTCGGAGACCTTTGCTAACGAGCAGACTTACAGTTTTCCGTATCCAATGTAGTGCAGAGCTCGCCAAAGTTGGAAATTAGCATCGTGGAGGAAGATCCCATATTGAGCTTATTTGGGACACTATTGGGCGGAAAGTGAGCGAAAGGACACCCCTGTTCAAACACAACATGAAATAAACACAATTCCCTTCATCAGAAATGGTTGCTGCTACCTTAGCAACAAATTAGTCGATTTATGGCAGGAATCAGAAGACGTTAAGATGCGGTTATCCGTTTGAATGGAGGCTGCGCACAAAGTACTAATTCTTTGGCGTATAACGATCAACCATGATGTGAACAGTCATCTGAAGATTAATTTTGAAATGTCTGACATTGTAAAGTTCGACTACAGTGAAAGTGGTAAAATGCGTTTTTTTTGTACAAAAAACACTTCATTTTGTTATTAAAATTGTGGTTATATAAATCATTTTTTTTTAAACATTTTTTGTTCGTTTCAATGCCAATGTTATCGTGAACTATGTTTCAATAATATTATACACATATCTTATTATATTCTATCCAAAAAAAGAGGCTGATTTTTCAAATTTTAAAAAATCAAGGTGTTTCAATACTTTTTTCCATGTGTATATTTTAAAAGTTAATACATTTCAAAATATTTGGGTAATAATTAACATTTAAAAGGCCTGTTGACTGCACTAAAATAAACCGGGCTCCAAAAGATTTGGGTGAAGAAAGTTTCCTTAACGCATGTGTCTGATAAACCATAAAAGTAGAATAATAAAAGCAAAGCAGAGAAGTCTTCATTTTAATTCCGAATATTTTATAAAACATCATCAAAAGAGATTTCTTATGATCACCGTGGTGGTTAATAACACTAGATTTAGGACATGTGGTACAGTGGTTACTACTAGTACAAGTAACATGAGAAACAATCCTTCACTTCGATAATTAAAATGATTGTTAAATAATGTAAAAGTATTACGCTGATTCAGAAGAGTGTGTACTTCATGACTATGATTTAAATATTTTTTGTTAGTTAGACGGACACATTGTTGTCTCTTTGACACATTCCCTATTTCCATTCTCAATTTTACATTGAACAGTAAATGTAAACAAACTCATCAAAGATCACAAGATGTTTACAATTGTTGTAAATCGAATTGACAGAAACAAACCAGAAGTACGCATGTATTTGACATTAACATATGCAACATTAATTAATCTAAAAATTGGGAGATATAGATATGAGGTATGAGATAGCTATCCACAATATTTCAAATGCAGTTAATATTAGCAATTATAGGCAATCATATGGCCTTTAGCAATGAGAAAAAAACATAGCTATGAAATGCCCCGACATGAAAAATATGAAACAATTCGAATGATAAAACTAACGGCCTAACTAACAAAAAAACAGTTAACGATAAACAAATATGAAAGACATGAACGAACGGGAACAACTGAACTAAAGGTTCCTGACAAGCACGTGAAAATGGTGGGATTAAACATGTTTGTGAGCGCCTTATCTCCCCCCTAACCTTGGACAGTGGTGTAGCAGTACAACATAAGAACAAACTATAAAGATCAGTTGGAAAACTCATCAAATGGATACAAATACATATACATTAAACAAAAGAAAAACACAGAGGAAGGGTACTTGAGCATCCCAAAAACCGAAAGACACTCAGTACGGATATAACAGTACTCGGAGATACTGACAGCTAGTTGCCAATAACAACAAATGAAAAATAAACATGTACATGTATTTAAGACTTAAGTATTAATCAGTTCACATCCAACATCCAATGGAACAAGTATAAATAAGACGTCATTAAAACGTAAATACCACCAGCAGTTAAAGAAAAACACAAAACCTGGTTTTACAGCTAGCTAAACCTCTCACAAGGATATAATATATTCTTGGCATCATTGAACTAGCGCATCTTTTAGAATAGTTAAGATATAATGATTGGTAAATGTTTAGTGATGAGTAAATTCTCCACGGTGGTCAAAAATTTGTCAGTAATAATCTCGAAGCTATACACTCTAAACTATCAGCTGTAAGTTCATTAATGGTTAAGATACGTTCAACTTACCAGCAAATTTCATGTTAATTTTTTCCAGCACATGGCTTGTCATTTGATTCCTTGGTTCACGTAATATTTCATATTTTTCGTAATCAACATATGTTTTTTCATTACTTTCAATAACCATCTGATGTATGGATGATATTGCTAAATCACAGAAATCAATAAATATATCATTACGACCAAAACGATCGCTTACTGCTTTTATTTTTGACCATCCAAAATGTTGTAATATCATATAGACGAATTCTGCCATACTGTTAAACGTCGTATGAACTCTCGTTAGAGTCTGAAAACTTTTTTTCTGATTCAAACTATGAGCAAAAGCCCCAGGGGAGATAACAGGTATGTTCCATTTTGGCGCGTAACGGGCAACCGGTGCTACCCCAAAATCGTACACAGGACCAATAAATAAATGTACACCTTTGCTCATAAACTTAAATGCTGCAACAGGCGAGTCAACGTCACTAGCGTTAGAATTGACATATTCAACATTTATTGCATGACCTCTGAGTTTATCCGTCATCACGTGATCTAAAGCTATCTCGACAGCTGGTTGAACTCTTTCGAGTGCAAAGAGACGTTTGGTTGGATCCTTAGGAGCAAACACAGTGATACTGACATTGGCTGTCAAAACGCAGACAGAATGCAAAACGAAGGCAACAAATACCAGCAACATGTCAAGTGTTACCGTTGATATGAATTATGTCAGAAAAATACAGTATTAAAATTTATCCAAACGTCATTGTGTTCGATAAAACAACAACGGTTTCAATTATCCAAACAACATTATATGAGTCTACGTACAACGACTTCCGAATTAATCCATCTTCATCACGTGATATTTATTTCCAGGGGAAGGAAAATTCAGTAACTTCAAACATGTCAGAAACACCCATTTGTAAATAAATTGACTTACTACATGTTACAAAATGTACATTACGTGTATAACGAACTAGTGTATTCCGGTGTTAGTAAGTACTTTTTCCGGATGCTACGGACGTTCACGATGTATTATACCAAAACACTCTTACCGTACACAAGTCCCCGTTGTAAATGTGGCCTGATAGTGAGATAAAAAAACACAAATATTTGTAATCAATTAGTCAAAAAATGGCACATAATAATCTTATTTATTGAGAACTTTATAAAAACTGGTAATGTTCAGTTGTTTTTGCCCCTTTTTTCACCAAAGGGATAACGTTTGGTGTTGTTTAATTGGGAATATACAAGAAATTTGGCAATCAATGTATTGTTCAGTAACTCGTTCAAATTTTTTCTATGATTAGTTATAAAAATAAATTCTAACTTCTTTAAAGTAAATGAAATTTGAAAAAAATGCAAGCAAATGTATCCTTTTCTAAATGATTTATAAATGACATATACAACTTTGTGGCTGGGAACCTGTCGGCAACAAATGTTAGTGTTTGCCGTCAGAGGAGAGCAAATACAGGATATAAGTCATAATAGAAACATCCATTTGGAAATGGAAAAAACGGCCTGTAACCAATGCAATAACGATTTTATTTATTTGCATTATGCTGCAACGGAGATTTTGTATGAAATAATTAAGTTTTAATTTCAAGTAAAGAAATAGCTTGATTGGTTTTAGACGGAATTTTATTACAATTTCTTAATTGGCCGCTGCAAGTTGACTTTCAATACCCGTACCAGTACACAGGTCTTCTGTATTTCTATTGAAGGGATTTACTAGCTTTTGCCTCCTTTTGCAGTCATGTTAGTATTGAAAAAAAACATTTGATCAAAGATCTAGTGATCTAGTGATCTAGTGATTTAGTGATCTAGTGATCTAGTGATCTAGTGATCTAGTGATCATAACTTTCCCCATTCATGTAGTCATGTAGAGACATAATTGTAACAGATTCATCGAGTCAAATTGATTTGCGTTGATTATGTGATTTTCGATTGTACAAATTCTAGTGCAGTTATTTCCCTTGTCGTTTTGTTGGATGATTACTTGCACAAATATTGAAGACCTGTTGGTGACCTTCTGCTGTTTTTTTTTTTCTATGGTCGGGTTGTTGTCTCTTTGGCACATTCCTCATTATCATTCTCAATTTTATTTAAAATGTTTTTGGTCTAAGCAGCATTCGTTTATTATTATTTCATCACTATCGCCATGTCTACATTTTTCATAAGACTTGCTTGTACATTTTTGTAACATGTGTACAAATTTTATCAGTCAAACAAACACAAAACATACCGATTTCTCACTCAATATAACGGTTCAGTAAAATAACTTCAATTCAAATTACATATGTGTACGTAAAAACACAATCTTTTACAAATTTGAAAAAAAAGGTGCTGTGCATTGTATAATCTTTCTAAAAATAAGATTGCCACTCCGTCGTGTAGAGTAAACCTTTGGATAACTAGATTTTGTCTGTTTTGATGGGATCGTTGATGGGTTTTAAACCCTATTTATGAGTTGTTTTATAAATGTTCTATATGATTGGCTAGCGTACTTTGTAACATGAGCATACGGAATCATATTTTTTTTCTGTTCTTTTTTTCTCTAAAAATCCATCGATAAAACAAAGAGCAAAACACTTAGATTAAAAATCAACGAAAATACGAGGACATGCATACTTTATTCTGACTGTTTTGTATTGCTTGACATGGTTATAGATATATCCAAACGATTTTCTTTCTTCAGACTAGTTTCCTTTTCAGTTATAATCCACAGTTGAATTCCGATGTGATTCCCAAGTGACAATCGGTAAATACTGGTTGTATTCGAACAGCCAAGAGCCTTCACGAAAGGTAATGAAATTAATTAAGATTATGTCAAAGTATGAAACTTTTTATATGATCTCCTTTATACGATATCTCGCGAGATTTAAAATTTGAATGACACGTGTCTAGACAACACACCGTATTAATAAAAGACTCATAATTATACAACTTGTGCTTTTTCTTACGAAAACTAAATTACAAAATAGAAAATTGGATGGCTGGCTCCAAACAGTCATGCTGATTATCGGAAAAGACTACAATATCCACGCTTTCATATAATACAACATTTAATAATATCCGATTGAACGAATGTTACATATAGATTATACCACTGCATCGAGCGTAATATGATACTTATCAACTCGACACAGTTAAGTTTTAAATATCGTATAACACGAGATTTGGTGGTGGGATACGTTTCTCACATGATTTTTAAACGATACTATATGCAGGAAAATTTATTTCTTTTTTTCAAATTATCTGCGAAAAGATGTGTTTTTTCTATGTGACATCATCATGCAAGATTGACTTTTTTCATGCCGTCACAATAGAAAATTCGGAGAAAGTAAGAAAATTCAATGTCATAATCAAATCAAATTTTGACCAATCAAAAACTAATATCAAACGCACCACTCCTTGATTAAATAAAAATAATCAACATGTTAGGAAAATGATAAATCGAGTAAAAATTTAGAAATGTATTTAATGACCATAATATCGTGTTCTTTATTAAACTTTCTAAAGAAAGTGGAATAAAGTTAAAGCGGTTTATTTGAAGCTGTGGTATGATCTCCAATGTGACAATTATCCACCAAAGTTCGAATGAAGTGGAATTCAGCAAGCACAAAAATACTGAACTCCTAAGTAAATTCAAAACGTAAAGTTCCTAATAAGTAACTGTATGCATAAGGAGAAAGCCCCATACCGAAAAGTTAGCTACAAATGGCCCCGACGGGAAATATGAAACAAAAGTTGAATCGTGTTCAATTCCTAAATAAAATTTCACTAACATTCTATTTCATGTGAGGTAATAATTAGAAGTTAACATGTTCACTCCTTTCTTTCTTGTTTACAAGCATTCGTATACATTTTACCTCAAGTTTTCAATATTTTTTTGAAAGATCAAATATACAGAGATGGTGCTTTATCATATAAAAGACATGAAATGCAGGATTGAGGTCTGAACTGTCAAATTCGAGGGAATATTTTTTTTCTCTATTTTTCGTACGAATGCGGATGTGATGTACAATGTTTTGATAAACAGGTAATGCCAATGTGCAAACCTTTATTTCTTTTGTATTAATATCCTCACAAATTTAGATAAATGTCTAACCATTGAATACCCTTGAAATTATTGTTGCAAATGAAGTGGGAACCCTAAGTCAAGATTACAAATAGACAACAGTTACTAATTCTTGCACTTATTGACATTTATAACAATACACACTATCGCAATAAAGAACGATGCAGATTACTTTGTAAACTTCGTAAGACGTAAGACGACTATTGATATATCAGTAATAAATTTCACCAAGTTCTCCTATAAAGATATAAAACCCCAATCAAATGTTGCCATCAATGTTCAGTCTCAGAACAATAACACATCAAAGATATTCAAAATACTGAACTCCGAGGAAATTTCAAAACGGAAAGTCTGACTTGTTTTCATATTGAATTCTTCTTAGTTTTTTTCTATTGTCGTCAAATACGACGACTCCTCCGTTTGCATGATCAGGCTCTTTGTTAGCGTACGTAAATGTTCTTTGTAAGCATTAGAAAATGCCTGTACCAAGTCAGGAATATAATAGTAGTTGTCGATTCGTTTCATGTGTTTTATCATTTGATTTTGCCATTTGATTAGGGACTATCCGTTTTGAAGTTTCCTTGGAGTTCAGTATTTTTGTGACAATAGAAAAAAACTAAGAAGAGTTCAATATGTAAACAAGTCAGCGTAATTACTTTCTGTATTTTTACAACGTTCTCGGTAAAGTTAATTTTCTCGAATGACTAGTAAAAAAAACAAGAAAAAGCTAGTGATTTAAATACAAAATGTGATTAAACTACTAGTTAGAATTACCAGTTACATGTTGAGCTAGTAAATCTATCAGTTATCTTTCAATATAAATAAAACAATTCGAACTGAAATAATATAGGATACGGTAAGGTCATCATAGATACCAACATTTCGATTTTGACTTAGATGCGCTTGTTATTTATTTATTAGAAGCGCTCGAATAATAACATTTAGAAAAGGTCCATAAACCCAAATTTCAAAGAAAACTGAAAACTAACAAAACATTTTACAAAATTATGTCAAAACATTCCATAAGATATAATGTCTGGAAGAAATTTTGTATCAACGTTAAATTAAAAAAAAATGACCTTTCAGAGGAATGTCATATTAAAACAGGAATGCTGACAGTTTCGTGCATGAGTATGCGGTACGGGATCACAAATAGTTAGTATTGTTCTCGTACTATTATTATGACCAATTGTAAACTTTTTTGGTTTCAAATTCAGTTTGACAGCTTCAGATGTACTAATTTTACATTTTTCAATAAACCCATTCCCTAATTTACCATAAAACTCATTGCAAACTTTTTTTCAGTCATGCCATCATTCTATTATCATTTTTTTCGCTATATCTTTCATTCAAACTGGAGAGGTATATTGGGACAGAGTATAATATGTAGAAGAAACACATTGTAAACACTGGGGGAACCAATGGACCATAGTTTGGTCTTGGATAATTTTATATCACTTATCGTCCGAGATAATAGTAATAAATTCTTGTGTCATGGGCGTTCGTGCTGTTTAGGATGCAATGTGAAGTCACAATTTCAATTAATCAAAGCCTGCATAAAACGAATGAATATAACGCACTAAAACATATGATCTCAACAATATATCAATAAACAGATGTCTCCTACCTTTACTTGTACTTTTATAAGCAAACACTTACCTGAAAAATAAAAGAATAAACAATATTAGTATCTATTAACATGTCATAATCACATAAATATGGAATCGATACATATTTTCATACAATTTTATGATGAGGAATAAGTTATTCAACGTTGATAAACTTTGTACTTTTGTTCTATTATACAGTGTTTACTCGTTTAATACATATCAACTAAGTATCGGTCCTTTTCTTTCAATAGATTGGGAAAAATAGAAATACATATACAAACATCTGTAACTACTTTTCATTGCCAAATTAAGGATTTTTCTTCAGAAGCCATACACCAGTAACCATCTAGACAAACGGCTTAGGAAGCCAAAATAAAGTACGTTTAAAAACATCAAAAATCAAAAGGATTAAAAAGTAAAATCACAAAAATACTGAACTCCGAGGTAAATTCAAAACGCAAAGTCCACAATCAAATGACAAAACCAAAAGCTCAAACACATCGAACGAATGGATAACAACTATTCTATTTCTGACTGGGAACAGGCATTTTCTCTGGTAGAAAATCATTCAATAGATCAAGAAAAACTAAAAACATCTATGGTAAAAAAATGAAAGATTAAACCTTAGTTAAGGTTGGATTAAACAAATAATCAATTGAAAATTCGTTTGAAACATTTTTTATCCTACTGTCACCCTAATATCTAACAAAAAAGCAGGTCTGCTTATCTATATTGTGTACAAATAAAATATCTAGTAATAATTTCTGTTTTGATGACTTGTCATTTCGTGGAACTCTTTGCAGTATGTGTTTGAGTCATATTGATGCATACAAAAAATGTAAAATATAGACAACTTTGAATAATAAAAAAAATGCTGACGCGGCAAATTGTAACTATAGAATAAACATTAGTAGAGGTACATTGACTCTGTTTCTAATGCTCGTACAAATAAATTTATAATTCGATAAAATGTCTAAAATCTTTGGCTCCAAGACTGATAATAAGTTTTTTAAATAATTTGAATGCCTTTAATTTCTTATTTTACATTTGTAACGAGGCGCTTGTTATCGTTAAACTATTTAATGTGCCGATGTATATTGAACAAAATTGTGGAATAGGTTTCTTTCAATTAAATTAGCTGTTAACGGAAAATACAAATTTAGTTAGTTTACAAATCGCTCAATCTAAATGCCAACACGCTTTTTTTCTCAATAACTAAAATGTGTAGGGTAATACAAGAATGTTAATGGATTAGATTAAATGTATTTTATTTGCTAATAACAAAATTTACTTTAACGATAAACAAAATATAACCTATATTTTATAGATTTATACGAAAATTATTTCAAACCTGTCAACAACATCTCAAGTAACTAAACTTGGTTCCCAAACAGAAAAGACATGAGATAGGAGAAACAGCGGACTTTTCCTATATCATCAGTAATTTAATGATTTATTTAGTGTACGACCTACATTTGTGCTATTGTTTTATCTAAATTATATTTGTGAAATATTTGTTAAAAATTAATTGAATAAGATTGTTAAAAATTTTAGGCAATAGTAGATTACCGACGTTTAAATATCATAACCAATCCATAGTTATGTGTTTAGTTTCGTATTTTGGCCCCATGGGATTTTTCAAATATGAGAGCTAGTGTGCAATAAAATTCATTTTTGGATAGTTGAGTATTAAAATAGCATTCGTATTAGGTGTATATGAACATCAAGATTATGTAATGTATGTAATATAGGCTGTATGACAGTCCGTATTTGCATGTCCATACCATACATTGGTCAGGCAATTATTGTAATGTTTTTTTTCAAATTTTTATCGCACGAACTTTATGATTAGATTTTACGAAAAAATGGGGCGAAAGACACCAATTTTTTATTTGATCTTTAGGAAGATTAATGTCAACAGTTTCTAAAAAGGTATCACCCCAGTAGTCAACACTTCGGTGTTGACATGAATATCAATAATGTGGTCATTTTTATAAATTTCCTGTTTACAAAACTTTGAAATTTTCGAAAAACTAACGATTTTCTTATCCCAGGCATAGATTACCTTAGACGTATTTGGTACAACTTTTTGGAATTTTTGATCCTCAATGCTCTTCAACTTTGTACTAGTTTGGCTTTATAAATATTTTGATATGAGCGTCACTGATGAGTCTTATGTAGACAAAATGCGCGTCTGGCGTACTAAATTATAATCCTGGTACCTTTGATAACTATTAAAGGCATTGGAATTCTAGTTTGATCCCAGTTTTTTTTTTGGGGGGGGGATATGTGACATGTTAACCCCCTTTTTGCAATATTATATGATTAATAAATGCAGAATGGTGCCATGGATACACATAAAAGGAATTATTTTTCACTCTTTTGACTTTTGAAAATCAAATCTATGGAAGATACAGATTACACACATATGCACATGTACAACACAAACAGTTAGGTTACTGTATTAGAAATCCAGGAACAGAGATGATAAATCATTTTGTGGTTCATTTTTAATTTTATTTGCTAACTGTGGAGTGGTACCTAAGGAACATACAACCGAGGTAAATACGAAAGTAGAATCGTTAACGGTTTGAACTCCAAATATCATGCTTTTTATATTCATACCTTTTTTTCAATCATTCTAATATGCAAGCCATATGTTCACACATTTTTATTTTTATTTTGAAGCAGATAAAGATTTTAGACAACATGGCGTGTAACAAAAAAAATGTTTTTTTCTGGGGTTTTTTTTATAATTTTTTTGAACTATTCTATCAAATACAAGTAAAGTATGTGCCTTCTCCTCCAAATATCTATAACATATTGATTAATTATTGGTGTTCAACGCCACTTTCATCATCCTTATCCTTATCGTGGCGCCCACTTATTATAAGCGAAGCAAGAGTGCTCAGAGAGAAATACCGACTTTTGACAGGACAAACCTACTCATTAGAAGTTTGGAGTCGACCTCAGCTGGCATATGCGTGGTTCGAACTCACAACTTCTGTGATTACAGGTAAGTTATTGCTGTATGTTAACTATGTGATTGTATATTTGCCATATTTTATGTACTGGCAAGAAAATGAGAAAATGAAGTATATTCTTTGCTCAACAACCTGAAAAGAAGTAGAAAGCTAAGGATCCTTTTTTAAACAGGAATTAGAACTGAGGACAGGGTTTATATAAATATATTAATATACATTTATCATATAGACAGATTGTTTTGGTTTTTTGACTTTTTATTTGTGAAATGTATTTTGTGCATGTTTATATAATTTGTGCAGAGTTTATATGAAAATATTTGAATTGATTTGAATTGTAAAAAGGGAGAAACACATGTTGAGAATTATTATGGTGAATATCAGATTGTTGGTAAAATTAATATAAAACTTCACATGGTGAGTATCAATGTAATACTATAGGTAAGAACAACACATATTTGTAATGGCCTTTCATGAAGTAAAAAACAATGATTGTCCAAATAATGACGTTATCGTTTATCTTTCTTGTGTTTTGAGTGTGTTAAATGATCTATATTGGAATAAGTAATGAACACTTGTGTAAAATCGGTTATGTTATAACACAATTAGGAGAAACTGTACTTTTAGAAAACAAATTTAAACAAAAACGAAAGAAAACATTTACAAATTACAATATAAACAAATGATTCGTTTTATTACATCAGATTCACGTGGAGATAAACAAATTGTAAGAATAAAAAAAATACCGTGACATTATCAATAACGAGTTATAAAACATTCAGTCTGGTTTTCATTTTCTATCAAATAAATATGTTTCAAATATGTTTCAATCAAAGTAGTTTTATACCTTATTAACTTGACTTGTTTAGCACTTTTCATATAATGTATGTTTCTTGTCACTCGTGTATATTATGTTTGCATTTTAACCCGTAAGGGTTTCACTTTTTACAATAAAGTTATTATCATGATATAATTCAAATTTTGATGGAAACAAATACAACTCAAGGAAACATATTTTAAACTTTATCATTGTATATCATCAATATAACAATGAGACAAGACGATTAGAGTTGTCTCCCATTAGCCGCTTAGAACATTTATTGTTGATCAATATTATCATCGCGATTAGCGATAACTCAGAGTAAGAGGCAATAG
Organism: Mytilus edulis; assembly: GCF_963676685.1. Classification (NCBI taxonomy): domain Eukaryota; kingdom Metazoa; phylum Mollusca; class Bivalvia; order Mytilida; family Mytilidae; genus Mytilus; species Mytilus edulis. The sequence continues at coordinate 11,795,647 of NC_092354.1, forward strand.
TATTTTACCAATACTTAAATTAAGTCAATCTTGAATTATTATGCCCATATGCATATTTTCTTATAATGTTATTAGTTGCAAATTGATTTCATATATATCGATGAATTGTATTTAATTTTTTATATCTTGGGCTTAATGAATGACCTTGTTGAATATTCATGTTTTTGATACCTTTTTTAAAGTATACAATACTTATTTCTAAAACTATTTGCGAATATATACTAAAATATGTAAACTGTACAGACATAAGCGCCAAATGTCAGATTTAGTTTAGAGACAATGACAATATCTACAAGACCTTTTATCTGAAACTTACATTAGTAAATCACGCGACAGAGAAGTAAAAAGGAACTTTTATCTGACGTACTCGGACTATCAACTATTTAACCTCAGCAAAATAAGAACTTTTCACTTTTTATGCCCCACCTACGATAGTAGAGGGGCATTATATTTTCTGGTCTGTGGCTCCGTTCGTCCGTCTGTGCTTCCGTTCGTCCGTCCGTCTGTGCGTCCGTTCAGGTTAAAGTTTTTGGTCAAGGTAGTTTTCGATGAAGCTGAAGTCCAATCAACTTGAAACTTAGTACACTTGTTGCTTATGATGTGATCTTTTTAATTTTAAATCCAAATTAGACTTTTGACCCCAATTTCACGGTCCACTGAACATAGAAAATGAAAGTTGGAGTTTCAAGTTAAAAGTTTTTGGTTAAGGTAGTTTTTGATGAAGCTGAAGTCCAATCAACTTGAAACTTAGTACACTTGTTGCTTATGATATGATCTTTCTAATTTTAAAGCCAAATTAGACTTTTGATCCCAATTTCACGGTCCACTGAACATAGAAAATGAAAGTGGGAGTTTCAGGTTAAAGTTTTTGGTCAAGGTAGTTTTGATAAAGCTGAAGTCCAATCAACTTGAAACTTAGTAAACTTGTTGCTTATGATATGATCTTTTTAATTTTAAAGCCAAATTAGACTTTTGACCCCAATTTCACGGTCCACTATACATAGAAAATGAAAGTGGGAGTTACAGGTTAAAGTTTTTGGTCAAGGTAGTTTTTGATAAAATTGAAGTCCAATCAACTTGAAACTTAGTACACTTGTTGCTTATGATGTGATCTTTTTAATTTTAAATCCAAATTAGACTTTTGACCCCAATTTCACGGTCCACTGAACATAGAAAATGAAAGTTGGAGTTTCAGGTTAAAAGTTTTTGGTTAAGGTAGTTTTTGATGAAGCTGAAGTCCAATCAACTTGAAACTTAGTACACTTGTTGCTTATGATATGATCTTTCTAATTTTAAAGCCAAATTAGACTTTTGATCCCAATTTCACGGTCCACTGAACATAGAAAATGAAAGTGGGAGTTTCAGGTTAAAGTTTTTGGTCAAGGTAGTTTTGATAAAGCTGAAGTCCAATCAACTTGAAACTTAGTAAACTTGTTGCTTATGATATGATCTTTTTAATTTTAAAGCCAAATTAGACTTTTGACCCCAATTTCACGGTCCACTATACATAGAAAATGAAAGTGGGAGTTACAGGTTAAAGTTTTTGGTCAAGGTAGTTTTTGATAAAATTGAAGTCCAATCAACTTGAAACTTAGTACACTTGTTGCTTATGATGTGATCTTTTTAATTTTAAATCCAAATTAGACTTTTGACCCCAATTTCACGGTCCACTGAACATAGAAAATGAAAGTTGGAGTTTCAGGTTAAAAGTTTTTGGTTAAGGTAGTTTTTGATGAAGCTGAAGTCCAATCAACTTGAAACTTAGTACACTTGTTGCTTATGATATGATCTTTCTAATTTTAAAGCCAAATTAGACTTTTGATCCCAATTTCACGGTCCACTGAACATAGAAAATGAAAGTGGGAGTTTCAGGTTAAAGTTTTTGGTCAAGGTAGTTTTGATAAAGCTGAAGTCCAATCAACTTGAAACTTAGTAAACTTGTTGCTTATGATATGATCTTTTTAATTTTAAAGCCAAATTAGACTTTTGACCCCAATTTCACGGTCCACTAAACATAGAAAATGAAAGTGGGAGTTACAGGTTAAAGTTTTTGGTCAAGGTAGTTTTTGATAAAATTGAAGTCCAATCAACTTGAAACTTAGTACATATGTTCCCTATAGTATAATCTTTCTAATTTTAATGCCAAATTAGATTATTACCCAATTTCACGGTCCATGGAACATGGTAAAGGATAGTGCGAGTGGGGCATCCGTGTACTTTGGACACATTCTTGTTACTAGACTAGTAATGGACTTCTGGTTATACTTATATCACTATGCGGTGAAAGATATCTTTATTAACTATTAAGGTAGCAATCTCTGCGATGTGTAGAACGTGTTTTTAATTCATAAATAAAAGAACTTCATTATCATTTGATATTCAATTACACGGAACACACTTGCTGCATACCAACATACCGAATTGAAACATAACGGTGGATATTTCTTTGATTTAACATAGCATTAGCACATTATAAAGATTGAAGAAATACTCCAAATCAACTATTTAAATTCAACGCATAATAAAAACGTTGACGACCTTATAAACCAAAAAGAAAACTAACATTATTGTTAAAGTATAAACAACGAGTTTTGCGTTTTAATTATATAGTATTTCCTCAGTTTTAAAACACAAAATTTGAGTTATTCAATATTCTTATATGTCAGTTTTTAAGTACTTAATCACTGGGTTAATGTTTCTCTCGGACACTAGCAGTCCACGAACACAGACATTGGTCGACACTAGCAGTCCACGAACACAGACATTGGTCAAGTAATAAATCACTGGGTTGATGTTTCTCTCGGACACTAGCAGTCCACGAACACAGACATTGGTCAAGTAATAAACATTTTGATGGTTCTAATTTGAAAGTTATATGCATAATTTAAAAACGGCTAGAATAGGATAACAATTTATTCGAAATTGTTGAAAGATTGGAAATAAAGAACTTCATGTGATGGCAAACATACCACCAAATATACCGAACTCGGAGGTTAATTCATGTGATGACAAACATACTACCAAATATACCGAACTCGGAGGTTAATTCATGTGATGACAAACATACTACCAAATATACCGAACTCGGAGGTTAATTCATGTGATGACAAACATACTACCAAATATACCGAACTCGGAGGTTAATTCATGTGATGACAAACATACTACCAAATATACCAAACTCGGAGGTTAATTCATGTGATGACAAACATACTACCAAATATACCGAACTCGGAGGTTAATTCATGTGATGACAAACATACTACCAAATATACCGAACTCGGAGGTTAATTCATGTGATGACAAACATACTACCAAATATACCGAACTCGGAGGTTAATTCATGTGATGACAAACATACTACAAAATATACCGAACTCGGAGGTTAATTCATGTGATGACAAACATACTACCAAATATACCGTACTCGGAGGTTAATTCATGTGATGACAAACATACTACCAAATATACCGTACTCGGAGGTTAATTCATGTAATGACAAACATACTACCAAATATACCGTACTCGGAGGTTAATTCATGTGATGACAAACATACTACCAAATTTACCGAACTCGGAGGTTAATTCATGTGATGACAAACATACTACCAAATATACCGTACTCGGAGGTTAATTCATGTGATGACAAACATACTACCAAATATACCGAAGGTTAATTCAAAAAGGGGAGTCTATAAATCTGACAGTACCAAACTGTAGATTACAAGTAGACTACACCAGGCATACTTATGTAGAGTATCACGCTCTGTACAAGTAGACTACAACAGGCATACTTATGTAGAGTATCACGCTCTCTGTACAAGTAGACTACAACAAGCGTACGTATGTAGAGTATCACGCTCTCTGTAGATTACAAGTAGACTACAACAGGCGTACTTATGTAGAGTATCACGCTCTCTGTAGATTACAAGTAGACTACAACAAGCGTACTTATGTAGAGTATCACGCTCTCTGTAGATTACAAGTAGACTACAACAAGCGTACTTATGTAGAGTATCACGCTCTCTGTAGATTACAAGTAGACTACAACAGGCGTACTTATATAGAGTATCACGCTCTCTGTAGATTACAAGTAGACTACAACAAGCGTACTTATGTAGAGTATCACGCTCTCTGTAGAATACAAGTAGACTACAACAGGCGTACTTATGTAGAGTATCACGCTCTCTGTAGATTACAAGTAGACTACAACAAGCGTACTTATATAGAGTATCACGCTCTCTGTAGATTACAAGTAGACTACAACAAGCGTACTTATGTAGAGTATCACGCTCTCTGTAGATTACAAGTAGACTACAACAGGCGTACTTATGTAGAGTATCACGCTCTCTGTAGATTACAAGTAGACTACAACAGGCGTACTTATGTAGAGTATCACGCTCTCTGTAGATTACAAGTAGACTACAACAAGCGTACTTATGTAGAGTATCACGCTCTCTGTAGATTACAAGTAGACTACAACAAGCGTACTTATGTAGAGTATCACGCTCTCTGTAGAATACAAGTAGACTACAACAAGCGTACTTATGTAGAGTATCACGCTCTCTGTAGATTACAAGTAGACTACAACAAGCGTACTTATGTAGAGTATCACGCTCTCTGTAGATTACAAGTAGACTACAACAAGCGTACTTATGTAGAGTATCACGCTCTCTGTAGATTACAAGTAGACTACAACAGGCGTACTTATATAGAGTATCACACTCTCTGTAGATTACAAGTAGACTACAACAGGCGAACTTATGTAGAGTATCACGCTCTCTGTAGATTACAAGTAGACTACAACAAGCGTACTTATGTAGAGTATCACGCTCTCTGTAGATTACAAGTAGACTACAACAAGCGTACTTATGTAGAGTATCACGCTCTCTGTAGAATACAAGTAGACTACAACAAGCGTACTTATGTAGAGTATCACGCTCTCTGTAGATTACAAGTAGACTACAACAAGCGTACTTATGTAGAGTATCACGCTCTCTGTAGATTACAAGTAGACTACAACAAGCGTACTTATGTAGAGTATCACGCTCTCTGTAGATTACAAGTAGACTACAACAAGCGTACTTATGTAGAGTATCACGCTCTCTGTAGATTACAAGTAGACTACAACAAGCATACTTATGTAGAGTATCACGCTCTCTGTAGATTACAAGTAGACTACAACAGGCGTACTTATGTAGAGTATCACACTCTCTGTAGATTACAAGTAGACTACAACAGGCGTACTTATGTAGAGTATCACACTCTCTGTAGATTACAAGTAGACTACAACAGGCGTACTTATGTAGAGTATCACGCTCTCTGTAGATTACAAGTAGACTACAACAAGCGTACTTATGTAGAGTATCACGCTCTCTGTAGATTACAAGTAGACTACAACAAGCGTACTTATGTAGAGTATCACGCTCTCTGTAGAATACAAGTAGACTACAACAAGCGTACTTATGTAGAGTATCACGCTCTCTGTAGATTACAAGTAGACTACAACAAGCGTACTTATGTAGAGTATCACGCTCTCTGTAGATTACAAGTAGACTACAACAAGCGTACTTATGTAGAGTATCACGCTCTCTGTAGATTACAAGTAGACTACAACAAGCGTACTTATGTAGAGTATCACGCTCTCTGTAGATTACAAGTAGACTACAACAAGCGTACTTATGTAGAGTATCACGCTCTCTGTAGATTACAAGTAGACTACAACAAGCGTACTTATGTAGAGTATCACGCTCTCTGTAGAATACAAGTAGACTACAACAAGCGTACTTATGTAGAGTATCACGCTCTCTGTAGATTACAAGTAGACTACAACAGGCGTACTTATGTAGAGTATCACGCTCTCTGTAGATTACAAGTAGACTACAACAAGCGTACTTATGTAGAGTATCACACTCTCTGTAGATTACAAGTAGACTACAACAGGCGTACTTATGTAGAGTATCACGCTCTCTGTAGATTACAAGTAGACTACAACAAGCGTACTTATGTAGAGTATCACGCTCTCTGTAGATTACAAGTAGACTACAACAGGCATACTTATGTAGAGTATCACGCTCTCTGTAGATTACAAGTAGACTACAACAGGCATACTTATGTAGAGTATCACGCTCTCTGTACAAGTAGACTACAACAGGCATACTTATGTAGAGTATCACGCTCTCTGTACAAGTAGACTACAATAAGCATACTTATGTAGAGTATCACGCTCTCTGTACAAGTAGACTACAACAAGCGTACTACTGTAGATTACAAGTAGACTACAACAGGCATACTTATGTAGAGTATCACGCTCTCTGTACATTATATATTTGATTTAAAGAACATAGCTACTGTACATTGTAACTTTTGAGAGATATGATAGTAAAATAAAAATTAAAAGCATCAATTCAAACGGTAGAAACTTTTAATCTACTATAATTTGCAATGTTCTTTTTCGTATCGTTTGTAATCTAAAGTATTGAAAGTGTAAACAGCTGATCAACATTCTGTTGTTACAAAACCGATTAACGCTGCCGTTTGCATTCCAATAAACACTTTAGGGGAAATCGTCAAACTATAAATGTATCAAATATGATGAAATAATTGCATCATTTGTTAGATAATAATAATGTCTATTTCATTCCGTCATTTCATTACATGTATCAAATATGTTATCTAAATTTAATCATGAATATTTACACTTAACAGATCTTAACATGCCAACATAATTTTCTCAGAAATATTTTTGAATTATGTAAGCGAAAGTGTTAAAGAATGTGGCCACTTCAGCTTATATGCATACTGTCATTAACACGTGCCACTTTTTGTTTTTAGTTCTGTAAATTGAGTTTCATGTAAAGCTAAAGGATGCTAAATCTGACATTTCAAGTCCATACCGTTACGTGAGGGTCTGGAGTGGGAGGTAGGGTCTTTGTTACTGTATTATCTGTCCTTTTCTTTTGGTTATTTTCAATATCATTTTGCGAAATGATTTTGGTTTGATACAAATTGTCGTATATCATATGCATGATAATGCCAATTGTCTTAAGTTCACAAAACACTGCACGCAACAGTTGTTACCAACTTCTTTCATGTTTAAAAAGTTAAAATTGGTTTATTTTTCGTGAATTCTGTAAACCCCACCTAGACCATCTACATTTGTAAGTGAAAACAGTTGTTCCCCTCTCTGCTGCACCCTGGACAGATCTTGTATTCACAGATTCCATTATAATACGATATAATAACACTGCAGAAGATTGCAATAGATATACCTCACAAAAGTATGATTTATGGTACGAGTCATTACAATTCTAGCAGTTTAATTTTTAACGAGAATGTGTCCAAAGTACACGGATGCCCCACTTGCACTATCATTTTCCATGTTCCATGGACCGTAAAATTGGGTAAAAATCTAATTTGGCATTAAAATTAGAAAGATTATACTATAGGGAACATATGTACTAAGTTTCAAGTTGATTGATTAAAAACTACCTTGACCAAAAACTTTAACCTGTAACTCCCACTTTCATTTTCTATGTTTAGTGGACCGTGAAATTGGGGTCAAAAGCCTAATTTGGCTTTAAAATTAGAAAGATCATATCATAAGTAACAAGTGTACTAAGTTTCAAGTTGATTGGACTTCAGCTTCATCAAAAACTACCTTGACCAAAACCTTTAACCTGAAGCAGGACGAACGGACGCACGGACGAACGAACGGACGAACGAACGAACGGACGGACGAACGGAGCCACAGACCAGAAAACATAATGCCCCTCTACTATCGTAGGTGGAGCATAAAAATTGCATGTGCTAACGTTGTGTTTTAATGTATTACTTTGATAAAAAAAAAAAAACATCCTTATATATTCCAGTACCTAAAATGCGCGTTCATTGTCATGACATTAAAATAGAGTTTTCGCTGCATTTGGCAAAACTTTTAGGAAGTTTCGGTCTTCAATACTCAACAACTTCGTACTTTATTTGGCCTTTTTAACATTGTTTTATTCGAGCGTCACTGATGAGTCCTTTGTAGATGAAACGCGCGTCTAGCATAAATATAAAATGTCAATCCTGGTATCTATGATGAGTTTGTCGTTAACTTGGTTTTTTTTCATACAAGTGAAGTTGTATGTTTAAGAATTCATTATTTAGAAGCCGTTCTCTAATTAGGTGAAATAAGTCACTACAATTCAAGCAATTATATTGTTTGTAAAATGCATGTGATAAGTTTATCATGTATATGTTTGAAATAAAACAATAGTTTGTAAAAAAATAAATCCTCAAAGATTCCAGTATTTCAGATGCGCATGACATTGGAAAGAGTTCATCCTCATTTTTTCTTTCTTACATGCACGTATAGTTATTGTTTTCACAATTAAACGAAAGCATCTATTATTTAGTAGAGCACCTGCTAGTAATAGGATGTTAATTGCAATGACAATAAAATCTTAACAGAAATTTATTTTATTTCGAATCTTAATCAAAACACAATAAAAGATTATGCACTTATTTAGATTCAGACAGCAAATAAATGATAACATTATGTAAATTGTCAATTTGAATAAGTGATATTCTCGAAAGCATATATGTATGCACTGTACGACAGTACGACAGTCATTTAGAAACATCTGGAAGGAAATTCGAGTTATCTCCCATTCAACGCAATTTAACAATGACAAAATTACAGTGGAACTTGAAATCAAAATTACAAAACCAAACTTGATGTGTAGGGGCATACACAACTATTAAGACTCTTTCTTGATTATAAGGTACGATATAACGTCTGCAGTGAAGCAGTTTGTTTGAATGTAGTTGATTTAAAAAAAAATATTTATCTATAATAATATACTGTCCGTTGTGTGCTAATGAGCTGTTCTATATTAGAAGAAGTGTATAGATTTGCGTAAATGGTCGTAGGTAAACACGAGTTATCCCCCATTCACGTATTTCATATAGATAATAGGTGTCGGGGTAAAAGTCAATGAAACAGCAACACAACAACAAAAAAAGACATCTTCTACCTTGGTCATGTGTCTATGTAATATATCAAGCTCTAAATCATCTTTATCCCGAGACTTTAAAAGTTGTGACTAAAGAAACACTATAAAAAATCTATCCAGTTATTTTTTTTATTTTTTTTTAAGTGTTTATTATTGTTAGAGATTTTATGCATGACTGTGTTTATCAAGAGACGAATTCACAGTTCGGGAAAAGGGAGGTAATTAACAAGAATGGTTAAGTGAAGAGCTTAACTCCACACTAAAATTTACGACAAAAGAGACGAATTTTCGTTCCCTATTGTTAATTTTCCATTTTTAGATGGTGATGTTCCTTTGACACCATCTTACGGTGTTTACATTCATGTTCGCTATGCCCGTGTCTGTTGTGACGTTTTTGATTTTAACGAACGCAACCTATGTATTACTGGTAAATTATTAAACCAGGTATATCGTTACCATAAATTACTTAAAACCTTTACTAAATTTTTCCATAGATATAAAGATTTGGTTTTGAAGTTTGGTTGTACCTGTAGAAAACTTATTTCAAACGGGATAGCACATCCTCATTTTTACGGAAATGTTGTTAACCGTGCCCGGAAATTTAGAAATGATCCATGTAAATTTGTCGCTCCTTTAAATAAACTTATTATAAGGTTACCTATTCAACACTGTAATAAAATCATTTAAATATTATTTTATTGGTATAAATATTGATTTTGTTATCAGTAAATTAAAAGCTAACTAAATATTACTAGTATGTTATATACATATACATATTCATGGATCTACAATCTGTCGATACCTGTAACTTGGCATTGCACAAGGTCGTGTTTTTCTCTGGCTGTTTATGACGTCTTTACACTAAATCCATAGGATGTTGGGTGTGTACGGATTGATAGTTTAGTCTTAGATGCATGATTTTTTTATTAGTTATAAGTGGCTTTGAACTAGCTGTCAGATAACTGCGAGTACTCTCAGATCTGTTCATTGCGTCTTTTTGTGTCGGGATGTATAAGTACCCGACCACGTCTACTTGTATTTTTGTCCATCTGATGAGTTAAGCCTTTTTCAAATGATTGTTATAGTTCGTTCATTGTTGTACTGTTATACCACTGTCACAGGTTAGGGGGAGGGTTGGGATCCCGCTAACATTTTTAACCCCGCCACATTATTTGTGTATGTGCCTGTCCCAAGTCAGGAGCCTGTAATTCAGTGGTTGTCGTTTGTTTATGTGTTACATATTTGTTTTTTGTTCATTTTTTTGTTTGGTTTTATTTTACATACGTTAGTTTTCTCGTGTGAATTGTTTTACATCGTCTTATCGGGGCCTATTATAGCTGACTTTGCGGTATGGGCTTTGCTCATTGTTGAAGGCCGTACGGTGACCTATAGTTGTTAATGTCTGTGTCATTTTGGTCTTTTGTGGATAGTTGTCTCATTGGCAATCATACCACATCTTCTTTTTCTATATTAGCGAGACATTTTTTCCGACGATTTTATACCAAAATTATTTTTTTGTAACTAGGACCTCCCTTCAATCCGCTACTGAATAATCTTTGTTTTTATTTATTTTAAAAGCCATCCCTTCAACATTAAAGGTCATTCTTTTATTCTCAAAAAATATTTGAACATAAATTTCAAATATTGAGTATCGTTTGGAAGAAAAAATATACCATTTAAAATATTATAATTATAGAATTTTGAAATGTTTTGAATTAGAGCAAAGGACATTTCGACGATTAATTACATGTCAGTGGTCCAAAAAGACCTCCACAATAATGGAAATCCCAAAATATGATTAGTTGGAGAACAATTACCGTAAACGCTATTCTAAAGGACAACAACACATTCTATAGGACGGAAGTTTAAGTTTTAAGTTTAATATATTTTTCTGAACCTGAATTTCTGCAATAGAGTTACTCCTCTTAGTACCATGAAGCTCTGATTTAAAGCACAATGTTTAAAGAATCTCATTTTATGTAATAGTGTTCGTGTTCAAAATGTGATCAGAGTTTTGTTCTCCTTTATACTTGCATAAGACTAAAAATAAAAGTCAAGAAAATTATTCTATTTTACAATCACGCTTCTTGCATGTCTTGAAACGCACACGTAACTAGAATGACTAACATAGCAATAGCAGAAATTAATATTAAATACCTACAAGTGAAAAGAAAATTCTCGTTTCTCGTTTTTTATATAGATTAGACAGTTGGTTTTCCCGTTTGAATGCCTTTACACTAGTAATTTCTTGGGCCCTTTATATGTTCGGTGTGAGCCTAGGCTCAGTGTTGAAGACCGTATTTTGACCTTGAATGGTTTACTTCTATTAGTTGTGACTTGGAGGGAGAGTTGTTTTATTGACACTCATACCATATTTTCTTATATATACACACTCAAACCCACATGTCTTAAAAGCACTCCATATAAACTAAAGACTAAAAAAACCACGAACCTTCAACCTTCTGTGCCCTTAAAATGAAAAAAAGTCAATGGTATCTTAAACCTGTTGTATAATGACAAAACTTGTTCATCAATGTAAATGCACCAAGCATAATCATTTTGTTGTTACAGTTTCTGTGCAAAATGAGTACTGTTTAATGCCACATTTAGATTAAAAACTAGAAGAGCCTTATTGCTCTGAGGGTTGGGTTCCCGTTTCAATTGTGGTGTCCGTCGTACCTGTCATGGCGTGTAAACACTGATGGTAAAAGTATCACAATACTAAAATATCGCTACATATGACGTTTTGTAAATAATACGTTAGTGTCTTATTGTTCTCATCACGAACCTTAAAACAAACTAAAGCTATCTTTTACAAAACCATTATTGACAGTAAATGAACGCGTAACCTCAATAAATTTGCGCTTAATTAATAATACTTGTCAGTTCAAACACATTATTTACAACAAGCAGAAGAGCAAAAACCTACCATTGCAAACTTAACGGCATATTGGAAAATTATCGCGAACAATTAATGAGGTGCTCACACTTTAGGAGGTAATTGGAATTGTGAATGATAGCTGAACACGTAAGGTTTACAGTGGTGTCAATAAAATAAGTGCTTGAAAATTAGTTTAACTAGAGCTTTTGCATTTTTTCAGGGTATTTGTTGGCGTATCCGTTTCAACATATCGTATAAGTATGTATACGAGAAAAGGATAAATTAAGTCAAGTTGGTCCCGATGAAAATATTACATAATGAATTGCGTCGATCCATGCACGTATCGCTTAAATACTTGAATAATACAAATGCTCTAGTAGTCATTGTCATTTATTATAGAATGAAATTCAAAACAGTGTGGCTGTGGCCATTGATTGAAACATCAAATTCAGCCATTGACTGGGACAATTTACGTGAACGTTTGTCTGTAACGACCACTGTTCACGACGTACCTACGATAGACATTTAAACTGTGGGGTCATCAAAGGTTTCTTAACGCCTTTAATCATAAAATAATTCGAAAAAATAATCAGGAATAACCTTTATGTTTTGATTTATATAATTGATATAAATCAAAACATCGTGTTATTTCTGATTAATTTTTTCGAATTACTTAATTGAGATGTTGAGAACCTTTGATGACCCCATAGTTTAAGTGTCTTTAAAAAGTATATAGTGAGCAGTGGTCGTTACATACAAACGTTCACCTAAATTGTCCCAGTCAATTGATGAATTTAATGTGTCAATCAATGGCCACAGCCACACTGTTTTGAATTTCATTCTAATTTACATTTGTAAATTTACATATCATCTAGCAATAAGAGATTTTATTGCCATAATAAACGAGAAATAACCCCAATTATTTAAAGAAATGCTATTTGAAAGGACGTATATGTATAACTTATCACATAGTCCATACAAAATACATGTTCGTGTAGCCAAACATTGTTTCGGATTAAAAACGAATTTTACGCAGATTTAGATTGAAGCATATCTATACAAGTAGGACGTTTCGGATAGACAGTTTCGTCAATGTTATTTGTATAATTCTTATGGAAAAAAAGTTTAATAAATAATCTGTGTCACTAAGAATTTTGGATTTATTTACGAAAACCGTTGACACAGTCAAGCGTATTCATAAGTTTTAAGAGCTATGTCCATAATTTTAATTCAGCTCTCTCTGTAATCGATTTCGAGCAGCAGAATTTTACGAATAAACTATACATGTAGATAGATCTCATAAAGTCTTCGAGATGAGCTGGGCTGTTTTCTATGAAGAATTAAACATTTTATTAACCAATTTTATTCTCAACATTATTTTATCGCAATAAGATTCACCTGACGACCCTCAGGGACTACCGAATTCTAGCCAAGATTGGGAAACTAGTGGTAAACAATTATCTCGTATCATTCTGTTGAACGCCACCTTTCTTACGTTTTACATTTTGCGACTAACTGTAACTCGCATATATACATTTGTATATCTGGGTATAAATGTGAATAAGTTAACTCATCATATATACCAGGCTTCGACTAATATACGTCCGACGCGCTTTTTGTCTACAATGGACTCTCCAGTGACGCTGACTTGGTAGCCTTTTAAGTCACGACCAATCATCGGGATTCAATCATATAAATATGACTAGATAGCAATACTATAAACTAAAAAGTGTTACTAAACTCAGTTTGACGAAATGTCTAACAAACCAACACACAACACAGAATATTTTTTTTATAATGTCAACAGTGATTAAGGACAGACATATGACTTTTGAAAGTGAATATATTCCCTTTTTTTATGTTTAAAAGATTTTCAATTAAATTTCTAATAATAAAGTGTGTGTGCTGTTTTACTTAAATCTCAAATTATTTAGGTCTGACAGCAAGCGGACACAACATATAATATGATAACAAACTTCCTCCTGGGATTTGATATTTACAACTTCGACTGATCATCATTTTTGTAAACCTATAATTTTTTGAATGATTGTAATTACGAACGAGATGATTGGAAATAGATTTATACTTTCCGCTAAGGAAATATCCAATACATTTTCTTAATAACAACTTAAGGCTTTATAAAGACAAGGAGAAACATCCCACACTAAATAAAAAGACGCTAGCGAAGTGAATAAAAAGACAGTTCCGCGCTGAATTTAGACATAATGGCGGATTATTTAAACATTAATATCCCAGATTCGCTATAAAGTCGGTAGTTCAATTACTAAACAATAGCAATGAATATTGATTTGTTTCGTAATTAATAGTGTTCATTTCTCGTCAGTCTGTTGAACGCTAAAATTACGAGTTGTATATAAAGACTGGAACCGCAACTGTCATGGCGGATCCTCCATTGTACTTACAGGAAGTTGTCGTCACGCGACGGAAATTGGTGTCTCGTTCATCTTTTGAACTCTTCGTGATATACCCTTTGTACATACTCATAATAATTATCCTAGAGGAATGAAATTTGAAACTTACATATAATTTCCTTTAAGAGATTTATTTCAATAATTAGTGACTTTATTCTTTATTATCCAAAGGGGAGACAGAATGTGTATGTCATTTGTAATACTAGTTTATAAAAAGGATAACACAAACTATAAAAGAAAATAGTGGATAGTTCAAGAATCTAAGGTAATCAACAACCCAAATACTTAAGTCGTTATATTTTACGCTGTACGATGGCAAAACTCGAGAGTGTGAGATTCGGTAACGGGGAGGACTACATTATTCGTATTACGCTAACCATCAGCTTCTACTGAACACAAAAAGATGTTAACAGGATGTGAAAAAATAAAAAAAATTAACAACATGCAGGTACGGTCTAGATATAAGCATGACGTCAAACCTACTTATACATACACGTGGCGTATATAAACCAGTTTTTACATGCACAAGACCCTTCCATTCCCCAACCATTTTGTCCTATTTAAACATATGTCAATTTTAAAATCAAACTTTGTCATAAATTCAATTTTCTGTAACAGAATACTGGCAATCAATTCAAAGAAAAATCAGATTTTGATACCAGGATACACAAATGAGACTTAACTTCCCTAAACATTATCTCCTAAAAAATGTTCGCTATTAAAATCAGTTTAACACAAATCAATACGCACTATGATCCCTGGTGAATTATTAAATTTGTTATAGTTATTGTGACATTTTAACAGAAAAAAATAGAATGACCATTTATTCTAATGAACAAAAAAGTTTCATTACTAGCTTAAAGAAATCTCAGCGATCTGATGTGCTGAAATGTATACACGATAAATGACACGTGATGTGTGTCATCATGCCAAACGACCAGAAAAACAGATTACGTCTGCGCTGTTGAACTAATTAAATTATACAAATCATGCTTCTTTTAAACGGAAGCACAGCGACATACAAAAAGAATGATTAAATATTAGAGGACGAAAAACTTCATTTACTTGTAAACCCTTTTAACATCCTTGGACAATACGCATTCGCCGGAAACCAATTGGCAGACATTTCAGACAAGTGCTTAGAAAACATTGATTTGACAGTAAATCATGGTATCTGAAACTTTTTATATCCCTCTTTGTTGTTGTTTCCGAGTAAATACTTAGAAAAAAACACTTTGTAGACTTTCTAATGCGATATAAAGGACATAACATTTTATGACCAACAAGGTCAAACTTGTCAAAATATTTTTTATTTTTTAATTCAGTGACACAAATAATGAAATATTTTACTTACAGACATAAATTGAAGGCCGTACCTTGACCTATAATTGTCTACTTTTATAAATTGTTATTTGGATGCAGAGTTGTCTCATTGGCACTCATACCACATCTTCATATACCTATAAATGGACATGAACAGTTACTGCATTCGGCGTGTTGGTCATTTATACTAATGATAAATTTTAGAATGTTCTGCTTAATGATATGCCATTGTTACTGGACACTTGGACGAAAGCACTGATTTTTGACGGACTCACATGCCTACTGCAATCGACAAACTTCGGGTTACTCCGCTTCCCTTCATCTATCGTTAGATAGAGGTATGAATCCAGCCGAGTTGTGACGATTGATGCCTATTGGTATCAAAGTAGGGATGCTGTATTAGATTTGCTGACTAAATTTCCTCTAGCATATTTCCAATTCCTTGTACGTGTTTGGTTATACTTCTGATCGTTAGAATTGGTATTATGTTGTGATTTATTCAATACGTTAAGCTTCGACCTTTATTGAAAAGACATTAAATGTCACAATGTGCATTAGTTGCAGTATCATTGGCACCGTTTAATACTTGCCATTGACAATTAAAATCCTTTCAATATATTATTTGTATAAAACGTCAAAATTATGAAAGAAGAAATAATCGTACATTTGCTTAGTACGTTTGTTTTGTAAAAGCAATTAAAACAAATCACTTTCAAAAATTATGGAAATTATGTCTCTGGGATTTCGGTATGATCCGGTATGATATGTGAAGAAAAAATAAGAAAATATTTTAGAATCATGTTAGTTCTTTCATTTAGATTGCAAGACAAGACAAGACAAGACAAGACAATATTTTTTTTAAGTCTCAACTCTTCATTTTATAAAACATACAAATAGTTAATAAAAGAACATCATAAATCACACAAGAGCCACTCTAAAAAGAGTTATGAGAGACTATTTAAAATGTATATACATTATTCACACTAAAATTAGCTTTATAAAATACATTTTCTTTTCAGTAGCTCTTTAAGTTACATAATTAAAAACAGATTTTGTCAAATTATGTTGAGTATTATAGCTTCAGTATGAATTTCATTCGAATATTTAAAAAAAAATGATAAAATTGTGTTCAGGACGAAGTTTTTGAAGAGCTTGGATAGATTTGGCTGTTCCCACTTTTTGTTCAGGCATTTAACTACTGTTAAACTTCAGTAAATATTAACAAGGCTGGTCAATAAATGCCTCTTTGTTTTTGAAAAAAGACGTTGTCGTTTTATGCTATGATTCAACGATGGCCTCATAAATTGGAAAGGTAGTTTGAGTCCTAATCTTCGAATATTTTACTTCATCTTGATTTTATATTTAAAAAATAAAAAGATTTGAATGATTGCTGTAGTTAAAACTCTTCAAAAGAGACAAATGACGTAGAAGGTTAGCAACTTCATGTCAACGCATGGTCTTCAACAATGACCAAAACACAACAAGACAGTAATGTTTTCCTTTATTATGACAATGCTTAACTATCACGCGACAGAAGGCAGTTTCTTAATGTAAAGATACAAATCGTAAGTGACCAATAAACTTTATGTGACTTTTTTATACCCTCGATGTGAGTATAATTATTTACATTTTGAAAGCAAAACCAATATGCAATAAAACTCATATCACAAAATCCTTTAATTGCTTCAACGAGGACAAATATTTGATTTTCTCTTAACTGATTTATCTTCCTACTAATGGTATTGCTGGACTTCTTTCAATTGTGTATAAAAGAAGGCAAATATCATCTAAATTTTACTTGAAATCTAGAACTAGTTTTATTGAAATCTGTATGACAAGTGCTCTTTTGACCCGGAAATCAATTTCTGTAAATGCTTTAAAACTGGTTTGCCTAAACATTAATGAAATCAACCAGCATATGTGTAGAGTGTGCAAACATAGCAAACAAAACCATTAAAATGATAGTTGAAATCTGGAACTGGTTATATTGAAATATGAAGGACAAGCGCTCTGTTGACCCCAAAGAATCATTGACAATATCGTATGAACGATTTAAAGCAGCAAGACATGAATGACAAATTCATTACCGTATTTGATCATACCCAGCATGGGGTCCACTTTCATAGAAGATGGCGCGGATATTAATCAGCGGTGTAATACGACTTTAACTACAGCACATAATGGGCTTATGTAGTCTGTTAATATAGCTGTATAATCAACAGTGGTTGTCCTCTCTTTAGGAGCAGATATAAACTAGAATTCACAATGGGACAATCTAGTCTGTTAGTATTAATCGATAACTTACAATTTTTAGGTTTAAGCCCTCGTTATGAATACTAGTAGTAAGTTAATTGTACGTTTAAAAATACAGTTGGATATTATCATTATAAAAATAAGAAGATGTGGTATGATTGACAATGCGATAACTCTCCGCCAGTCTGAGCGACACAAATGACGCTAACATCTATATAATACCTCATTGTATGGTCTTCATCAACGAGCAAAACCCATATCGCATGCTAGAAATGGGAAAATGTGATATGACTGTCAATGAGACAACTGCCCATCCATGTCACAATGGGTTAAAAGTGAACCACCAATTATTGGTCAATTAAGTACCTTCAACACTACTCAAACCGAACAGCAAGCTATATGTATAGAAGTCCTCAAAATGGCAAAAGTTCAAACGAAAAAAATACTTTCCTCTCTCTTTTTGTTAATTAAAAATAACTCCAAATTGTAAGTTATGTTTTACTTATTTTTTAAACGAGTACATTGTAACTAATTAGGAATTGTACAAATTGTATTCTTTAGTGAAAAACTATCATTACCAATTTACTTTTTTTTTCAAATAGCAATTGTAATTCTATTGAAAACATTTGATTCAGAATCCATTTTGTGATCAATTATTATTTCAAATTGTCGTAAAGTTGACATGCCTGCACCGAAACGTTTTAAATTTCCTGTTTTGCTTTAATGTTTGAATGGGAAATCCATTAGATTTGTTATTTAGTGGGAGTAAAGTTTACTATGTTTCACGCGTCTAATAAAATAAACTTTGATTTCTACGGAACCTGCTCTTCAGGAAAATGCTTGTTTTCCATAATAGAGTTGCTTTTTAGCAGTAAATTGATTAGTTTTTTCTAAATTCAAATCGAGATTCAAATTATTATTGTCATTTAAACTGAATGAGTACATAACAAATACAATAAGAGATTTTGTTTTAAAACAATAAAATAAAATACATTACATTTTAAGGCATATAAGTACTTACAGAATTAAATTATCAAATAAGCATATAAAGTCGTCCACTGTCCTTAATTATAATGATTATCAATATATTTGAGTAGTACACTGTACTTAAACACTATTGAAATGACCAGTCGATTACACAGCGTTTGAAAATACAATTGAAAGATAAATGTTCTATTACAGACAAGCAAGTGTTTTGGGTTGGTTTTTTTTGTTGTTGTGAACCATACTATCAATTTAACAAATTTGTATTGCTCGTATATATATATTTCGTCGAGCTTGACAACATATTTGAGGGTTTGAATGAGTTGAACAGAATTAGGAATAACGAAGGAAACTATAAATTAAGATACACAGAAACAGAAATCAAAGAAATTCTAAAAATTACAAGACGAAAAATGACATCAACAGCAAGTTTCTACGAAGCTTAGAAAAGTGTTTTTCTGAACGTTATGATACATCTAGGAGAGGTTATAGAAATTGGAACTATTTATTTGGTATACGCAGCCTTTATTTTTTGTAGTTTGTTGAATATTAATGTATTGAGACTGGATTGTCTGGATAAGTCACGCATTATCACAGCTTATAACACTAATTCACTGCATGCAGCAATGTTTGCATGTTTAACCCTCAACAAATTAAGTTTTGATACATAGCTAAGCTTGGACATTTGTGATCCATCACGGATTTAACTCGCTGTCAATCACCTGTCAAGAATTCGACATGCTGTAAATCTGATCGAAGAAGGCCAGCAATCTATTTTAAAAACCTTGACAATTAGATACTACAACTTTCATTTGACATTCTGTCCTGTATAACATACATTGCATAACATTATGATTAAACAAAAGCAGTCGAAATCACGCAAAACGTAAATCAAATTTTGGTCAACGCAGTTTACTCTGCGTTTAAAAATACCAAGTAAAGTTCATTATTTTATTGTAGAGTTTGTATGTTCACCAGTCATGACTTCTTTAACTTTCATAATTACTAATTGATTGATATATGATGTTTCGAGTTAGATGTAACTAGACTAAATTAATTAATCGGATAAAATGTCTTATTACATGTTTAGTTAGCATAAACAAAAAAAAATGACGTAATTACACGTGAATTATAGGATATCAGGAAAACTCTACGATGAATGCTCTTAAGGATGTACACCTCTGAAGAGACAAACATTTCTAGAATTAAACTTTTTTTCTAAACCTGATTTTTGGGTTTATATGACTGTAAAAAAATAACTGGTGAAGAAAAAGTCATATGGTGGTGCGCTTCTTTTTTAGCTACGACACTCTGAAAGTACCCAATTTTGATGATTTTTCCATTTTTCATCAATTTTTACCCATCTTTGGGCTATTATCGTGAAAATATCACAGTTCCACAATTAAACTTTTTTTCATACTTTCATAAAGATGAAGGGGACCAATCTGAATAAATTCAACTCAAAAAAACTATAGGTAGGTGTTAATATAAGAAAGTTTTATCATATTTTAATGCTTTTTCGTGTCAAATTTACCATGCTGTCAATTTTGTCAATTTGTAATTTTTCTCTGTTTAAAGAACAAAATGCATATTTTTTTTTAACTTCCTTGTTATAAATGATTGAAAAACATACATATCTATGAAATTTAGAAAGAAAAGTTATATGGGATATTTATGTTTCTGGTAAAATCATTTTTTGTACCCCTCACCCATTTTTCTCAAAATTTCTCTAAAAAAGACTGACTTGATTAATAGGAATAGAAATTTCATTACTCAAAAACTGCTTATTGGAAATACATAATTCTTTCACAGAGCTAAGTTTGATAATTATCAAATTCATTGCTATTTTCCACTTATCTCACGTGCTTTGGAAATAATTCCAGAACGAGATTTTAATGAGACTAAACGAGACAGAAATGTCAGAAGAATACATCCTTAACATAAGTTACTCCATATGCTGGGAAAGCCTCATAATACA
This sequence comes from Mytilus edulis, assembly GCF_963676685.1. NCBI lineage: Eukaryota > Metazoa > Mollusca > Bivalvia > Mytilida > Mytilidae > Mytilus > Mytilus edulis. Next base: position 11,816,497 of record NC_092354.1, read on the forward strand.
ATGTAATTATCTATATATTATGGAAGGGATATGTTCTCCCCGTGAATTATGTTCTTAGAATAAAATCGAAATTTAAACATTGTACCACCAGAATATTAAACTAGTTCGTTTCATGTCAACCTTTAAACTAGTTGACGTTCTGATTAATTTTTATCGTCCATATCTTGCACTTTTCACGATGCTAAAGGTGTAACACCACTAATTCGGGACCGGTCAGAAAGCACCAGAGAGTAGTACATATTTAATACAAAATAGTTCCTACGCATGAGTGTAACTTTCAAAATATGTAGAATATTTAGGTATTTTTGGTATCAAATGAAAGCTGAAGGACTGGTGAGCATTGTAGAACACTTTTGGACTTATAAAACTAAAACTACACCAAATTTTAAAAAGAGGGTACATTTTGTCTGTCTGTCAGATCTGAAGTATCTGTTTTGGTACATCCGAAGTTCCAGGAACCGGGTTCTTTCTTATATGCGGCATGCCATTAAAGGTATGTTGATTTTTTCAGTACAAGACACCATAAAGTGTTGATTTGGCATGCAATGATTGCCACTTTATTTGAACTTAAAACAAAAGAGGTGTGCCTGCTTGAAATGGAGAAATTTAACATAGAAAGCAATGGGCCCATGCATTAGTGGTGTACTTCCATAACAGTTTCTTCAATTTGTTGTTCTACATAATGTATGTCGATTCAGAATCTATGTTGCATTATGGAAACGTCAATATTTTGGACGTTCTGGTTGGTCCTTACTTATTGTGCTAAGACATTGAGACTAGGCAATGGAAAAGGAATAGTTTGAATTGGCCTATTTTTTCATTCTTTGACAGTATTGTAAATATCAACTGAAAATGTGTTACAAATTATTCAGGGATAATGGCGACTCTAGACTATTTGACAGAGAAAACGTGGCAACCATTTCCGTTTTGTCTCATTTGTATGTGTTGGAAATTTTATGTGTTTAAAAATTCCTTTACATATTTTAAATGATGCACTGCATTGTCCTATCAATTAATCATTAATAAAACAGGAAAATTACCTGTTGATCAATACTAACGTAAGCTGATGAAGAGGCTCGGATTACCGCTGTGCTCTATCATGCTGCGGATCTAGTTAAACATTTAGAAGTGATTTGGTCAATGGGATTTGGAACTGATCATTTTATTTCTCTATCATACTCATATATCATCATTTATCAGTGAAGTTGAACTTTTCTTGACATTTCCATTAAGTCGACCAGACATCAAACTCATTTTATGCGTTGGCAAAAATTATAATTGATTGCAAATTTTGATATATGAAGATGATAATTGTTCATTACAACGTTTTATCAGATCAATTCACTGCAGATGTTTATAAATATTGCATTGAAAACGACATGATAATGGGTTTTATTGACAGGTGTCTGTTTCATCTAAAACAATAACTTAACAGTAGTTGTATTTAAACGGTGTACAGGGAAATATTCAAACTGTCTATTGGGAAATATTCTTTGTTATAATTAACTATTATATGTAACGGTATTGATAAATATTTGTTGTTCGATAAATATCATTACATCATGTTAAAAAAAAGTTAAGATTTAAATGAAATATTATCTGGGCAACAACATATTGCAATTGTATTTAAAGTACCAGAAAACTGTTTAGCAATCTTGATACTGGTTAGCAATGTTGTTGTGCATGCCATTTGCCATTTCCTCTCAAATTAACTAACAAAGCGCTTCATTCTGATACAATGAACATGCATGTAATTAGTATCTCTCAAATTTTTTTTTTTCTTTTCTTCAGAAGTCAATCGGATTTCAATGCAAAGCTTGTGCCCAAGGTGAGCTTTCATTGCTTTCATTGCTCCGCTATACCTTCTGTATACCTTCTGTATTGATAAAAGAACTGTACATCTACCAATTAGATTGCTGCAATCAAAACCTTTTAAACTATGTTTCATTACGGCATGAAATGTCTTTTCAACGAAAAGTAAAACATAGGATACCAGAAACTTCTGAGCAAACCGTAAACATATGATCTGTATTTTATTTGGATTGAGATTCTGTTAAAGGTTGAAATAAACATGCTATGAGATATGGGACAGCTACCCAAACACACAAATGACCTCAATACAACCAGAGGTCGATGTGATGAATGTTTCGAATCCGGATAAATTGGCGCTGACCCTAAAACAAAATAATCGCCAATCTTCAAAGGGCTGACGTATTTAGCAAAAATATACGGAGTTTACATACATGTACATGTAACAGTTCGTTAATATTAATTATAGAATTCTACAGACACGATATCTAAAAAGATAAAAGATTAGTTAAAGATAACTCATATTAATAATAGATGTCTCCCTAGCAGATGTGCTGGTAAAATTATACCTTTTATTGACCAAAAATCCATATCATCGATTCATAGAACATATAAAGTATGGTTTAATTTTTATTTTTCTGCTGAATGAACGAAATTCTGTTTGAAACGAATCCCATAATGTATTTAGCGTCAGTTTAATTTTTGGTATGCATTCATATGAGCACATTATTCATCTGTGTATTGTAGAACTGTTTATATTTTAAGATGTATTAAATAAAAAAAGTTTTGACACTGAAAAGGTAAAAAAATATTTTGATGAGTAAAAATACGATTTACTGGAAAATGCTATAGACGATAATGCAAATTAAAAAAAAAATTAAATTTATAAAATTTTTCATTGGGGAAGCATGTTTACGAATTTCAGTATAGAAAAAGCGTAACTCAGTTAAGAATCAGTGCTCATCAGTTAGCTTTTAACATTCATTCTGTCTTCAAACTGTATTATTAATAGTAATAACTAACTTAAAGGTTATTGGTAAGAAATGAAACAAGCTTTTTGAATACTTGAGGGTTTGTAATGGAGGTAAAATCTGTCTTTCAGAATATATGGATATTTTTTATTTGATGAAAAACTCATTTTTGATGTAATTCACAAACAAAATTCTTGTTACAAAAATTTATTCAATACTAGTAAGTTATCGAAGCAAAAACAGAGGAAACCATTGAATAAAATTACACCGTGTTAAAATATAAATGCTTGTGAATTAAGTGAATTACTTTAAAAAAAAACAAAAAAAAAAACAACCAGGACGTGTGTGCTTGAACGTTTATATTATATGGACCGCCTCCGTGTCGTGTATAGATGTACTTCTATAAGGACGACGCTAAGAATAAATATTTTTATGCTGATCTTTTGAACAATATAAATTGTATCTGAATTTTTAATGCTAAAATAATAATTGTATACTGTTATTGCTTGTAAAGAAAATTCAATATTCCCTCAAGGAATCATGTATTGCAATGTTTGAAAATCAAATGAAGGTTTCTCGTGTTTCGTAAAACATAATTATTTTGTGTATCAAACATCCAGTCGTTATAGATAAAATTATGTCACATTGAAAAGTTGTCACGTGGCTTTAAGAATTAGTCACAAAAAATCATCTAGCAAAATATGACGGTCAATCTTGAACAATGCGAGCACTAATTTTACATCCCAGCTCCTTTGTTCTAACAGGGCTGATCTGAGCCGGATCACCCCTACCAGATCACCCTAGTTTGAGTTTCTTTGTTATGCATGCTTTCCTTTGTTTTGTAACATTTTGGCGGGAATGTCAAATCCACTATAAAACTTATAATTAAATATACAATTACACGGAAAAGACTATCTATCAAAATTCACGTAGAAAAAATCCAGTATATGCTGGGATTCGACTCAAGATCTTTAGCATATCAAACCACGACACAACCACTACACCAGGACGACTGAATACGAACTGTCAATAATTTAACTATACTTAAAGGAAGCAAGATAGTTTTTTATAAGTGGGGCGAGTTGGCAGACCTTTATTCAGTGGGGTTTAAACCCTTTACCTTAATAAGTGAGTTGTCAGTGATTGTTCAGTTTGATTTTTCACTTTTTCAAAAGTGGGGCGAGTCGGTAAACAAGAGTGGGGCGATTTTTTTCATAAAGTGGCGATAGGTTGGGCCGATTGGCCAGTGGGGCAAGTTGACATTGTTTGATATCTATTCATCGTGTTCGGGGGTCAAAAAGGGTATAAATCATATAGTAATGTATCTATAATACTAAAATTACGAGGTCCAATTTGTCAGCCGTCATCACGTAAAAACGACGAATCAAAAAATTCAATTTTATTTATAACTAATATAGTACAAAGGTGTAGATTAAAAATTACACCACTCCACGTCCTTTTGTTTTCCACGTAATTAATATTGCCAATAATTAAGAAGTTCCGGGTCGAGTCCGATACCGATACCAATAGTATATTCACCTGTTACCTATTACCTTATCTGTACGTTCCGCATCTGACAGGCGCACCACCAAACGGTGTATTCAGGATGAATATGCTATATACAAGGGTCATAATAACAGGGTTGACACTACTAAATTGTCAAATTGTTACCTATTGTAGTATTTTAATCAGTAAGACTTTCTAAGATAACAATACGAATACTAAAAATAAGGCGTATAGGTACAGTTTTCAATTTGTTAGCGGGCATGACGTAAAACAGCGAATCAAGAATTCAACTTTATTTATAACTAATATAAAACAATGCTGTTGATTAAAAAATACTCCATTCCAGGACCTTTTGTTTTCCAAATAATTAATATTACCAATAATTGATAAGTTCCAGTTCGACGGGTTCAAACAGAAAGATTTGAAAGCAGAGAAAACTGTGTATCTTATAATCGACATGACTTTATCAGATGACAATACTTATACTAAAATAAGGCTTGCGCATAATTATATACTTTAATTCAGTCACGGACCCGCAATATCACGGGTGTGTTCTAGTAAAGTATATTATAATGGTTGTGTGACGTTCTAAACTAGATTTTATGAATCGTAAATGGTTTTTCGTCTAATCTAAAACAGCTGGGGTGTTAAATAGTTATCCCACTCGGACTTGGTGTGTCAGTGTTAGATCACCCTCTGGCCTCCGGCCATCGGGGTGTTCTTACACTGACACACCGCGTCATCGTGGGATAACTATTAAGTATCTTTAGAAACGATGGTTCTCGCTACATTGAAGACCCATTTGTGGCCTTCGGCTGTTGTCTGCTCTATGGTCAGGTTGTTGTCGCTTTGACACATTCCCCATTTCAATTCTCAATTTTAAGTAACGATGGGTAACTTATTTTGTAGATGTTAGGTCAGTGTTTACTTTCTTGAAATTATGGATGGTAAAATAACGTTTAAAATTAAGCTTTTAATTACCAATATTCAACTATCACGGAATCTGATGGCATGTCAAGTTAAATTTTAATTGTTTTTTTGCGAGAGAATAGGGAATAACTTGTCTCTCAACTTCCTAAAGTGAATTTAAAATTATTTAAAATCTCTTAAATGCATAAAAATCAATTTTTATTTTTAAATAAATACTTTGGGGATACAAGTTTCATTGCATGATATTGAAGATAAGATGAGATCGTACATTATCACCAAACAATCGATTAAATATCAAATATTGTATATGTTTTAAACATGAAACATTTACCATTAGAGGAGGACCAAAGGGGGAAACCATAATAAAGAAGAGAAATAAGAAACTAAAAGAAATTAAAAAATGAGAATAATGAGGTATTGAATATAAAGAATAGAGAATGATTTTTAAAGCAAAAACTAGAGAAAAAATGTCTATAAAATTAAATGAAGACCAGCGGACCCCTCAAAGGGTTGTTGTTATAGGGTTCTTAGTATGCGTAGAGGTTACACTACCTCTATAGCAAGCATTTGTGTTTGGGGGTACATGTAAAAACGTCCATGAGAACAAAAACCAAGGACACAAACAACTAAGATACTAAATGAAATGTTCTGTTCTCTACAATATAAATGTAAATGTAAAGCTCACGAAACGGCGTTTACAAAAAACGTTATTTTACACGCGCAAACTCCAAAACCGAAAGAAAAATCAGATCATCCACGTTAAATAAAGGTATAAACTAGTAATATGTTAGTCTTCAGAAGTTACATCCCAGCTCCTTTGTTCTAACAGGGGTGATCTGAGCCGGATCACCCCTACCAGATCACCTCAGTTTGAGTTTCTTTGTTATGCATGCTTTCTTTTGTTCTGTTACATTTTGGCGGGAGTGTCAAACCCACTATAAAACTTATAATTAAATATACAATTACACGGAAAAGACTATCTATCAAAATTCACGTAGAATTAAACATCCAGCCATCGGGGTCATCTTACACTGACACACCAAGTCCGACTGGGATAACTATTTAAGAAAATCAAGTAATAGTTATCCCATAAGGACGCGGTGTGTCAGTGTAAGATAATCCCGATGGCTGGAGGCCGGAGCTTGTCTAATGATCTTAGTACACTGACACACCAAGTCCGAATGGGATAACTATTTTACATCCCAGCTGTTTAAGATTAGACGAAAAACCATTTACAATTCATAAAATCTAGTTTAAAACGCCACACAACCATTATTATATACTTTATTACTATATGATGTATATCCTTTATGACCCCCTAACACGATGAATAAATATCAAACAATGTCAACTCGCCCCACTGGCCAAATCGGCCCACACTATATCGCCGCTTTATGAAAAAATCGCCCCACTACTCTTGTAACCGACTGGCCCAACTTTAAAAAAGTGTAAAATCAAATTGAACAATCAGTCTGACAACTCATTTATTTAACGAAAAGGGTTTAAACCCAACTGAGAAAAGGTCTGCCAACTCGCGCCAGTTATAAAAATATCTTGCTTCCTTTAAGTATGTTAAATTTCTGATAGTTCGTATCCAGTCGTCCTGGTGAAGCGGTATGTGTCGTGGCTTGATATGCTAAAGGTCTTGAGTTCTAATCCCAGCATATACACTGGATTTTTTCTACGTGCATTTTGATAGATAGTCTTCTCTGTATAATTAATTATAAGTTCTATACTGGATTTGACATTCCCGCCAAAATGTTACAGAACAAAGGAAAGCATCCATAACAAAGAAACTTAAACTGGGGTGATCTGGTGATCCGGCTCAGATCACCACTGTTAGAACAAAGGAGCTGGGATGTAATGACAAATACATACATTTGTTGAAGGCCGTACATTGACCTATGGCTAATTGATATGTCATTTGGTCTCTGGACGTGAGTTGTTTTCATATCACGTTTTTTATGAACATTTAGACGACTCATCATCTTAAATTATTACACAATAACATAAACTGGGTTTGCAAACACCACTTAAAGTTATGACATTTATAAGGATTATTTCAACTATATATTACATTGGTGTTTAAAGTCCAGTGGCAAATATAACAGGTTTATCAGATCAAGATCGTGTAGATGTGAATCAATATCAACCTGAGACTGCCCCCATTTCAAGGCTAGCATCAGACAATGAGACAAAAGCTATTTACTCTTTTTAAAAGTACCATCACAATTTAATTTAATGTCGAGTGGCAAATATTACATTTTTATCAGGACGAGATCTTGTTAATTTTAAATTTACCTGAGACCGCACCTTTTCAAGGCGATCATGCTAAAATGAGACAAAAGATATTCACTGCTTTTAAAAGTACCATCACACTTGTGTTTAATGTCCAGTGGCAACTATTACATTTTTATCAGGACGAGATCGTGTTAATTTGAAATGACCCTGAGACCGCCCCTTTTCAATATAAAAAAGAAGATGTGTGTGGTATGATTGCCAATGAAACAACTGTCCACAAGAGACCAAAATGACACAGACATTTACAACTATAGGTCACCGTACGGCCTATATGCCAAGGCGAGCATGCTGCAATAAAACCAAACCTATTCTCTGTTTTTAAAAGTACCACTTAAGTTATTATCTTACAACATCATCATAACTACACGGTACCCCAATCTCATATCTCGATCATATAACTTACCTCCAAACGATAAACTGATCTGAGTTTTTAGAACTTTTGTGACATCGAGTGGTTCTTCCATTCGATAAAACGTCATTGAGATGTTAGGTGATTGATCATGTAAATCATTAACAATCGATTCCGTCACGTGATGGCAAAATAGATCAAAGACATCTTTTGCTTCATCACGTGAATATAACATTTTGATCTTCTGAAATCTTGTTTTTTCGAATAAATGTTTCAGAAAATATGATAAGGTATTCAAATTAGCAGGTCCTAGTCTTGTTAATAGATTGTAACTCTTTTTCTTATTAATTCTAAAATCTCTTGCCAGAGCGCCAACGGAAATAATCGGAATATTCCACAATGAGGCTTGACGTGCTACAGGAGCAACAGCGAGGTCACAAGTTGGACCAATGAAAATTTGAGGTCGATGATTGACATAGAGTTTAATGGCTTCATTCATACAGATCGATTCCCGGCAACGAGAATCAGCAGACGTTATTGTCACAGATGTATTATTCCAGTAACTGTTATTAGCATTTTGTAATCCAATCAAAATAGCCGGAGAGATTTTCGAGGCAGAAAACAAATAACTTTCATTTGCAGGTATAAGAAGTGACATGTTGACCATGACGAACCCTTCGGACTTTTCGGACACTGCCCATAATCCTGAACACAAAAATGTCCATATAAATATAAATGTCGTAGAATTAAATTCAAACATATTTCACAAACAAAATTGTCTACGGCAATAGTAATAAAATCCAGAGTGCAAGGATGAATTCCCTGACAATATCAATTAAAACCAAGCGTGCGGTAATCTAAATTCCTAGTATATATGATATGGATTTAAAAATCCTGTCTTTCGGTTGATTTATTTACACTAAATTACTGAAGCTGTAAAATATATGTTGCAATTCCCTGAATAGGTGATTTAGAAATTTTTAAACCTATCATTTTTCTTTTCACGCCATAATTGTGATATTTAATTCCGTTTCTAAGCGACAACTTCCGTTGCTAATGACCAATTTCCAATGCAAGGGTTTCAAGCTAGCATTTAAGTAAACTCAATATGTTGTTACGACTTTAAGCTAATAAACGTAATATAGTTTACACACGCTAGAGTGTAGGTGATTAATTAAATAAAATAGATTTGTCCCTTTTAGGCAATAAATTGTGATCTTTAACAAGTAGCACCTGATCCTGGTAATGTATATGAAATTATACGAGAATAAGACCGACTGAAGTTCTGGCTATTACAAGAAATTCGGTGAAAAGCATCTTCTATGACATAAGAAACGACAAGATACATAACAAAATTGAGAATAAAAATAATTGAGGAATGTGTCACAGAGACACCAACCCGACCAAAGAGCTGTCCATTTAAAATTGGAATTGGAACAGAGCTTAAAAAACAACAAGCCCAATTAATCCTAATTGAGTACCAGTTTTTCGACAGCGATAGAGCTTCCAAACCCTGTGTTCAATAACAATAGTAATTTTGGGGCGAGCGGAAAATTGTTTTCAAACAGATGAAAGTAGAATAACATATATTGATTATAACCACAGATTCTGAACCATTTATTTTTGTGACAAGACTTCGAACGGTAATGTCTATAGGACTTTATTTCTTTTAACGTTTTTGCAGAATACGACATCTCGCTCAGTTCTACTTCGGGGAAGTGTAGCGAAATGGAAAACTCATATATTATATTTATTTACACAAAGTCAAAAAGGTTGTAAAAACAAACTGATTGCATGCAAGTACAACATTACGTTTATGGTGATTCTACTGTAGCGAATATCTACTATAGGAGCCAATGAATTTTCATTCTTGTTTTATTAAAACAATACAATCATTTAATAAAGTTGAGAATGGAAATGGCAAATAACCCGACCAAAGAACAGAAAACAGCCGAAGGCCAGCAATTGGTCTTCAATACAGCGAGAAAACGCAACATCAGGGTCGTGCTTCGGTTGTTGTTTGATATAACATTCCCGATAGACCTCAACTATAGCAAACAAGAATTATTTTGCTTGAGCCATGATATCAAGCTCACTAGATATACACCGTCGCCATTAGTACTGTATACCAAACAGGGGCGGATCCAGCCATTTTCAAAAGTTTAGGTTCCTAACCCAGGACAAAAGGGGGGGTGGGGGGGGGGGGGTTCTAATTACACGTCCCCATTCAAATGCATTGATCGTCAAAAAAAAGGGGGGTTCCAACCCCCGGACCCCCCCCCCCCCCCGCCTCTGGATCCGCGCCTGCCAAAAGGGAAGAAAAGGAGGTATTGAGTATACTTTAAACCAACGAAAACAATATCCAGAAGTAAAACTAAGCTAACTGATATTTGTATCTAAAATATTTTCTATTAGATGTATGATATAACAAAGTTCAAAGATGAAACCCTAGACTAGTAATCAGTCTACACTGATTAGAAATGATTTAGCTCATGTACAAAAGATTAGAATTTACAAGACACACAACAGAAAGAATATCGGAACATCCTTCAACAGTTATTTCTACCTGAATATATCATGTCAAATTGTCAAATTGTTGAACATACACCGCGTCTTATAATACTATTGAGAGCTTATTGTGATCAGATGGAACTCTTTCTTAATCTTGCAATGTTATTTGTAAAAGTAAACACAATAGGTCAAAGTACGGTCTTCAACACGATCCTTGGCTCACACCGAACAGCAGCTATAATAAAAGTTTTTTTTCAAAAAGTATTAATCGTTGTTGTTTGATTATTTGCAAATATTTTTTAATAGAACTTACATTCAAATTCCTCAGTAAAAACCTTAATTTTAGTATTTCGTCTACATATAAACTCGTCAGTAGCGCTAGAAACAGACCGAATCAATTACAAAAACGAAGAGCATTCAAGGGAGAAATGATAATAACCTGTTAACTAAAAATCCTAAATGCGGTTAATCAACTACTACAAGTCTACTCTAAATTTAGGAATGACCGATTTTTCAGCAAGAACCTGTAAATTACACTTCCCATGCATGATAACAATGACGTTACCATCGATAATAAACAAAAACTTACATTATAAATTATCTAATTTGAAAAGCAGTCAGCTTTGTGTCTAACAGGTAGCTCTAAATTATTCATATTTTACACATTGATTTCATAAGTCAGTTTTCGAGTCTAATTTTCTTCAATTAAGATAATAAGTGTTAATATGCTATGTTTTTATTAAATACTACGCTACGTTTGAAGTCACATTAAATATTCAATATCTGCTTACAGGTCCCGGTAATAGTATATAAGTACATCTTCAGCACTTGAATTTATATTTGCAGTGCTCTGAGTGGTATGAATTAAACATCGTCATCAGCTATAGAGTTTGCATGTGAGTACTAACATCTAAACATCGATAGTCTTAGAGTTTCCATCTCAAAAGCTTAAGACTAACACTCGTCAGTGATGGAATTTTAATCTTAAGCGCTATAGAATAAACATCGTCAGCGAATTAGTTTCATTTTCTAGCGCTATAGACTACACATCGTCAGCGATAGAGTGTTCAACTCTAACGCTATAGACTACATATCGTCAGCGATAGAGTTTTCATCTTTAGCGTTATAGACTAAGCATCGTCAACGATATAGTTTCAAACTTAAGCACTATAGACTACACATCGTCTGCGATAGAGTTTCCATTTTGAGTGCTATAATCTAAACATTGGCAGCGGTTGCATTTTCATTTTGAGTGCTTTAATCTCATCATCGTCAGTTTTTATCTTAAGCGCTATAGAATTGATATCGGCAGCGATAGAGTTTCCATCTTACATCGTATATTGTATACCTACATGCGTGTGCAGTTTTGTTATACTATACAAACAGGTTATAAAATTTTCTTGTTAATTTGCAACACCAAAATAATAAGTAAACAGAAGAAGCCTATCCCCTGAATATATGTTACGTCGTCCAATCAAATCACCGTTACAAACAAACAGTATCGGACTTTTGTATGTGTACTTACCAGCAAATCTGTTACTAATTTCCTCCAGAAAAAGTCGTGTAAACCACTCATCGGCCCTTTCAATGTCATAGATATTATAGTTAGCATCTATTATATTCTTTAGATTATTAAGTAAATTCATACATGTTATATAATGGTATCGTCCACCCTGTGGCGAGTCAAATAAATTACGGACAAAGCTTGCTTTCGACCAGTTGAACCTCTTCATGACAGTTCCAACGTAATCAGACAATTGCATAGCCGTGCTTGGACCAGCTCTCGTTAATAGGGCGTAGTTTTGTTTCTGTAGTAGAAAATCGTCAGCAAACGCCCCTACAGACAGCAATGGAATATTCCAAAACACAGATTGTCGTGCTACGGGTGCGACTGCTACATTACAGACTGGCCCGAAAAACACGTTAGCCTTTGACACGGATTCGTAAACTGAAGCAATTGCGGCTTTCATAGCATATATTTCAGAACATTTTGAATCAGCATACGATAGCGAAAATGATACGTTATATTTGCCAAAATTTATCCACGACGCTATGTTCTCGGTGGCAAGTTCAATAGCTGGCATTAATCTAGACATTGAATATTCAAATATGTCATCTGTTGGCAGCAATACCAAAGCTTTGATATCTAAATTATTTTTTGAATATTCTTCAATAATGTCACGTGATGTATGATAAGTATCAAAAGTTTTATTCTGCTGTTGTCCAAAACATCCGGAGTACAAAACAAGAAAGTACACAAGTTCACAGTACATTATCATGTTCATGACTAACATGGTTGTCTTTTTTTTTGTTTTTGTTTTTTTGTTTTTTTTTATTGTTTATTTCGGTCCAACGTCCGCAGAATTACAGACGATCCTTTCAAATAAAATACACGGCTTAGTTAGTTGTCTTCCTTATATATTATGTTTACTGATAACTGTCTCTTCTGTATAGAATCGCAGACGGACCAATCAAATACATGCGCATTTTTCAAATCGACGTTTTGCAGTTGAAAGTATTGAAGCAAATCTTTATTTCCTATTTTGGTATATTTTTGAAACTTATTAATTGAGCACACGGATAAGTTTGTATTATTCACATTTTCAGTCTGAAAAACATTTAATTAAATCTTATTTCTCACGTTGAGAATTAATATCCTAAGCAACAGTGATATCAGAAAGAGAAACAAAAAATACAAACTGCATACAACTTGTGAGTGAAATATCAGGTGCAATCTGCATCTTTTCTAAAATCTACCTCAAATTGTGATAAATTACAACCAATCAACTACGAGTCTACAGTATAACAATGATATCATACTATTCTATAGAAACAGGATTTTTTTAATAATTTAATATTTAATAATCTGCTAAAGTGTTCTGGTGTTGTTTTACAAAACTATTATATTGTGTTTTGTTGGTGGTTAGATCGTGTAACAGATACATATAACAAAACAAGTTGCCTTCTAAATAATTTATAGAACCCTTCGTGAAAAAATAATGCCGTGCTTTATGAAAAGAAACATTGAAAATCATTTTCTAGCCATTGTTTTGTAAATAGTTTTTTAATAACAAATATTTTTTTTCATTTCCTAAATGGTTTCGGGCTTAACACAGGGGAAACCGCGTTCTAAATGCCATTGATTGTCGGTTCTTGAATATCAGATAAGCAATTTTGTACAACAATGAAAAAGGGGGGACAGGAAAGGCATGCAATCAAACATCACAAGTCAAAGAAAACCTGTTATGCCAAGTAACAAACGACAAGAAGTCAAGACATTTTTTATTTGTGCAATATAGAAATCTTAAAATATGGCAACTTAAACCATCCCACAAAATAAGGGGAGGAGCACGGCTCAATAGCCCCGAAAGGGCTACATGTTCTTGCTCCACGAGTGACATCCATCATACATATAGCGCCTTTTTAATTAACACATCAATGAGTCAAAATGACATCACCAAAGTCGTAAAACTTCGGCTAATTTCTTAAACAGAAAGCTTGAACATGAACGTTAAAATAAGAAGAACAGGTTTCGGAATTAATGGTGAACAGTTTCTTATCTTTTATATTTGCTTAATTACTAATTATATTTATACACTAATATTTCAAGGCAAAAATCCGACATATTCACAGTAAGCTTCTTTTTTTTAAATTTATTTTGGAAAGTACGTCTGCTCACAAGAATTCCTTCATTTAGATTCCCTTGAATATTTGTAGAGATAATCATTAAGATATTTTGTAAATAAAATTAATTTGTTTTTAAAATATCTGTGAAAATGTAGATACCACATGTCTTTCTGCAATTTTTGCTTAATCTTTAAGTAATCTTCAAACTTACAGCGCGTTTGAAAATCCCACTTTAAGTAACAGATAGTGGTATGCTGCGCTTTAGGATATTTTTTCCCACAGTAAAAGAGGAGGTAAACTAATCGACCTTCTAACAAACATTAATTAAAGAAAACAAAAAACATGGCTTTTTAAATTGCATTTTAAAGTGTGTTGTTTGAAAAGAGATCAGCGATTTTTTTTTCAATGTCATACGTTTTAAGACCGAATGAGTTCATTTTGTTTCCTGACATGATACATGTAGGACATCAGCTTGAATCTGTTCATAACCTTTTACCAATGTAAGAATTAAAGAGTACACTGTAGCAATAGTAGTTTCCTATTAGTTGACAATGTTGCAATGGTATTTTGAAACCCCTTCTCGTACTTCTTTAAAAAAAAAAAACACCAAAAAATAGATATAATATCCGTGCCCACAACACATCAGATAAGAATAAACTCATCATTGTTACCAGTACTAAATTTTATATACAATGTATGCGCCAGACGTGCGTTTCGTCTACAAAAGACTCTTCAGTGACGCTCGAATCCAAAAGGCCAGATAAAGTACGAACTTGAAGAGCATTGAGGACCAAAATTCCTAAAAGTTTTGCCAAATACAGCTAAGGTAATCTATGCCTGAGGTAGAAAAGCCTTAGTATTTGAAAAATTCAAAATTTTGTAAACAGTTAATTTATAAATATAACCATATCAATGATAATTCATGTCAGCACAAAAGTGCTGACTACTGGGCTAGTGATACCCTCGGGGAAATAAATCTTCACCTCCATAAGAAGTTTAATATGACTGTTTAATATATAATTACACGAAACTTTATTTGTCTATTTCCACAACATTGGCTCGTTCCGACTGCTGTCTCTCTACTATAATTTATAACTGCTGATTGCTGCATTTTTAAGAATGATAGTTTTTGCACCTTCTTTCAGAATTGTATTTGCATTTCGATACATTTAATATATCTAGAAAACATATAATTAACTAGGTTAAGTTTTTAGGAATTTCTGAGGAAATATGCGATTTTTAATCATTCATTTACACAGCACAAGTGATAAATATTTACGATACGACAAAAAAAAACCAACTGTGAATCAAAATTATTTTATTTTCAAATATTAGTCTGTAAAAAGTGTACATACCATTATTTATTTGTTGGTGCTGTTGAAAATTATCACGTTTTTATTTATTACACCGCGTTTAAAACTTCTATAGAAAGATCCTTGTCATAACAGATAACCTTTTTATTGAATGTACGCATTTTATCCCTATCGTAATAAAGACAGAAATCCATCGACCAAAAAATACAAGACAGTTAACTGTTGGCAAACGATGTCTAACCACTTTGTCAAGATAATATATAGTTATATATAGTTACAGTCACGTTTTGTCATCAATAAAAATGTAACTATCTTTAATTATTCGGTATGGTATGCATCAGTGAGACACAAATCTAATTTGAAGTTATGTCCTTCAAAACTCAAAACTGTTTAGAATTGAAACACAAACTTAGGCAAATTTGTATATACGGTAACTATCATTCTGGTTACGGCGTCTTCCTCCCTCAAACAGAGGAATGTCATGTAGGTAAAATAATACATATTTTTTTGTCAATATAATTTATAAAGGCTCTTAATTCTCAAGAACGAGACTTCCCCCAATTATATCGACAAATTCATAAGGACCAGCGCCTATACTTGTACTTTTGAACGACTTTCCATTGCTTTTGTGTGAAATACACGAATTACTATTAGACAGTTCATATTCAATAGTATTTTAAAACTCTTTGTACAACTTATACAATTCAAAGTGCACACGGCATTTTATTATTAAGTTTTTTTATACTTGTGCCTCGTTCTGGGACCTCGTATCAATAACAGCAGAATTTTGGTTAAAGACGAAGAATAAGAGAAACGAAGATGCATCTCTTTAAATTGCTTCTGTTGTTTTACTTTGTGTTTGAAAGTCAATCAAAATCAATTCAAAACACAACAATGGACGAGCAAGATGTTTTGTTTTTAAAGAATGAAGTTAAGACTCTCAAAGAAAGATTGGATAATTTAACAGAGACTGTAGAAAAAAGTAAGTGGCAAGGTTTGATAATTAGTTTCATGTTGGCATAGAGCTGAACAAATTTTCAACAGTTACGAAAATGAAATATTACCTACATTTAAAACATTATTGTCCTGAAGATTGATTTGTTTTATATTTGTCAATAGACGCGAGTTCAAGTTAAACATGTGAAGAAATAAGACAATTCTACTGGTTGAGTGAATGATTGTCTATATTATTTGTATTTAACGCCTCTTTTAACACTGTTTTGAATATTTCGTGGCGGTTAATTTTTTTTTTGGTGGGGGGGGGGGGGGGGATTAGCCGTTATGTAATCTAGTATTTGGTACGTTTAATGCTTAGACTGTACACATTACTAAATATTGTAAACCTTTTTCATTCTTTTATCAGGTAAAAAACATGGAATACCAACAGTTATGTTTTTCGTTCGGCTTACTGCCGCCACTACCCTTAACAAAAACTCGATTGTGAAGTTTGACCAAGTGATCACAGAAACCGGAAATAACTTCAACCCTGGAGACGGAATATTTGTGTCGCCAGTATCTGGGATCTATTTATTTTCATGGACAACATTGGCCTTTACTAGCAAAAATGTTGATACTGAACTGAGAGTGGACAATGTTGTTGTAGCTAGCTCGTATGGGTACATAGGGACATCTAGTAACGTCCCCTGTGACAAAAGTGGTTCTGTGTAAGGTGAAGAAAGGAGATCATGTTTGGATACAGACAAGTCGTCGTTATACTGAGAATTACTTCAATGACCCAAATGACTCTAGAAGTTCGTTCACTGGTATGCTGGTTGTTGACAATTAGTTGGGGTGGAGTATATTCAATGTTATTATATTTTTGAGTTGGGACGGTTGGTCTTATGTGTGATATGTGTAAAGCTTGAAGTATAATACTCTTTCATAAAATAACATATGCAATACGAAAGTGATATGAACTTGGAATAAAAGGCTTGTGTGGATTCTCGACAATAAAAATTAACATATAACTGGAGTTATATTACATGGCTGTCTGTATAATCATATGGACGATGAACACTCGTTTTGTCTTATTTAAAAATAATGAATGGCGAAAACTCATTCATTAACTTTCAATGGTACTTTTAAACGCGGTTCAATTCAAAATTTTGACAGAATGACGCTTAGTTTGTTGGAATTTGTTGTGAAATATGCTTTTTTTATAAGAATTTCTTTCATTTAGCGTTGTTTATGTTGATGGCTTAAACGCAGCCACAAAACAATGTAATCAGAATTAATTTATTTTGAAATATATGTAGCAATGCAGATATAAATTATTACAATTGTTGCTGTCTTTGTACAAACTATTGCATAATTTCAATTACACTCCGTTTAAAAATTCAATAACAAGGCCATAATTTTAGAACTGGTATTCGTTTTTCATTGTTATTTTACGCAACTCTTTTCGATGGTATTTCAAAATTGGTAATTAAAACACAAGGCGTTCGATTTGTCCATAATGTTGTTGGGGTTTTTTTTAATTTCTTTGCAGTGAAATTTCAAACTGTCCAAATAGATCTGTTAACAACCAGCACTAGACACAATCATGATATTCTACTAAAATTTTCGAGTTTCATACTTACAAATGAGAGTTCATTATCTTATAAATATAATGTTTATTGAAGAATGCACAATTATACCCCAATGAGGTTGAGGACATACACAAATCAACAAAATAAGTTTACAATACAGACCAACGAAATTCAAATTTGTTATACATCTAGTTTTATATACTGTTTTCCCCCGCTAATATTGTATTCGTGTCTCTTTATCAGGATGCGATACCTCGAAATACTACTTTCAACAAAACGCGTAAACAAGATATTAAAAGAGTACATGTTTTAAAGATTTTCTTCCAAAGGTATTTTTAAACACGTCATAGTGCATTTGTAAAATAAAATTCACACGGGAATTTATTGGGGTTTCCCATAACTCTTTGCGTCGTTCTTGCAGCTCTATTTTTGAAACTTATGCTGGTTTTTTTTTTTAAAGAAACACAAAGTAAAACAGTAAAGAAATGAAAATGTGTCTGCTTAAATTGCTTCTGATGTTTAACTTGGTGTTTGAAATCAAAACAAAATCAATCCAAAACATAACAATGGACCAGCAAGATGTTTTGTTTTTAAAGAATGAAGTCAAAACTCTCAAAGAAAGATTGGATAATATAACAGAGGCTGTAAAAAAAGGTAAGTAATGAGTTTAAATATTATTGATCAAGTTAGGAGTGGAGGAATTTTAAACTTGTTTTATTGTTGTTTCTGAAATGAAGAGTTTATTTTAACTGTAATTAAGCTAACTTACCGTTATATTACTTTTCACCATGAAAATAAAACGACACAGCTATCTTATTAATGACCCGAATGACATCTTGATAGTTAGGTTTATGCCTTTTTTTTAAACTAGACTGGTCAGACCAATAAAAATAAAAAAGTAAAACACATGTTACTTGAATTTATTTCATCAGATACAATGCAGTTTAGTTTAATGACAATAACTTAAGTTTATGGAAATGCATCTTAGCTGAAGCACTAATATGCCGATGTTATCATTGAGACTGACATTCCGCCACGATCTTAGTAAAACAACTTGTAATAGTATTTTAAGGTGGCTAGGGGCTATTCGAAGTTTCTATCAGAATTGCCTTATTTTTTTGTTATTTTATTCTTTACAGAAAGTGAATCAAATTGGTCGAAAAAAATAGGGAGTCACAGACCATTTAAGCTCAAAATCTTACTTTTAAACAGGTATCAAAGGGACAATTTTTCAATGAAATGATAGGGAAAATAGAGGTGTTGACATATTTTTATCGGAATATCCAAAAAACATTCTATGACACTTGGTCCAAAACTGTAATATAAAAAGCTGAAATATAGCTTTAAAGAATGAGCAAATAAATAACAATGGTCACCGATAAGGAAAAAAAATATTTTGCTTTAAACCCAAATTTTGGCGGGAAAATGGTGCAAATGGGTGAAATGTCATTTTGAGCCTTTTCACAGATACAGATAATAACGATAAAATTCTTTTAGTGACATATTTAACTTCAATGATTTAACATCAAAATATTTAAAAAATAATATCAAATTTACGACACAAACTTTTCGTGTGCATTGTAATTCATGCGTAAAATTATGCGCAGTCGAATAGTCCCGATCCACCTTAGGGAGCTACCATTTGATTTTTATGGGGGGGGGGCTAGGATGAAAAATGTTGTCCTGCATTTTTTTTTAGCTGTAATCTCTGTCCTGCCTTTTTATTTTTCACTCTGTTCGGTCCTGCTTTTTTTTTTTTTTAGTTTATCCTGACTTTTTTTTACCTAAATTGTCGTCCTGACTTTTTTTTTTGGTGCAAATGTCTAATCCTGCCTTTTTTTTTACTCAAAACTCCTGTCCTGCCTTTTTTTTCAAATTTCATTCTAGCCCCCCCCCCCCCCCCCCCCCCCCCCCCCCATAAAAATCAATTGGTAGCTCCCTTAACACTCGGCGAACAACCTTTACAAACTGCATCCGGGTATGTAATTTCCAAAAGTTTCTATCAATACGTTTAATTGTTAAAATTGTCAACAAAATGGAATGACATTATTTTCATTTGGGGACAAACAATCGAATTAGATTCAGAAACAGACACGTAGGTCACTAGACTGTACTTGTGTTTGACTTAATGTATTTACATGTATCATTTGAAGAAATTTTAAAGTACGACCTAGCCGACAAAGAAAAAAAACCATGCATATTAAAGGAATTCACAATATTACAAATAACTGTAAATGCTAAACGCATTTCATTTTCTTTTATTAGAAAGAACACGTGGTAGCCCAACAGCCTTGTTTTTCGTTCGACTGGATTCTTCCGACATCGTACTCAACAAACAATCGATTGTAAAGTTCAGCGAAGTGAATTTAGATATTGGGAATAACTTCAACTCTGGAGACGGAATATTCATTGCACCTGTATCTGGGATCTATCTTTTTACATGGACACTATAACCTATCCTGGTAAAAATGTTGATACTGAACTGAGAGTAGACAATGTTGTTATAGATAGTTTGTTCGGATTCAGTGGAACTTCGGGTAGTGTTCCTGTGACAAAAGTGGTTCTGTGTCAGGTGAAGAAAGGAGACCATGTCTGGATTCAGACAAGTAGCTATTACACTGAGAATTACTTCTATACTCCAAATGACTCGAGAAGTTCTTTCACCGGGATGCTCGTTGTTGATAATTAGTGCATATTACATATATAATATGTGTGTTATAACGGGCACAGGACGTTTGCGCTTTTTTACCTGTAAAACGATAGGACATTTGCGCTTCAAATACTATGGACATTTGCGCTTTTAATTTTGATTCACCTGTATTAAATTCACCAGACATTTGCGCTTTTTACCTATAGTCGACTACCTGTAATCTTAATGAGAAGTAAATCATTACATAAATAAATTTAACTTATATTTGTCATTAGTTAGTTCACATTTACACAGTGAACATGGATTTTAAAGTTATAGTGACTAGTAAAGAAAAAAAATGAATATGTCTTGATGGATTTTTATATCGTTTCGACCAAACCCTAAAAATTGGAGACCTTTCAAGGAGATGTACCGTTGAAAAGGAGAAACTCGATCATTTATTTGAGATGTGAGCCAAGTACCAATCAGGACAGTTAACAAGAGCAAATTTGTTCACTCATTGGGCTTCAAATATCAAGCTAAAACTGACCTGTAATTGTGATGACAGTACTTGATTTTATTTCTGTACATACACTTTAAACATATATCAACAATGTGCTATGACATATGAAGGTGCTATGAATTTTAAACTTTTAACCATAAAGAATGACTTTAACTCTGCCAGGTTAAACCTACCGGTCCCAAGCCCGGATAAAAGAGGAGGCTGGGAAGTTATAGATATATATATATAAAAAAAGCGCAAATGTCCTATGTAAAAAGCGCAAATGTCCATTTTTAAAAAGCGCAAATGTCCTATGTTTTGAAGCGCAAGTGTCCACAAAAAAAAGCGCAAATGTCCTATGAAAAAGCGCAAACGTCCCGTGCCGGTTATAACACAATAATTCTTATATGATTTGCATATCTGTAAATACTTGAATTGGATTGGTCAATAAGAATTTTGCTCATGGTTTTAAATTACACTTCGGTAAACCAAGTTTCCGAAACTACTTTCGTATTTTTTTCATGCGCGATACACATTCTTGCAGGTCAGCAAATTGAGCTGAAAAAACAAGTGCATAACAATTGTTTCTATTCTATAAATGCATAGATAACAAAAAAAAATTAATGCACTAAAGTTTCGAAAAATGTATAAAAATGAAATTTCAATAAAATTCCGCGCAAATTCATGAATGATTTGGCGAATTTACGTCATGGCAAAACACGACGTTATACAAATAAAAAAATTTCAAGAAAAGATTATTTCGTTACGTGAACGTTTCAAATTCGGGTAATTACTCATTAAAATGAAATTTTGAAGGTAGGTGCTATTTTATTTTAATTTCTATTGCATTTATAGAACATTTTTGGATTTTAGAAAGGCAATATGGCGGCTAACTCCTTAGTAAAGACCTATCAGTTGTGCATGTGATTGTTATTATAGTAGCCTTTACACAAAAAAATGTTAATAAAAAAATCGCGATTATTTGACTAAAGAATTATAAGGATTAAACACATTTTTTCTAGAGGTTATTGATGTGTAAACCGGGGCTCTTACTCACAAACTTTACACATCAATAACCTCTAGAAAAAATGTGTTTTGGACTTTTATGAAAAGTTTGTGAGTAAGAGCCCCGGTTTACAAATCAATAACCTCTAGAAAAAATGTGTTTAATCCTATAATAAATGTTCTCTTTCATACAAGAAACATGATGGATCTCGGAATTTAAAAAAAAAAACATTTGATCTTACCTACAAAAAAAAAACTTATTAATAAATTCTGCAATCACTAACTCGCTTATTCGACAGCTCATGATCAATAACAATTAAGTAAACTGATATGAAAAAGAGATATGAAAAAATAACTTAAAAGACATGTTTTGTAGAATTGTTGTAAGCATGGAGGTAAAATGTCAATATAATACTTCCAAATGGTATAAGTAACTACCATTTTACGAGAACTCATTATCATTGGTAATTTGATGCAATAAATGCAATTATATTTGTTACGTTAATTATTTACCATGTTACATCAGCATTTATCTCAACATTTATAATTCAATTGAATATCCACAACGATTTACGTAAATACAGACGGTATTAATATACCGTTAAACATACGTAGTTATCCAACTACAATTGTTCTAGTTTTATTCAATGCGACAAAGCACGTGTCGCTCAAATAAAATAGACACCAGAAACGTTGAATCAAATAATGATCCCCAAGACACAGAATTGCAAGTAATGATCAGCCATTTAATGATAATATATACAAATAGTATTTTTAAGACCATGTAGCTGAAATATGGATGTTACATACTGAATTGGATTAATAAGTGATCGTAGAACCTTAGATATCTCGGAGAAACTTTGACCATACATTGAAAATAAAAAGGAAAAAAATGAAAGATGTCACTTTGATAATGTTTGCCTTATTAGAAAATCACTTACACGGATGCAATAAGGAGATGTAGTAAGATTTCAAATGTCCAAAGAACTATTATGAAATGCGAATCCAAAAAGATAATTTGGCCACAACAAAAATACAAAAGTCGACATATAAAAGTTATACCGGCGTGCACATGTGCATTGATAAATAATCCTCGTCAATTAGAATAAGCTTTTTCGATATATTTTAGCAGGGAATCAGCAAAATTAATATTGATTTAGTTTATCAAATTAAAGGTTAAATCAATAAAGATAAAACAAATAAAAAAAGGTTAAATCAACGATGACAAGTAGATAAAATGTCAAAGACGATGACAGATACCCAATATTATCATAATTGCTTGTATATAAAGGAAGATGAACACAATTTACATGAAGGTAAACATTGCAAGAGTAGATCTTCGTGTCATATTTAGTAATTTCTTGGATTTTTTTCTTCATTTCGTTTGATAAACTCAGGAAATCTTGATACAGATTATTTCATAAACGACTTTGGCACAATGACGTACATGTATCATACTTGAAGTGATGTGTGAGGTGCTGATCTATGTTAAAGATCGCATTACGTCTTCAGATGAAGAACACCAATGCAGTATTTGTTTGCTCTGCCTTTAGTCAGGTGTATTGAATGACTTGTATCAATATGGTTTTAGTATATATTTAGATTGAATATAACAAATACACTTGTGTATCTTTACTTTGGTTGACTAGTATACATTTAGATAGAACATACCAATTATACCTCACAGAAAAGATACATGTATGTGTTTCTAATTAAACAAGCTAGTTTCTATCCTACATTTTTTGATTTATTGAAGGCAGGCATAAATCATTTACTAGTTAACAAGCATTGCTCCCCGCACTGATGATAATGTATCAAAGTTAATTAAAACTACATTACCGCCTGTGACAATATATAAAAAACGAATTACACAAATAGGCTGAAGTTTATATTCAGGAAATTACCATCATATACAAATATTTGTTCATTACAAATTTTACTGAGAATTTTGTTTATTGCTGACTAATTTACATTTTGTACGTTGATTTTAAAACAAAACAAAGAAAAAATACTAAATATTTGTAATTACATCACTATATTGATATATAACTAACAAAAACTATTACTGTATATTGCCAGCGCAAATGTGTACATTTATTCAGTTTCTTATTCTTTTCTGTATTAATTTAATCTGTATGAATACAATTTTGAACATGTTCAAAACTGAAATCAGTTCGTTTAAGAATAGAACCAGACGTAGTTCCAGTCCCATAAAAGTACAAAAATGTATAAAAAAATGGAAAAGAACACGTTTAATAATTTAATGCGTCCGAAGCGCTTTTCTGGATTACCTTCATCAGGAACGCTCAAAGCCAAACGTTTCAAATCCGAAGATGGACAAGTACCGAAACCCTTAAAGAGCTATATGTAAAAAAAAAAACTAAAATAAATAGCCAAATTCATCTAAAACCAACTTTGCCTGAGGGAGTTGAAACCTTAGTATTATAAAAATTTATAAATTTATAAAAAGACAATTTTAGTAAAGTTTGTTAAAAATAATCATGTCAGTACCGAAGCACTGTTTAGATCAGTAAAGAGCGATTATTAAAGTTTTTTGCGGCTCTGGTGGAATTTTGCACGAACTTAATAATTATAAATTTGTCATCGGGACAAGGACTTGCATGCGGAAGAACCACAAAGCTTAGTGGCAATGACATTTTTGCGTAGAAGGGAAAATTATTGTTTCTCGGTTTCGTTTTTCTTACGTAATTTTAAGATTGCCCTACTCTTTCTATTTATTTATGCTTATGGCTTTTAACAAACTGGAGATTTAGATTTCTATCGAATAAGTGGCCCCAACACGAAGAAAATAATTTGCAATAACGATCAAAACACGAAACAAATGAGACTTTACGAGAGTTAATTACTTTCGTTTTATAAAAGGAAATTGTATAGGCGTTTGCAACATAATTTACACTTGAGAGCAAATAAAGAAAGATTTGAAAATACTCAAAAGTGGTAAGTGCAAATAAAAGGAAATTGAGGGGAAGTCTCAAACATGAAAACATTTTAAAAAATCGAAATATTAGTGAAAATGACCAAACATTTCGTTACTGGAATTGAATTATTGCATTCAACATTTAACCGATATGGAATTTCTTATCACGTTCCACTTGAAAAGTAATTTTATTTTCTTAAACAAAAACTGCTCATTATTTGATTTTGATAGAAATCATATACTCGCCATTGTATTTAAATAACTCAGTTCATTTCAAACGACATCTACATAAATTTTCACTCGTTCTGACATTTATAATTATCAGATATAAATATCAAAAATACAAATAACAGCATCAATAACCCAAGAGAAAAACAAGACCTAGTAAATCTCTTGCAATTTACAAACCGAAAAATACAATAAAATGATTTATTGCAGGAATCGAATTATGTCGCACTGCATTGTATTTTTTAACCATTATATATCATCGCACAATTCATTTACGTACATCTTGAAATAGTCCCTATGAATTCATAGCAAATTGCAATAATGGTAAAGGAATTGATATGACACTTCTGTTCAAAGATCAGACAAATAATTATATCAATGTGAGTTAGTTAATATATCACGTGGTGTATTGATTTATATCGATACTGAACAACAAAATTGAAATCAACACTTCTATCATGCCTATGAAGATACATCTAATCACAAAATTACAACACTTGTCAGAATACATATGGAACTAAAACGACCCTTTTTAAATCTGAAGGATAAGTTTTTCGGGGTTCTCTCAAACCGAAAATTATTATTTTAGCTAAAATGTTAGTGGAACAGAAATGCATTTAATGGTAGAAGATAAATATATGACAGATACAAAAAAAGAAAAAAATCGAAAATATCAGTCGAAAGTTAAACCGACAGTCGCATGTAATGGTAAAGGAATTGATATGACACTTCTGTTCAAAGATCAGACAAATAATTATATCAATGTGAATTAGTTAATATATCACGTGGTGTATTGATTTATATCGATACTGAACAACAGAATACATTACAAGCATTACATAGAAAATATCAGACAACACAATCGCCTAAAGCATTAAGAATTACATGAGAATATCAGACAACAATATGCCAAAAGCAAAAACGACAGCCCAAAGCATTAAGAATTACATGAGAATATCAGACAACACAATCGCCTAAAGCATTTAGAACTACATGAGAATATCAGACAACACAATCGCCTAAAGCATTAATAATTACATGAGAATATCAGACAACCCAATCGCCTAAAGCATAAAGAATTACATGAGAATATTAGACAACACAATCGCCTAAAGCATTAAGAATTACATGAGAATATCAGACAACACAATCGCCTAAAGCATTTAGAACTACATTAGAATATCAGACAACACAATCGCCTAAAGCATTAATAATTACATGAAAATATCAGACAACACAATCGCCTAAAGCATAAAGAATTACATGAGAATATTAGACAACACAATCGCCTAAAGCATTAAGAATTACATGAGAATATCAGACAACACAATCGCCTAAAGCATTTAGAACTACATGAGAATATCAGACAACAAAATCGCCTAAAGCATTAATAATTACATGAAAATATCAGACAACACAATCGCCTAAAGCATAAAGAATTACATGAGAATATTAGACAACACAATCGCCTAAAGCATTAAGAATTACATGAGAATATCAGACAACACAATCGCCTAAAGCATTTAGAACTACATGAGAATATCAGACAACACAATCGCCTAAAGCATTAATAATTACATGAAAATATCAGACAACACAATCGCCTAAAGCATAAAGAATTACATGAGAATATTAGACAACACAATCGCCTAAAGCATTAAGAATTACATGAGAATATCAGACAACACAATCGCCTAAAGCATTAAGAGTTACATGAGAATATTAGACAACACAATCGCCTAAAGCATTTAGAACTACATGAGAATATCAGACAACACAATCGCCTAAAGCATTAATAATTACATGAGAATATCAGACAACACAATCGCCTAAAGCATAAAGAATTACATGAGAATATTAGACAACACAATCGCCTAAAGCATTTAGAACTACATGAGAATATCAGACAACACAATCGCCTAAAGCATTAATAACTACATGAAAATATCAGACAACACAATCGCCTAAAGCATAAAGAATTACATGAGAATATTAGACAACACAATCGCCTAAAGCATTAAGAATTACATGAGAATATCAGACAACACAATCGCCTAAAGCATTTAGAACTACATGAGAATATCAGACAACACAATCGCCTAAAGCATTAATAATTACATGAAAATATCAGACAACACAATCGCCTAAAGCATAAAGAATTACATGAGAATATTAGACAACACAATCGCCTAAAGCATTAAGAATTACATGAGAATATCAGACAACACAATCGCCTAAAGCATTTAGAACTACATGAGAATATCAGACAACGCAATCGCCTAAAGCATTAATAATTACATGAAAATATCAGACAACACAATCGCCTAAAGCATAAAGAATTACATGAGAATATTAGACAACACAATCGCCTAAAGCATTAAGAATTACATGAGAATATCAGACAACACAATCGCCTAAAGCATTAAGAATTACATGAGAATATTAGACAACACAATCGCCTAAAGCATTAATAATTACATGAAAATATCAGACAACACAATCGCCTAAAGCATAAAGAACTACATGAGAATATCAGACAACACAATCGCCTAAAGCATTTAGAACTACATGAGAATATCAGACAACACAATCGCCTAAAGCATTAATAATTACAGGAGAATATCAGACAACACAATCGCCTAAAGCATTAATAATTACATGAAAATATCAGACAACACAATCGCCTAAAGCATAAAGAATTACATGAGAATATTAGACAACACAATCGCCTAAAGCATTAAGAATTACATGAGAATATCAGACAACACAATCGCCTAAAGCATTAAGAATTACATGAGAATATCAGTCAACAATATGCCGAAAGCAAAAACGACAGCCCAAGTACATCAGATTTAAATAGGAAATATTAAGAAAACGAACACCATCAAACTCCAAGCAGTAACCCATGATCTCTATAATGGTAAAAAGTTAAGGACCTATTAGTAGTATCGATATATACATTCAATCAATTTTAAGTTCATATATCAGTCATTATATATGCAAACATTCGTCAGCTCTCATACTAAGGGCTCTACATTCAATGAAATCATAAACAATATTTTTTTCAAATATTTACATTTTTGCTAAGTATTAAGAAAAGAACAAGTAACGAAATTTAAAACGGGATGATACCTTTCTGAAGAATATCAAACCGAGTCATATGTTCACGTGTTTATCAGACACCTTTCAACATTTGTCTTCAAATAAATTTGTCATATGTCACGTTTTTATTTTTTGATTTAAGGAAATATGACTTTGATATTCTCTACAATATTTCTGATCGATTGACTTAGAGATATACATAATTTTTGTAGCCGTATATAGACATTGTTAATTATTGAATACCATATGTTGACTAGATCATTTCTTTTCTGTCATATTGTTGGTGATTTACCGACGTTTTACCCATATTTTACTGACGTTTTACCCATATTTCTCTCCTTTCATATAGATAACTTTATAAAGTCAACTACAATGAAATAACAACCCAGTACAGTAAAGTTATAGTACTTATAAATATCACCAAACATCAATAATAATTTCATATTTTTATTCAAATGAATATAACAGTAAAGCAAGTTTTATTTATTATTTAAATAGTGTGAAAAGGACAGTCTATTATATTATAAAGTTGTCTGTTATCAAATAAATGTGCAACAGAATTGAAGCTATCTCTAATTAGGGGGCCTCGCTACTTCATCAACCGTTATACACTAAGGTGTGAATTTAAGCCCCGCATACGACAGGTGCGTTAGACCCGGATCTTTATTGACTAGGATTGCATTTTTTCTTGCTAAAATTTTTGGATTTATTTTTGCACTCCGGATTTCTCTGCCAATCAAACTAAACTCCACAAAAAAAAACAAAAAAAACAGGAGACTCGAATCGAAAAAAAATTGACAGTACGAAGTTAAATAGCATTGAGGACCAAACTATTATAGTATCAATATTTGTTGGAGATATCTTGAAACTTGGAACCTTGAGATCGTGATTTAGGGTTTATCTGCCAGAAAAAATATAAATGATGATACTTACTTAAGCATATGTACAATTTTTTATTCTTATATACCACTTCCTCACGATTTTCTTTAAATATTAAAAAGGTTATGCATATAATGTTGATAAGACTTTACGATGTTTACTAATGTTAGATCTGTATCAATAATCTACAAGATTTAATAATTGAACGTCTGCTAAACTCTACATTTAAATGATATTATAACCGGCTGAATGCTGATATAACTACACCGAGGCTGCACGCTTTGTTAGGATAACAAAGAGAACCATTTGTACAAGTTTTTATATCGTTTTTTTTTTAATTCAATTTAAGATTGTCACAATACAGAAATTCGAAAGGAAATGTATATACTAGAAATCAAATTAATTGGAATCAATAAAAATCTGAATAAAAGACTCGTTCTAGACAATTTACATCGTTTTTTTTAGAAACCGTTGCCATAACAATTGCTTAATAAGTACAGCAAAATTCTTGTTTTACTTGATGTACAAATTACTAAATGCTATAAATCAAGTTTCATATTTCCGAATGAAAAATGTGTTTTAATTCTGTTCGGAATATCTCTAAGTGATTATGAGATCGCCCTCCTACGGTTGATGGATATCTGAAGACCAATTTAACGATTAGTAGATTACATTGTATATAAAAATAATTAAGAAATATGTATATCTAGAAAAATATGTTTTTTTATAATTCTGCTAGGCAGATTTTATTTGAAGAAAATGATAAAAACGAGAAAATTGGGTGATTAACAGCTGTTTACTGTCCGGGGGCAAATGTTACAAAATATTACATGCAGGTTCGGGACGATAGTGTCACAGCTACATAATATATTGATTTAAAGGCTTTAGGTTGACTATGTCGGAATCAAAAACCCACGTCATCCCGCACTTATAATTTTTGTTGTAGGATTTAATATTTATGAATAATATGAGTTAGCGCTTATTACAAAAATTAAACACTTAGTGATTATTAAAGATTGTTATGCAACTTATCGAATTTGTGCATAAAACGAACATCAAAGTACAACCTCGTGTAAAAGTTCACCTGTATTTCATCGATTTGTGGACGTTAGTTGTTTTAAACATAAAAATACGAAGATGTGGTATAAATTTCAATGAAACAGCTCTTTTTGTGTTTGTATAACTCTTGATAAGATTTGTTTTGTTTTTGTTGTAAAAAGTGATTGTATTCCAAACGAAACTATAATCTGATCCAAGTTTCATGGAAACGGTTTCCGTTATAGTTACTTAATAAGTGCAAGTAGTTGTGCTTTTGACTAAAACGATAACTTGATTACCAGCAAGTGCGTATTTGTTAATCTAATTATTTAAATCGATTGTTTATATGATAAGTTTGTGACTTAAGCGAAAGAACTGCTCATGATAGACGAGACTGTACAGTCTGAAAGTTTTAATTTTTATTTGTAATTGATTACTTCATTACATGATTCATTACATCTTTAATTACATTAAATGCATCATTAATTCAGTAATAATCATATGGGAATGTAAGTCTGTAGAGAAGACGATAAACTTGGAGACATTCAGCAGACACGTAAACAAAGCGAGATTTAGATCCTATACAAGACATCATAAGCGATAAGCTTCTATGTCCATCAAAAGGGTGGTCAAGAGAATATATACTGACTGGTTAATAATTAATGTCTAACGACTACTTCTTGCGATACTTGACCTTGTCTGAGACTTATATCAAACTGCATAGGAGCAATCGAAATGAGTGGAATATAATCACTGGATTATTGGGGTTAAGAAACATCAGTTATTGAAATGAAGATAAAGCATTCACGGTTGGTATTCGGATGAATCTGAATGCAATCATACATGTAAACAGTATAATTATCCCATTGAATGTCCATTATTCCGTTGAGAGTTGGAATAGATTTAAGTAAGCTTCAGTATAAGTCATTCTTTCTTACTATAAGAATTACCGAAGTTCTAGTGCACGTTGGTGCCGTAACAATTGTCCTGAATTGAAAATAACGCTAATTGTTATGCTTCATGCAGAGGAATATTCTGGCGTTAACTATTACCAAGAACTATTGTGCAGGTGTCCCATTTAAAATCTTTAAAAAAGTGAAATCCACGTTAATTCACACGTGATGATTTTTTATCAATTATAAACTTCAATATTATTTTTAAACGTAGTGGAACCAACTCTACATACAGGACCTGGCTGTGTCTACTTACTATACAAATAATTATTTAATGCACGAGTCTGAATTATTTAGGTATCGTCTTCATGTTATGTTTATGTATAAAAGGATACACATTTGTAGCATACGACACACAGATACGTGATAGAAATAATACATTCGAAATCCAGGTCAAGCCCTGACGCTCCTTTACTTAAACCACAGTTTAATAATATTTGAAGATGCTTCTTTCTACGGTAGCGTTACCTACTAATTACAATTAACAATAGTGACCAATGTATAATAGATCTGTAACCCTTAATTATTTTGCATTAAATAAATGGATTTTTTCGTCGTGGTATATTTATTTACACAGATTCACAAGGAGCAACTGTTTTGCTGAAGGGATATTTTACGAAGCTGTTTCATTTGTAATTGTAATGTACCGATGGACACGCGAATACAAAATAAATCTGTTTTATTATAGATGACGAATAGCTCTTATTTCATTAAAATCAAATTCATAATTACTAATTCAACAATTAGCACTAGTATTAAAACAGAGACGTAAAAAAAATACGTAAAACCGACAGCAACCGAAGGATTCAAAGATATATACAGACGAGGACATGTCTTGAATATAAAAAGGTAAAGACAAGCTCAAAATTGATTTTGTGCACATGTATATCGATAACCCCATAACCCAGTGGTACAAACATAGTACCAACGTGACAGACAGATGTACATACTGTAATGGTAGCTAACTGTAGGCGAAACATACAAAGTACAAAATGGCGTATAGAAAGAACATTAAACCATTTCGACAAAGAGTGAGACGTGAGACAAGATTAGAATCAATTTCGATTTCTCGCGAGCGATTTAAAAAAATAGTTCCAAAGCGTGTTACATGGCAATTAAAAGTAACAATTCGACTTCTCGTTATTGTTTATATTATGATTAAAGATAACCATCCTTTGACAGCATCACGCCAACCGGACGTTTTGTCAGCCCTGTACTGTATATGAAGACGTATAGACATAAAAACAAAAGAGAAAGAAATAATGTTAATGTTTGTGTCACGAAAATTTCGTATTAAATATTGGAAGTTTCTAAGACGGCTACCTACGTTTTTATGACTATAATGATGGATAAAGCCACAATCTATAACCATTGACTTGTTAAGTGTTATTAAAAGGGGTCTGGGTGGGGTTTTCATTTTATTTAGTTATTCTTTTTTCGTTTCTTTTTTTCGCTTTGTTCCTTACCCTATGTGCTTTACACTCTAGCATCCCCTTTTCTTCATCTTCTTTTATTTAACCCATCTCTTAAGCATTTTCTCTTTTCGTTTTTTTTCCTCCCATTATTCTGAAGCCAGTCGATATATATTGGTTTGAAGTTGTTAAAGGATTGACATTTTCAATGTTTTACATTGTGTCATATTTTGTCAACTAATATTGTTACAGTTTTTTTTCCCATGGTAATAAAAAAAAAATAACAATATTAGAAATATCAATTCGATTTTGCCTTGTATACTATTTGCCACTGAACGTTGTAGATTATACAATAAATCAATTAGTTTTGATATCTGATAACTAGTTAAAAAGCATGAATATATTTAAATGATATATTGTGCAAACTCCAACCTGATAACAAATCGAAGAAGCTTTCAAATATTTATTATTCTTAAAACTATACCATAACATCATTACCGACAATTTCTATTGAACACTAATGTGCCGTTTTGTTAATAAGCTTCCATGTTTGAGCATGCTCCGTTGAGCTTGACCTTGTTTGCGCATGCTCCGTTGAGCTTGACCTTCCCTATCATTTGTCTTACAATTTCTCACTGTGATTTTCCAAAGCATGAAGTTATTTCTATATATGTATTATGAATAACCCAGCTTCTAAATTACAATAAATCTATAGAACCACTCAGCAGGGGAAATTATAACGGAGGTTTTTATATTATTGACAATGCAACAGAATAAATTTCACGGAAGCAAACCTTTTCACCTCCGTATATGTAATCAATTAATTATAGAAACTTAAATTTTTATTCATGGAATAAAAAATTGAAAGGCGAAATTTATAGTACAAAATGATTGTGCGTTGAAAAAAATGATTTCATAGATAATTTTGGAGTGTTTTTTTTTTAACAGAAATTGTAATGATAATAAACTCTTTAAAAGTATGGAAAATAAAGATATGAGCCTATATGATATTGTTTCACATGCAGAAAGGTGGTATCCATCTTTTTTATAAGATGAAATGACCCTTAGATACAAACTTTATGGAAATTTAAGAAATCAAAATTGCAATATGTTTGTAACGGTATTGTTTTCTACGAACAACTACCTATCATTCCAATTAAAGGGCATAAGGAGAACAATGCAATTTACAACAAACGTTAGTTTTACGAAAATATTCTTGCAAATTTCAAAGAAAGATTTTATTGCTTGCGCCTGTATATTTCTTTTTACTATTAAGAACAATTAGAAAAGAGAAACTCAAAGTACAATGTGTTGATTTAAAATTCGGAAAAAAGCAAAGACAGCATCATGCATGAAAAATCGAAATAACGTTTTTCCAAACTATTAAACATACTAGTTTGGAAGCTAGCTATTAAGCAGCATAAACTCAGCTTCATATCATGTGTGACAGGGGTTGTGATCTGAAAGTTCAACATGTCCAGTGAGTTGTGATCTGAAAGGTCAACATGTCCAGTGAGTTGTGATCTGAAAGGTCAACATGTCCAGTGAGTTGTGATCTTAAAGGTCAACATGTCCAGTGAGTTGTGATCTTAAAGGTCAACATGTCCAGTGAGTTTGACATAAAGGGTCAACATGTCCAGTGAGTTGTGATCTAAAAGGTCAACATGTCCAGTGTGTTGTGATCTAAAAGGTCAACATGTCCAGTGAGTTTGATCTGAAAGGTTAACATGTTCAGTGTGTTGTGATCTGATAGGTCAACATGTCCAGTGAGTTTGATCTAAAAGGTCAACATGTCCAGTGAGTTGTGATCTGAAAGGTCAACATGTCCAGTGAGTTGTGATCTTAAAGGTCAACATGTCCAGTGAGTTGTGATCTGAGAGGTCAACATGTCCAGTGAGTGGATGTAAAAGGTCAACATGATGTCTAGTGTGTTGTGATCTGAAAGGTCAACATGTACGGTGAGTTTGATCTGAAAGGTCAACATGTCCAGTGAGTTTGATCTGAAAGGTCAACATGTCCAGTAGGTTATGATGTATTTTTTAATTTTTGTATCCATTGGAGAAACATAAAAAGTTTACATTGTAAAGAACAAACTAGAAAAACTATATACAGAAATGGTAAATGTTTAAACATGACAAAGATTTTTTGTTTGAACATATTGATTGAAGCCTGCTAATGTATACATTTTTTTGTTTAAATCATGAATCATTTAACGAGTAAAAGTTACAATATGAATATATTAAGTCATTTATAAAGAAGTCTTAGTACGACATTTTACGCGATCATCTATATAAAAAATATTATTTTATAAAATAGTCGCTATGTAATGCAAGTTGAACACATGAAACCTTGTTCAAGTTCGTCCCTTGATGTCGACCTTTGCCAAGAAAGAGTCGAAATAGAACCTTGAATTGCTTCAAATTTAGTTTTTTCAAACCTCCAATCGTCTCTTTGGAAATATTCATCTGCTCTGTATTTGGACACTTTGAACACAAGTCGTCTCTCTTTGACAATTGAAAAAATGGTTCTAAACCGGGCACAATGGGCTGCAGCCCACACAAAGCATGCCAAGTTGATAAAGGTGATATTTAGGCGTTTTAAGGATGTTCACTTCTCTGTTTAAAGATAACAGGCTGGTAAAAGACTGTTCAAATTGATAAAATTGAGAATGGAAATGGGGAATGTGCCAAAGAGACAACAACCCGACCATAGAAAAAAACACAACAGCAGAAGGTCACCAACAGGTCTTCAATGTAGCGAGAAATTCCCGCACCCGGAGGCGTCCTTCAACTGGCCCCTAAACAAATATATACTAGTTCAGTGATAATGAACGCCATACTAATTTCCAAAATGTACACAAGAAACAAAAATTAAAATAATACAAGACTAACAAAGGCCAAAGGCTCCTGACTTGGGACAGGCGCAAAAATGATATTATATAAATAAACAAATCAAAATGTAGAAAAAAATAACTGGTTCATATCTTTGAGACGTTGTTTTTAAAATTTAATCATTTAATAATTTGGCGGGAAGTTATTCTCTCCAGATGTGTCTCACATTAACACCTATTTTTTTCAAAAGCTAAGAAAAAAATAGCAAGGATTTTATAAGAATTTAGAAATAAGAAATTTTAAATTAATATAAGTAATAATTTAATGAAAGGAGAATAAAGGATTGGCTAGCAAAACTTTTTTGGATTTATAATGATAAAACTAGAGTATTGCGAATGTCTCCGAATACCTGACGAAGTAAAAAAAACAAGAGTACCAACATATTTAAGTTAACCCATGTTATTGGTGGGAAACAGTTGACCGTTGATATCAAAACTTTCAGTTATATGATTAAATGAATTTGCAGATAACACATTTTCTGCTTGATCTTCGTTCACCCAATAAAATACATCATGTAACTCCTAAGGGTAACAAGTCGTACACATTGAACTCTAATTACAGGGTCAATTACGGAATTTGTAAGTTGACTGTTACGACTTCTATTTATTCAGGTACCACTGGATGGGTTGTGAGGGTGGAAGTAATGGTAATAAAAAAAATAACATACACCTTTATAAATCTACTATTCTTCTTAGGTTTACATTTACAGTGAAAAATAACGTTAACGATTATCAGTTTTATTTTCATTTTATTGCTTTAAACGTTGTGAATTATTGCATTTGTTTACATGCAGAAACGATTACCAGAAACGATCACCCCCATTGCTATGTATTGACTGAAGTGCATCGTGTGCACATGTATTTATTACAATTGAAAGGTAATGTATAACGTGAAATTAAATAAACACTTTAACTGTCAGTTTGAAATATGTTACTGATAATTGTTACAATCTTTATTTTCAGTTTATAGTCGAAAGTTAATTATCAAGATAAGTTATTAACTATAAATAAGTTAATATAGTAGACACATATCTGGAAACTCCTTTAAAACGTTCTTCAATATGCATATTTCATTCAAATTTACTAATTGTATAAATGTTTGCCGAGAAATTCTGTCAGTGAGTTTACTTTAATCTCTAGATTAAAACAAAAAAATTCTTTCAATTGTTTTTTTCAACATGGTGTACTTACGAATTTCTTTTATTTGCATTATATTAAGTTGTATTTACTGTATTGTTGTTTTTACATTGCTCATTAACTTTTTTCCTCCAAGAAGATTTTTATATATTCAAAGCCTAAATCCCTTTGTTAGTAAAACTAATAAAAAAATATCAGTTTGTAAATTCAGGATTGCCGCTCTAAATTAACATACCAGTGTATTAAATTTCATCCTCTGCAATCATCCCAATCAAATATTATATGTCTGCTCAATAAGGGTAACATCCTGCTTGTGTCACAGTCACTTTCTGAATCTTTGAGATTTTCTTCTGTAGAGAAGCCGGATTGTTCCAAAGGGTTAGGGTAATAAAAAATACTAAATAAGGACATATAGCTTTGATTGATCCCTGCAGAACCACAAAAACACACAATTTCAATCTAACTTGAATTTTAGACAGAAAAATCATTCATTGAAATTTTATACATGAATTTAAAAATAACAGTTGAAATGCACTGCTATACGTTGCGACCTTACTCTTACCGCAGCTACATTTTTGTAGCTTGAAGAAAACAGATACCTTAAATTTGTGTAATCTCCATTGCGGGAAATTAACCACAATAAAAATGATGTTAAATCTATAATCAACTATCACAATTAAATGATATCTTTTATCGCAATGTGTTAGCAAGCCTGTACATGTTCCACCAAATGTTTTTTTTCATACAGTAGAATTGGGAATGGTCTACGCACCGCAGACTTAATGGCGTACTGATGTTAGCAACTACAGGATACCGAACGACCTTCAATAACAAATAAACAACCATATACTGCAAATTATTAACCATCTCTCAAAGGCTTCATATATGACAAAATATTTAAAAAAAAAAGGGAAAATCAAAGCACTGATTTATGCACAAGTTCATGGATATAGAGCACGTTATATATAGCCAGAAACGCTACAGCCTTTCGAGCAAATTGTGTGTCTTAAAATTGAAAAAGTTTAATATATATATATAAAAAAAAGAACTACTTGTATTACCTGTACGCTTTATTGATTTTATCCTGAATGAACTATCAAAAGTATGTTAAAACTCAGTGTACCAGATCAGAAAAAGTAGTAAATATTCACTTGATTTAGGTTAACAGATGTTTGATATTTAAATTATTGAATATGTAATATAGTTTCAAGCGGTTTTGAATAATAGAAAAACACATTTTGAGCCCAGAACAAAATTTAGTGAAAATATTTTTAAAATGCCAACATGTGACAGATTTTTAGCGGATTATTACATTTTTCGTACGAAGTATACAACTTTATACAAGTTTTACGTGGCGTGAGATATAGAAGACAGGTGAATTTATAAGTACGTCAGGGTCGGTGAGTTCGACTACATACCCAAAACTTAATTATAAAGTATATAACACAGCAACACTCATGATTGGTTTAGTTATAGGTTTCTGATTGAAAACCCAGAAATCGTTTCCTTTGCTTAGACCAATAATTGTAAGTTCAAAGGTTATTAATTCAGACACTGGCCTCCTATTCATCCACATCGCAAAGTGCACTCCGGTATCTGCTATAAAAAAAAGTAACTGTCTAGAAATTAACGTTAAGAAATAGAGGTTATAACTCCACGCCAACAATCAAATTTATTACAAGATATTAGATATACGTGCACTTAAAAAAGAAAGAAACGTTTCATTAAATGGCTAGTTACAACCATCCGTCGAATAAAACAGACATCATCATGAACAAATGAAAAACGGCGGAAAAAGACACTCAGGTATAACAAAATCAACAATTGAGCATCACAAAATCCGGACACGTATACTCAGGTACTCTTTTTCAAATAAACATGTATCGTGCAGAATATGTTTTGTACTACTTGTCGCTGGACTTTATTGCGCGAATTTCAGATGTTTATTGTAACAAATAATTAACATATACATTAAAGCACACATGTATCAGTCGATCACTTAGACCTACTTGAAAATAACATAGTAAATTGGATTACATTAATGCACATGAAAAACATGCTTGCAGAAACAATTAAAGCTGTGTGATAACTTATACTTCTGTCTGTCAACATGTCAGCTTTATTATAAAGTTTTATTTTTGCAAATAAATAATGCACGGAGGTTGGCAATAACTCTAATATTTATTTTGTAAAAAAGAAATTATTACGAAATTATAAGTTATGTGATTTACTTGTAATCAAACCAGCTGCTGTTATTTTAAATCTAATTTACATCTGGCAGGAAATATTTATCTACTAATGAGAATCGTAATATTTGATTTTATTCTTTTGTTATTTCTTTTAATCTGTTTGCACGTTTTCATTAAATATCTTAATGGAGGAAATGAAGAAATGAATAAATTATGCCTGCTGTTTGCACATGTTATGCTCTTACAAATTAAAGTTACACGGAAGCTTGCTATGTAATAATTCAATTGAAATTTTGAATTAATGCGTTCTGTTATTTAGTAATTTTATCAATTTTACTTTATTAATTATATCTAATAGGTTTAAATG
Organism: Mytilus edulis; assembly: GCF_963676685.1. NCBI lineage: Eukaryota > Metazoa > Mollusca > Bivalvia > Mytilida > Mytilidae > Mytilus > Mytilus edulis. The sequence goes on from NC_092354.1 coordinate 11,855,611, forward strand.
AAAGTACTGTTCATGATTGCTTGTTATATTTTTATAAAATTCGTTTTGTAAGTTAACTTTGTAAATATTAAAACGTAACATCCAGCATTAGTGTTATCAATAAAAGATTTCGATAATTGATAAAAAAACATTTCACAATAGGTGGTTTCAGAATCTAAATGACGTTGGTAATCTCATTGTTCGTGTCTGAAAATGAAAAGAATATTACGTCATCCATTTAGGTTGAATTTAACGACAAACAATAGTTAACAGTTGATTCAATGCAAAATTCGAAAACAATTTAGTAATCGAAGATTGGCGGAATATAACCACTCTCATATTCGGATCGACTCAATGGATGATATCAAATTAGTTAAACTGACGGTAACAATGCGACTGTCATACAAGTGCGAGGTTTGGATAGCTATAAAAGGTTTAATCCACCATTTTCTACTTAAGAAAATGCCTGTACCAAGTCAGGAATATGAAAGTTGTTGTCCATTTGTTGATGTGTTTGAGCTTTTGATTTTGCCATTTGATTAGGGACTTTCCTTTGTGAATTTTTCTCGAAGTTCAGTATTTTTGTGATTTTTATATTTACTAAAGTGACAGGTAAAATATTAGAAAATATATAATGTGACCAATAAAAGAAGTTGGGTGTACGCAAATGAGACAACAATCAAATGACTCAAATAACCAAAAGATGTTTGGTCTTAAAAATTGATATACAGTATCCAAGGGAAGACAAGATTCTATGAAGTCAAGGGTTACGATCCACTCCCCTCCTCTCCACACTTTGCAGATTAAGCCATCATATGGGAAACTAGTGTGTGCCATCAATAAGTCACACCCATTCCAAATGCATTATTCTTAACAAAAAAAAAAAGCTTAAAGCATTGATAAATTGTGGAACTCCTTTTTATATTACATGTATTTAATTAAAAAAAGAAATGGAGGGAAAAGGCTGACTCGGACGTTTTATCTTATACATTGTACATGCTATATTAAGCCTTGACATTCTTTTGGTCTCAAACAAAAAGAACAAAAAATCTGGAATCGACACATAGTTTGGTAATAACTTTCATGAGCTACTGAAGTCTTCTTTAACAGTAAAAGTAGGTGACACAGGGCAAAATAGTTAACCCTGTAAAAAAACAACCCAAAGAGTCCAAACATTTGACAAAAATTCGCAAACCTGACATGAATACATCCTTAACACAGTAAAACATAGTTTTCACACATTATTTTCTAATTTTGATTATGTACAATACATCCGAGTAAAAGGTACATGCAGATGCCTAACACACATTTAGATCAATAGACATTAAATCTTTCTTATTGAGTGAAAGCCTTCTGACAATATTATGCACTAGATAGACACACATTATACTTGATTTTGCTTTTTCTTGCTTTTACGTTATGTAAGTTTTCTACAACATCTATCAAAGATGCCACACATTTTTATGTTTTTAACAATATTTTTTTTTTGCTTTTAAGTTTTGTTTTGATGTGCAATTGTATAGCACTACAAGAAGCCCCATTTAGGATTATGTTTGTTTCTTAATGGCTGCATTTTTTTTAACAATGATTACAATGTTAAATGTTTATTTAATTTCACGGTTACAAGTTATCGTCCTATGATTCAGAAGCTGTTACAATTTTATGCGCAGTTTTCTTAACTACTAACTAAAGACTGTTTTGATGTACGAATTGGTTGCACTACAAGAAGTCCCACCTGGAAAACGTGTGATTTCTTAATGAGTATATTCTGGAAAAAAATAAATTATCCAATTTTAGTTTTGTTTGTTTTTAATTCCATGAATACTAGAAGTGCCTATTTGATAAAGATCATGGATACAGTTTCATATTATGATATTCTTTTATAAATCTAAAAGAAATATCAACTATATTACAAAGAAAAATACGAATACTTACAATCTATAATATATAGAAAAAGAAAAAAAAACAGCGTTTTATTTCTTTTCATTTTTTTCTGGATCATGCAACATTTATCCAAACTAGCTGCCTACCAGGAAGAAAGATAGCACCCCAACTACACATCATAATATTTTTGATATTGCCTGTCAGCCATCAATTATGGACAAACATAAAATTAAAACAATTCTTAATAATGTCCTTAATAATTTCCTGATGTGTTATGCTTCGCATTAAGGTGAGCAGATATTAGTTTCGTTCGACATTCGCGCCATCTTTATATATCTGTTCTGATTGGTCCTGACTATTACAGGAGAATATTTTGAATTACAGTATGGGTATTTATGAATGATAAGCACTCCATATGTTTTTTAATGTTATAATTGTTTTTATACTGCAACAAGTTGTGTGTTTATTTCCTAAACATAGTAACAACATTTTGTATAATGTCAATTTCATCATGGGACACTTTTTCTACAATTAGGGGTCCTTTAAGATGAAAATAAGTTTGACGTTTGTGTTACAATTTAAAAAGCCATCAATTTAGTAATTTAAGATGCAATATAAAAACAATATGAGGTCAATGTCAGAAAAATGTAAACTTTTTTGTACTCGGCGCAAAACTGGAGAAGGGCTCGGTAGTACCTCGCCCTTCCCCAGTTTCTCAGCTTCATACAAACAAAGTTAATATTTTCCTGACATTGACCTGATATTGTATAGTATTTGTTTTTGTCCACAGACCATGACAAATCTATAAGGAACATCACAGAAAACACACTAGAAAAGATAAATAGTGGAACCAGAGAGCAATCTTGTGTTCTTGAAAGGTGTATTTCAAGTTAACTTACTTTTCAGATAAATATACATTTCAAAATCTAATAGTATATTCTCGAAAATAAAAAGATTTACAAGGTTGACTTATAAATATTGATATAATAATATTTCAATCTTTGTCTGAGTTACTTCCGTACCCGGTTTGTCCTATGGTGTATCTCTATAGCTAAACCCCCTACTTGTGTGACATTTGTTTATTGTTTCGTGATATCAACAAAAAAGATAGTATTTAAAAACAATGTACGCATCTGGCGTATCAAATTATAAGCCTGGTACCTTTGATAACTATTTACACCACTGGGTCGATGCTGGTGGACGTTTCGTCCCCAAGGGTACCACCAGCCCAGTTGTCAGCACTTAGGTTTTGACATGCATATCAGAATATCATTATAATTATGGTAATTTTTATAAATAAACTGTTTGCAAAAGTATGAAATATTTGCAATACTATGGATTTTCTTATCCCAGGCATAGATTGCCTTGCGTATTTGGCACAACTTTTTAAGAACTTTTATGTGCTCAATGCTCTTCAACTTTATACTTGGTTGGCTTATAAACTAACGTCACTGATGAGTCTTTTGTAGACAAAACGCGCGTCTGGTCTAAATTATAAGCCTGGTACCTTTGATAACTACTTGATATAGGACTGTATACATTTCAATAATTAAAACACAACAGTCTATATAAGTCGACTTAGCATCTACAATAGGATTAATGTGTAGTTAACAAATTTATACATAATGAATCTACTTTGAAGGTTAAGTTTGACATTTTTTTCAAATAAATGTTGTGTATAACATTAAATTAAAGTACAGGTGTTTATTGTTTTTCTGTTGATCCTTTGTATTATAATCGAATGTGAACGTTAAAGACAATAATATTTTTTGAAAGAGGAATACACACACTTGATAAAACTAAATATCTGCCCATAAAAGGCGTGTTAATTAATTAGTAATTAGTTAATATTTCAGTTTTATCATGTACAGCTTTTGTTTAGTAATTTTATAAATTAACTGTTTGCAAAAGTATAAATTATTCTAAATAATAGGGATGTTCTGGTAACGAACAGAAAACCCTGGCCGTTTTTGGCACAACTTTTATAATCTTTTGGCACATTGCGATAAGAAGTGTCACGGTACTTGTCTATCCCAAATTCATGTATTTGGTTTTGATGTTATATTTGTTATTCTCGTGGGATTTTGTCTGATGCTTGGTCTGTTTCTGTGTGTGTTACATTGTAGTGTTGTGTCGTTGTTCTCCTCTTATATTTAATGCATTTCTCTCAGTTTTAGTTTGTTACCCCGATTTTGTTTTTTGTCCATGGATTTATGAGTTTGAACAGCAGTATACTACTGTTGCCTTTATTTACATATAATGATTACAAAAAGTCATACGTAAACAGATATAATTATGATGTTACCAGCCATAGGGGTATTCTCATTTAAAACAAAGTATAACTGTTCATTTTAGAGATGTAAAATAATAACTCCTTTTTCTAATTTTTACGAATTTAGAAAAAAATACATGGTCTCATATTCACCGAAATTGGTCATTGATCAAATAATAATTATTATTGAGAATGTTATATACACTCTGAATAATTCCATGTATATATCACTGACATCACCGAAAGTTTCAGAGTGGTTTTAACAAGACTCCGTTCATCGTTACGAATTTTATGTATCGTATCGACAATTAAGTATCGTTACGAAAATAAATTAACTTTAACTACTTCATGAGATTGCTTAATTTTAAAGATTAATAATATGAACTATACGTATAATGAACCACTTTTAAACCCAAAATAACTTTTCAATCCTGAATCTGAGCTGTTGACAGAAGTTGGTGACTTTATAAAGCAATATTTAGAATTGCGAAAATGAGGTCCATGTACATTACCATTCATAACAAGGTTTTTTATGTGTATATTTGTAGTTCCTCAGTATCTGTGTTAGTTATGTAAACTTGTGTTTGCTTGATCCATATAGGTCCATTTTTAATTTTTTTTTATTGTTTTTATTACTTTGTAAATCATAGGCAAAAAAGTTTAAGCAGAAACATTCTAATGTACAGTAAGCATGCATGTAAAAATTATAACATCTAATACATTCAATATTTAATAGCTTACTAATTTACAAGTGAGAGGTTTAGCGCTATAAAACCAGGTTCAATCCACCATTTTCTACATTTGTAAATGCCTGACTATACTAAGTAAGGAATATGACAGTTGTTTTCCATTCATTTGATGTGTATTATCATTTGATTTTGCCATTTGATAAGGGACTTTCCGTTTTGAATTTTCCTCGGAGTTCAGTTTTTTTGTGATTCTACTTTTTTTTACATTAACTTTGGATTAAATTTTGCCCGATATTTCTGTTATGTTTATTGATATTTAAGTGTAAACCCCTTTTGGTCCGCTTAAAAATATACTTCAACCTAGGTGTTATAATGTTTAGCGGAGATAATTTCCTTGATATCTTTGTTCTCCACTGAATAAATGTAATTTCAAATTTTTTGTTTAGAACACAATTATCTAAGACCTTTGTTCAAAAGTCTGAAACAGTTTCTTTTCTTTAAGTTTAGATGCGTTATATAGCTACAAGTTAAATTCCTTGGTGGCCGAAGCTTGCGGTAGACTTTTAGTTGAGTCGTGTAAACTATGTGATATCTTCAATGTTTTCTTCAATTGTGTCCCAAAGGCTTCGAAATTAGGTCTAGGTTATATATCATATGTACTTAAGAATATAAAAAAAAAAAAATCAATGAACCGCACGGGTTGTAAGTCTTTTCGTCAGGTTGTCAAGTAATAATTCATAAGGCGTGAAAAGCTGTTTTGGACATTTTGTTTCCTTAAGGCAAGGGTATCAAATCAGTTGATACTTAAGCTTCGAACATTTATCTTTTTTTTCTTTCTCATGAGAAACATGTTTTGGAATTAAAACTGATTTATTACCCTCCCCCAGCAAAACTAAATTTTAATGGAAAGAAACTATATATTGGTTCACTACCTTTCCAGACCATAGTTAACCAAAGTGAAGAATATTTTTTTTCTAAAAAAAACCCCTGCTCCAAACCAATTCTTTCACAAGCATACAAAATAATGGCTGGTGTCATAGCTGCTGATTCATTTTCTTTTCTTTAACTTATATCCTTCATTTTGATATAAAATCTTAAAATGTTGTTAAAATTTAGTGCACAGATTCAAGTATGACATATTTTATTCGCCCTTGACATGTAAAGCGATGTTGTAATATTGTATGATTTGCCTCTAAAGTAATTTGCAGCTGCATATATAAATGCACAATCAGTGTAAACCATATTACAAACGTTGATATTTTGTCAGTTTTGCGTATATTGTTATTTCATTTGACATTTCCGGGTCTATAATAACAGCAACAGTTTACTTAGAGTATATGGTATTGATCATTCTGACAAACGTTAAAGGGCAAACTAGTTTATTCATATATAGTGAAATCGTCAAAAGTTGAAACTCTCAATTCACATGACGTTTCTCATAACTGATTTCTTTTATTAGAGATAACAAATGCATTTCATGCAGTAATCAATTTAAAGCGTGTACCAATTTATATAGTTGAAGATCAGCAATACCTAACTGTACAAATTTTTCTTTAATATCAAACTGGACGTTTTTCTAAGATGTACATACAGTATTGCTATAAAGAGCATACATAAAGGAAACAGTAGTTTACCGCTGTTCACCTGTTTTCTCAGGTCCCCCTGTTTTTGTCACCATGTAGTAGTCATATTTCTATGCATTGAGAACCCCATTTCTATCTAGTCCCGAGGGTGCCCTTTATATACAGGTTCGACTGTAATACTTTTAGGGTCAATACATTATGTTGGACACAGAGATTGCAATTATCATGACAATATCAATGTGAAACAGACTGAGGAAACCGATTTACAGAATGTCAAATATTGTCAATTAAGTATCAACAGATGTTGTACTTTGAAAATGTAAAATCTGTAAACTTTACATACATAATAAAGCCTATTTTATATGTATATTAATTGGATTTAAATTGTAAAACTGTGACGAACAAGAAGAATGTACCGAACCAACTTTGGTAAAAGGAGACAAAAATAAAAATCCAGATGAAAATAAAAATTTAAATGAGGTATTACATAGGTTTTTGAGTATACATGTACCAAAAATTGAATATTTAACCATACATTTGGGTTGAATTAGCAACGTACCAAAATGTCTTTATGACACTTTACAGTTAAATGGGATGTGTAAACAGTATATGTTCCACTGGTCGCATCATTATATAAAAATATATACGAATTTACGAGTGAGGTCCGACCTTAATTATAAAAGATTTCAACTGAAAATATTCTGTGAATTAACTTAAAGTTACATGGTTTAGGCCAACGGAACAATTGCTTGTTGTACAGTTATGTGGATATGACGGAAGCCAAAAACACATAACGAATTTAAAATACTATTTGATATTAGCTTTCTAATTGAAGATGAACATAATTTCGAAATTTATGACTACGATAGTCTAATATTTTGCTACTGACAATATAAACGCACGTTCTTAAATTCTCTTAATATAAAGTGCAAACGGCTCTTTGTTCTATAATTAGATATTGCATTTTCAATGGTATTTTCAAACATCTAGTAACATCATAATATCTCTTAAATAGCAGATGAAAGAACTTGTACTTACCTCCATTATTTATTCCAATTTTGTCTACTAATATTTTCCTTTCGTTTAAAACATCTTCCATTTTATAATATTCATATTTGGTTTCATAATGTAAAGACGTCGCAAAGAGGTTACAAAACTCCTCTAATACACCCTTTTGTTCATTTCGATCATAAATAATATATCCAGTTTTCCATCTCATGAATGCAAACATATCCACAATGAAATTGGATAATTTGTTGAAGTTAGTAGGCCCAGCACGTGTTAAAAGGGGGAAATCCGCATTTTTGTTTTTGAAATTTCGCGCCATGGCACCACCGGATATTAACGGTAAATTCCAAAACGTTACCTGTCTTGCAACTGGTGCTACGGAATAATCACAGTTTGGACCAAAGAATACATGAACCATGTTCTTCATGTACATGTCGATTGCTTGGTTCATACCATGGGAATCTGAACACTGCGAGTCCGCGTAGCTGACGTTGAACGTAATATTTCGGTCTCCGAAATTATAGGTTTTTATTTTTGATTGTGCAATATCAATTGCAATACTTATTTTTGAGATTGCAAATAGTCTTTTCTCGTCTGATGGCAGTATGGTTGCAATCTTTGCCAGTACAGACTCAGATTCTACAAGTTGAGCAATGAGTAAAATATTGAAAATAAAAGGCCACATATTTGTTTCCATGTTGAGGTACAGTCTTAATCCAACCAAAAGATTTAAAAATCGTTGAATGTTTCTTAAATATGCATTTATGATATGCTTTCACAAACCAATTCCATATAATCAAATTTGCCAATTCAGTTGGTTTATTTCGGAAATTATAAATTATTTTCCATTCAATAGTTTTCCTGGTGACGTTTTGAGCTAATACAATGCATATTCCATTTTAATACTTCAATTATTCTGCAATTTCCTTTAATTATATTATTTTTTTCTTGACACTTAAACAATGATGAGTGATAACATAATTACATGTTTATATAGAAATCTGTATCAAAACTCAAGTAGCATTACCTCCAAATCGATTTAAACTTCATCATATTATCATCAGAACATAATAATCCAAACCACTTAATCATTTAACGCAATTCAATCCTATTTCACTTTGTCAATTTCACATCAAATTCTCAAATTATTCCTAACAAGTATAATATAGTGTTAGATATCGCCTGCGCACAAGTTTAAATATCAACATGCAAAGAAGAGCGATTTGTATTAGAATAATCTATAATATATGCACGTGGTGTATTACATTTTACAATAAATTTTGTACGATGTCGTAAACGGAATCAATTTAAGGTAAAACTCATTATGTCGAATTCCTCCAAGTCTCTCCTCAATATCAACAAATCCATTTGTTATGTGTTTTTTTTCTTCCAATTTTGAAATTTCAATGTCTCACGCATATGCTTTTGTCGTTATAAGCAACACTATCTAAATCACTATTTAATGCTTTCTACAAATACACTATGCCATTAAAGTTTTCCAATCTCTTTTTCGGTAAATTTCATTAGAACAGAAGAATTTCGTCCTTATTCAAGCATTACATTCAATTCACATTAAATTGTAAATCAAAAACTCATTTAAGTTGCAAAATATGATGTTTAAGCTTGATAAAGACTGTTTTGAGATTTGACTTTCCTCTTAAGATAACTATCGATTGGCCATCATAGTCAATGCTTGGAGAGTGCTTATGTCTACGACTTGTCTTAATCATAAAGTTAATCCTAACACAATAATATCACCTGTTCACCCAAGGTCCGTTAGCAACGCCTTTATTTCCAGAGAAATTAATTTCCAATCTTATGTATTCCATGTTTTTTTTACTTCAGGTAAATCGAGTTGGTATCGGTTTTGATATATATTCAATTGAAAGCAGTTAGCTTTATTTAGTCACATCATTTTTTTTCTCGAATAAATTAGTTTCGTATTTGTTCTTATGGGAAATACATTTGAACTTTATACATTTTAACAAAGAAATAAGTTCCAGGTAAGCGTTTCTACTTGACAAATATTACCCTTGTAGTTTTTATATCAGATAAAATTTATCAATAAGTATTTGTGATCAGAAGCTTTGATAATTTAAACAAAACTATCTAAATTGAATTTCGTTTTTTCAGATATATTAGTTTGGTTTTTTTTCCAATTAGTATTCAGTTAAATGATGCATGTATGTATTCATTGCCAACATCTATGAAGAAATATAGATAATTGATAATTACGATACAATCAACTATGCTTTGTTTTCTATTCTGGTATTACTGCACATGCCGCGGATGCAGTTGCAATATTAAAAGCACGTGTCTTGACTTATATTAAATAAAAACAACAAAAAATAACCACTTTAACTAAATGGTTTACATAAACTTTCGAATCAACCCTTTTATCGTTTTTGTCCTTCTCTTATTAAGTGCGTTATAAAAGATAGTTGCCGCTAACAATGTTGAAAGAAATATGAAAGCTATCTGCAAAGACACATACCTAAATTAGCGTTTAAGAATCCATTTAATTGAATGTTCGATATAGTTATCAATATCCAGTAAACGTTTAGTTTATCACCAGTTACAATTTATGTATTTCCAGTAAACTGTTATAAATAATGTATATGTTGTATATCTACGATTATCGTAAATCGTAATGAAAATTGTACACTATTACTGTATATCTACGACTATCGTAAATCGTAATGAAAATTGTACACTTTTACTGTATATCAAAATAATTCAGTTTGAATCAATAATAATGATTGAAACGTACACCTCTCATGTTAATATGCTTATAGGTATGTTTAACAAGGATTATTCCGGTCTAGTGAATTAACTTAATATAACATAATACATCTTCTATTAACATCGATTAAATAACAAATTTACAATGTCAAAAGTTTTTAAAAAAATCTATAAAATCGGTATCATCTAAGCACTAGTCTTTTCAAACTCCATCATTTGGGCACTTGTCAATTTTATCACATCGATGAAACGTTTAATGATTCGTATTTTATTATAACAGTATTAAAGATTTGTTATAACCGTGTTCGGAAACATGGTCATGTGAAGACAAAGTAGAATGAGGTCTGATTTCCGGATGTCTTGGAATGATCGATTGGCTAAATAATAATCAGATTCCATCCGTTATTTCTGTATCATCACAGTATTAAACACGGGTATTTAAGTATGTACGTTTTACCTGCAGTGTAACATGTACAAGAGTAATTAGTTAGGGAAGGTCTATTTATGACAGTTAAGACGGGTAGGTGGCCGTTTTGTTTTTTCTTTTTCATTTCATTAGCATGTGACGTCAATGTTTTCTTTTCTTTTGAGTAATATCAAGTTTAATTTATTTGGAATCTAGAATTGCTTTGAAGATAAGACAAAGTAGTAATAGCTCAATTATGAAGATCGTTGTCATTTTCCTTATTTTTTGAGAGCTCGGTTTTGGTTTGTGACCCCGGATTTGTTTCCGTTAAATCGACTAATGACTATTGAACAGCTGTATACTACTTTTGCCTATGTTCATATTCTATAAAAGCTTTATCTCAATTTATTTCAAATCGAGGCAAAGATTCGTTTTACTAATATGATAATGGAATCTTATTAGTAAACATTTCTCATGGTTGGTTGACACTCCAGTGATGTGTGTCATGTGGTTACGGGAACTCATTACATGGTATAATTCTTAAGTTAGTTGTAAATGAATGAAAATGAAGAAAACGAACGAAAAAAACTCATTGGGAGAGAATCCAATTGGTATTTAGTAAGAGATCCAGCGCGTAGTAAAATATTTATAAGGCAAATATAACAAAGGAAACAGTAGCTAAAACTACTGTATAGTTCTGAATGAATAATTAATCACATGTCAATAATCAACCAATTATATTGGTACTGTTAGAGAGGTCATTGATAATGTAAATCTATTTAAACCTCTTCTATATTCTATACATAAACAGTATGAAAGGGTAAAATATCGTTCTATAGACTGTTTTTATTTTCATTGATCGAGTTTATCAATATTGTATGCTATTTACACAGTTGAATGAAATTCTAGTGCTTGAACATGGCTTTTTCATTTCTTACGTTTTTGACATGTACAGCAATTATAAATGTGAAAAAGGCAATAAATTAATTCAGAATAAGTTTTCTTTTACCTAAATGAATATTTTCATGATCATTCGTGACTTTTAAATCATAAAAAAAATCCATATATGTTATATATTCACGATGTTCGAGTATATTTATTTAGGTATGCTTTTACGCTGGATTAAAAATGCTGTCCTTTCTTTACTTTAGTGGACCAATGTTATATAATGTCATGTGTGCGTTTGTGTAACATACAATCTACGACAGCACGTTCAGCAAAAGGAATGACTATCTTAAATAGGATAATTTCAATATCGCGATACAATTTTGACAGATGATGAAATTATCTTATTGATGTAGGTTGAAATGAATACAGAAATGCTTGAAAATAATGTCAACGGAAGTAATGACCTATTCAGTTTAAAGATGCAGGGACCCAATTTGCCCATAGAATACGTAAATGACGTTAAAATCAGCTTGTAGTAAAATAGATTGTATTTCGATGGAAAGGATATGAATCAAACGTATTTCAAGAAATACATTTGTTCACATAGTCAATTTATCACTGTTAGTTTAAGAAAAGCGAAAAGGAAATACATAACTCTTCGTTTTCAAGGAGGCACACACCAGAAATTGTCAGTGTTGTCTTTTAGTTGACAAGCTTACTCAAAACATAACACATCATTATTATCTTCCGATTCTTCTATTCATATTTTTTTTTATTAAACAAGCCCTATTTCTGTATGTTGTATCTCCAAAATTTGTAATATGTAAAGCCAAACCGAGTTTACGATTGTAAAAACAAAATAATTATTATATACATAATTATGTACTAAATAATAATTTGCAAAAGCAGCATTCAAATTTATTTCAATTAACTAAACACAGAGTTCAAGAACCTTTTCTCCTTTGAAATAGTTCACTAGCAAAGAGGTCTAAAAAATAATCGGTTATTTAAAGAAAGGACGATATTTTTATCTTTAAAGGTATTTACACTTGACATGTTCTATTAAACTATCTGCTAAATACATAGTTATTCTTTATTCTATGTTTTATGTTATTAGAACCTCATCTTCTCAAGGGTGAAAACCCATTCCGTCAATTGCTTATCAAATTCTTAAAAGAGTTACTAGGATTGTGTATCAATTTCGAGAACGCAATTTTCTGATGGATTGAAAATGTTTCTCTCAACGGCTAAAAGCCATCTTTTGTCGTAGTTCTGTACGATTGAGCACTCTACGTTAATATTGGCAATCAATATATATACAGTATCAATGGGTTCATGACAGTTTGGAAACATAATACTTGTTTATAAACACTGCTACATTTTTGCATGGTCAGCTCAAGAGTTAAATCATCTCTGATATCATCTTTGAAATTCTCCACGTCTTAGCCGATTTACTTTCTTCTACTTATTGATGGTTATCTTTTTCTTTAATGCTAACGCTATTTATACACTAAGTTCTACCGACCGTTTGTTTATAAATATTCCCAACATACGATAGTTGAGGGACATGATGTTTTTCGGTCTGTGCGTCCGTTCATTCCGAAACTATTAAAATAGCTCACGCTTGACGAGTATGTCATGTCTTTTTTGGTGAATTTCCTGCTCTTGATGAGCATATGCTCTCATTTTCTGTTTTATAGGTTAAATTCGGGTCCATTAAAGAGCACTTGATCGCATTTCCTAATTTAATTGGACACTTGTTTGGTCTTTAATGTTTCATTTAGTTATTATAGTGTCATTTTTTCTTCGATTTCTGTGTTCTGATTGTCGCATCGACGCCCTCTCTTCCAAAATAAACATAAAAAACACAATACTGCAATAAGGAATAAAATGTGATGTCTTCAGACAGCTGGTTATTTAAATCTTTCTTTAATTATCTATCACCAAGTTTATTAAATCAACAACATAGAAGATTACTACCCTATTTCTCGTTAACCAACATCCAATCATATCCATTCATAAAGGGTGGAGAGGGAAATGCCCCCCTAATCTATTTTCATTTTATTATCATTGATCACGCTCCTTGGATCGATTATATCTATAAAATTACCAGTGATTTTCCTCAAGAGCTAACTAATTACATTACAATTACGGAGCAGGAAAATATAATCAGGGCATAATAACATAAATATGGCTACTAAAATAGTAAATTGTGTTAGCTCACTGTGCATCTGATTTTAATCAGAAATCATCTAACATTAAACTGTGTCGATTCTTCGAGATATACAATAAACTGAGTTAATTAGACATTCGTTAAGATTTGACTACCAATTTCAATGAACAGACAGATATGTTTTATATCACATACATTGAAGAAAACTATAATAATTCTTTTGAAACTCAATATTTAATTTTGGATCCTCAATGCTCTTCAACTTTGTACTTGTTTGGTTTTATAAATATTTTGATATGAGCGTCACTGATGAGTTTAATGTAGACGAAACACGCGTCTGGCGTACTAAATTATAATCCTGGTACCTTTGATAACTATATAACCCCCCCCCCCCTTATTTTCAATGGGAAATATTTTTTTCTCAATTCATTCTGAAACAAGCTATTAAGTAATTTTTTCTCAAGAAAATTAAAATCGAACAACATATTTAAAATAGAACTCCACCTATGATGAGTAGTCGATGCTTAATATTGTTAATTTGTTTCAGATTTGAATATGTATGCAATATTGAAAACTGGACGTTGTGCAAATTGCAAAAGGTCTTTGCTACATAATCATCATGGATCCTAGGGCCAAATTTACTTCCGTCATGTTTACTGTTCAATCCATGTGATAAATCATTTTGCTTTTAGAGTAGATTGTTGCATACAAACTTTGTATCAGCCTTACAATAATAAAAAAGCCATTCATGAAATGTTTAAGGATTGCAACAGACAGTCAGAAATGTCAAAACGGTGGGAATAAACTTTCACGATTTATTAATACTGCTGTAATTTATGTTGATAGACTCTGTAAATAAGAGTTTACAGTAACTTATCGATGTTCTAATGTCATAAACGTATTAAGTACAAACGAACCTGCTACGACAAATACCCCGAAAATAATCCCTTCACAGAGACCGAGCAGGTCCGTCGACAGGGAAGGAGCATCACCAGGTGAACAAGTCAGAATAAGGCCTCGAAACACGTGACACATAAGTTAACTTATTAAGAAAAAGAAAAACTCCACAGAGACCGATAAGGTTCGTCGACAGGGAAGAAGTTTCATGATATGCATCACCAGGTATACACTCAGGCGATTGTCGCTATCAGGTAAGTTTAAACTTGTCAAATTAGGCCTCGAAACACATCAAGACATAAGAAAATGTAACCTTACAAAAACGAGAAAAAAATAAACAGCCCGATGCATTACGAGGCAATAAACTATACAAACAAGACAGGGTCAGGAATCTACAACAAACACTGATAGAGGGTCCCAACTTAAAACATACATCCATAGAACATGTGCAGGATACCACGTTTTGAAAGCGTTGAATCCTTCCCAACTGTTCCTACTTGCTATGTTATGGGACATTATCACATCTGAATGATTAACACTGTAATGAATATTCCATCCAATTGTGTATGCAATTAGATATAGTCGATATCATTATAGTATTCCATTGTTGTTGAATATTAATAAATTCTGTCTAAGCTGACCCCTTATTGAAATAAATATGTATTCGACACGGTTGATTGCTCATAGCCTAGCAGAAGATAAGTGCACTAAATATATTAGACTGCCATGACAGCTTACGAAAATAAATCGACTTTGACGTCAGAATAAGCCTCACAAATATATGTAAGTATTGTTGTAAGTTGTTAGCGTGAAATTCCTTGGACATATATTAATAAATACAACTTTTGTTAGAATTAATTTGATTGGATATTATATGTATTTTGGTAACTTCGGTCTAGACATTTCATCTGACCAAAAAAAAAAGTGATATTCAAAGATGTATTATTTTGAAAGACAATGCTTGCTGACAATAAGAAAAGGGCGTGAAGAGTAGAGTATACGTTTTTAGTACATCAATAAAAAGGCGCAGATAAAACCTAGAGGTAACGCATATAAAACCTAGAGGTCAAAACATTCTCATTTCTCTCATTTGATATACTTCAAATTGAGTGTTGCAACATGTGAACCCATGATCGCCACTGTTAAACATAGCAAGACCCTGTATGTTTAGAAATCATACAAAAACACTCCTTAAAAAGTGAGAGAGAAAAAACCAGAAATCTATACTACATATACGATCAATAAAATTGATGCAGATACATGCACCAGTTTTTGGTTTGTTTGTTAGACACGTTTCGTCTACAATGCAATGACTCACTAATGACGCTCGATTAAAAACAAAGTTTAAAAAGTTCAAACAAACTGACTGTAATAAACATTTTCCTCTTCGGGGAAATGAATTGGATCATGTTCTGAGCGGCACCTGAAATTAATGGTGTGGCACTAAGGTAAGCCACTTTATTTGGACGTTTTATTTGATGATGTCATTATTTTTGCGGTTGCTGTGACTGTACATTTTACACGTGGTTAAATAATTCAATTGCTTTGATTACTTAATTTTTATATTGCCGGTAGCTTCACTAATTTGAAGTATTTTACAAAGACAACAATTACAGGCTTTTCCGTTTTGCTTCTGTTAAAAATTTCCTTTAAATAAAACCATATCTTTAAATTGAATATTAAAATTATCATTGTTTGTGTTTACTAAATGAATACCGACCCCCTTCTGAAGATTCCCAATATTAATTTGCATCTAAGAAATTTAATCTGCAGATCAAACACGATTAATTTGCTGTGTAAATAACTTCAAGCAATATTATACCAGTTTGTATGCCTCTTCATTATTAAATACAAGGCATGAAAACGACTAACTATGCTATGTAAACAGACCATGCTTTATAACAGATCGAGTTTCATTTCTCCATATAGCTGCAGTTTTGTTTGTTTTAATTTTACTCCATTTTAAAGCAATCATCTTAATTTTTAAGCAATCCTCTATAAAATGATGTAACAACGAGTCGGACACGACACAAGGTCAATGATGATAAAAACAGAAATGTACAACACTGCGCATGGTTGCTATCCGACAAATTTAGATCAGCGAAAATAAGTTTTCTGTTCGAATTACTGACCACATGCAGATGTTTGTTAGAAGAAGAGAAAATTAATTACTGGGACTAGTTCTTTACGCCATGCATTACTGACGCATAAATAGAGTGTCTCAATTAGAATTGTGGGTTTAATAATGAGAATAATGAATCAAATCATATCATAAAGTGGGCGTACTATCGAATGATTAGTGTAAGTAAAATTTGCAACAGCCGACCATACTATCATTTAGTATACCAGACGCGAGTAAGGAGAAAAGAGAGTGACTCTCTATCTGTACACATGAAAGCAACAATTGTGAACGGTCTACTGTAAGGCAAAACTCAGTCCCCTTTCTCAAACTGTCTTCTAGTGGCATTAAATATTTCCCGACCAAAAGAGAAAAGCAATGTTCTGATCTAAAGAAGAAAAACCAACGGCCAAAACCAATACGACCATAAAAATTATTTCTGTAACATACAATTATATATAACATTTATGAATCTGCAATAACTGATATTAATCATTATGAAAACAACATTAATTCTTCGGCAATATTGAGGAATAGCCATAACACCGTTATTATATCCATAGTTTTACCCGATTTTAGCTTAGAATATAATTACGACAAAAGATGTTTTTATATGTCAATCACCACATGAAAATTACATAACATACATACAGACGGATATTAAAACAAGTTGACATTTTAGAAAACAGTTAGCAATCGTCGTAAAAAGACGACATTCGCCGACAGCATCGAAGAGATTTCATTTCGTCAGTCTTTCTCATTTTTTTAGTGTATGTGTTTATTTTGGATAGATTTCCACTTAGAATATTTCACCACACTTTTCTATTTGTACATTTTTTTTTAACTCCTTATCACCCTGATGAAAACGTGCTTTAATTTACGCAAATGCTTGGCGTTATTCCGTGACTATTGTGTATAAAACGAGATTGGACGCAGAAAAACCCAGTCCAGTACTTAAGTATTACATCAGCTATTTGAACTTTTTCGAATTATAAGTGTTAAAAAGCAGGGTTTTGTTAAATTTAGATATATTTTTTTTTAATTAGATTTAAAGATTTCAAATAATTCAAAATTCAAAAGTGCTAATATTCAAGAGTACATAAACGAGACAAGGACAGGTGCTCTGAGATGCCTCAAACCATTTTGATTGACAGGACGTAAAGCTTTTGTTTTTAATGAGTGCAGTTTTGCAAGTTTAGCATGTCGAGCGAAAGGCGTATTCGAGATTTGATAAATACAGCACAATGACTTGTTATTTCATTTTATTCAAATAAGAAATAGATGTTTTCAGAAAAATATTGGGTTGATAATTCATTGTAGTTTTATTTTCATACATGAACGGATAATTAGTTGTGAATTATCAAGAGGAAGGATGAAACTTCTTTAAAGGCAACATTTGTATATTGGTGTTCAAAAGTCGTACATCGATTGAGAAAGAACAAATCCGAGTTACAAAAGAGGGAAACACATCAGCCACAAGAGAAAAGCAAAAGAACAACAAGACACTGAAGTGCAACAAAAACAAACGCCAACACACATAGAAACGTACTATATGTGTTATCTGCCATATTTAAATTCCTGACTTGGTACAGGACATTTTAAGAAAAAAATGGTTGAACTGAACCACTATATGACAGACTTACGACAAACTTGAAAATGTGCATGCACGTACGTCCTTTATTGTCTGGTGGTTCATAGTTGTCCCGTTGGCAATTATATCATAAACAATGAACAATAAAGTCACAGCCGATAATTCTGATAAAATTTTAGGTTCGGTTTTTCTTTCTAAACGTATCGCATATAAGGTAAACTTGAACTTTAAACATATCAAGTTTACCTTAATCAAAAATAAGTTGGTTATTTTTTATTGTTTGCGAAAAATCTACATTAAATTTTACAAACTTCGTTGCACTTATAAAAGGTTATTTCGCTTGTATTTTAGCAGGCCTCTTAGGTTTTGAAAACAAATATTACAAAGATGTCTTGTGGCTCGGAACAAAAAAACAAATATTGCATATATGTCTTGTAGCGCGGAAACAATATGGTCATTATGAAGCCTTTTATAAAGGTTGATTAACTCAAAGAAAAAACATCAAAGCAAACTACGGAATCTATTTGTAAAGTAATAATCGAAAGAAAGGCTTGTTAAATAAATTGATGGAAAAGTCAATTTGGGTTCAAAGTATGAAACCAAGGATAATTTCCTGATTAAAATTGTGATTATATGAAATGATTAAGGCAAAATCATGATAGATATGCTCCTGAGACAACTAACAAACAATAAAGTGCACAAAGTATTTCCATTGAAACGATAGAGACATTATATAAGGTTTCCCAGTCTGTTTGCTCGTCCGATCCCGTGTTTGTTACAAGAGAAAAACACAATGTTAAGTAAACAAAAAATATAATTAATTTAAATAGGAGATAAGAAATACGTTCCACCGCCATTGAGACACCCTCATTTTCTCATTTTGAATTCAAAAGCCGTACCGAGATATACACATGTACAATGCAGTTCCTTAAGGATATTAAGTGTATCACTAGATTGTTGCATTATAAGTCGGAATGAATGAGCTCAGTGTTTACTCTGTTCTACAATGTTTAGTTTGTTTTATCATGGAAGAATTATATAAATACTTCCATGGTTTTATGAACATTGCATTACTTATATATAAAGTTAATATAAAGTTGAAATAAACCCACATATCTCGCAGTGTAATATAATCGTACATTGTATATATATTGAAACTGTGAAGAACACGGTTTAATTTAAGTCGTTTTGTTTTTTATTGTTATAAACATATACTTCTTTTATCCAGGTGTAATATAAAAGTTCTGACATGTTTTATTAATCAGTGCCAATATATGTAAATAAACTAATTTAGCATGCATCGACAGTACCGGAACACGATATCAAACCGAGACTCCCGCTGAATTACTTTATCAGACGAATTATCTACCAAAATCTACATAATGAAATCAGAGGGAGGCATGTTATGTTCGAGATTTAATAAGCAAATTCTCAAAAAAATTCTGAATGAATATTTTTTTTAAATCTTCGGCTTAATCAGTGTATGCCCATTCAAACAATGAAGGTTACTTTTAGCCATTTTGTGTTTGCCTTTATTCTTTACCCTTTTGCTTTCACACATGGCTCGTTATTAAATGCGTTACCCAAATAATTCAGTCGATTGTAATATTCCGCTGCTCCACGTGGGCTACATTTAAGATTCATTCCTAGGAGAGAATGAGCCATACCGGTTATTAAAAGGGTAAGGTTTTATGTAATAAAAACCTGGTGCAATCCGCCACGCAAGCACGTGACTGTCGAATATTTTCACAACTTCTCGGGATTTTTTAGTAAGATCCTGACTCATAATAGATATTCATTTTTGATGACCTCTAAATCATTATCTGTTATGTTTATTTTTGCATTGTTGGGCTGCTGTCTAATTAACGTAAACTATTCACCCCCCCCCCCCCTTTTATTCGCGCTCCTTTGGAAATTGAATTAGGAAATCGTGACATTATCGAAAACGAGGTTCTTGTTGATTCATTTTCCGGTAGCGTTGTTAAAGAATTTACATATTTGAATTAGACCTTTACTGGGAACAACAACAACCTAACTTGGAATAACATATTTTGATGTTAGTCTTCTTATTTTTTTCAGTATAACATGCATGAAGAAAAGGGAAAAGGTTTGATACCATTAAACGTTTAATCCTGCTGCAATTGTTTGCACCTGTCCTCAGCCAGGAATCTGATGTTCAGTGGTTGTCGTATGTCTATGTAGTTCCTTAGTGTTTATCGTTTCTCGTTTATTTATACAGATTAGACCGTTGGTTTTCCCGTTCGAATGGTTTTACACTAGTAATTTTTTGGGTCCTTTATAGCTTGTTGTTCGGTGTGAGCCTAGGCTCCGTGTTGGAGACTGCACCTTGACCTATAATGGTTAACTTTTATAATTGTGACTTGGATGGACAGTTTTCTCATTGGCACTCATACCACATCTTCCTATATCTATAACAAGCCTATATTTTCTGTCATGATTTATTATTTGATCAGTGACAAGATCGTGTTGATACTTTTCTTAGTATCGTAATCAAAGTGTTTACATTATTTGTACTTTACTTGGTATTCCATGCTATCACATAATCGGATATTCTTCTTATTTGTCAGTTCCCTCAAATCAATAAAACGAAATAACAAGCTTATATTTTCTCTCACAATTTATTTGGTCTTATGGCAATGACTAGTGTCAAAGGTCATACATGTATTCCTAGACGAGACAGGAGATGAAGGCAAATCAATATGGCGCTGATCAAATTTACTTTTTGACAGAATCATCACATTCTACGCCATTTTTATTTAGTTATATAGAATGGTATATTTGAATCAAAAACCTATGTTATAGACAATTCCAATTCATAATAATTTGTAGTGGTGTACAATGCGTATAAAAGTACCATTGACATGTTAATTGTTGATAGTTAAGACAGCTAATATAGTATCTAAATGAAGTGCACATAGAAAAGATACAGAATGAAGATATTTGATAGAGATGAACACTACAGTTAAAAATAATGATGAAGTTTGTTTATCTGTTTCAAAAGTTTTACGGTTGTTTTCAAATCTTTTTCTTCTTTAGGATTAGTAAAAATGTAGTAAATGAACGAAATTGTGTCACAGATAATTCAAAGTCATGATGCTTTGAATTGGTGTACACGGCGATCGAAAATACCCTTGATGTTATTTTTTTTAATAAAAATTAAATAATAGTGTTTGCCATTTTACAAGTGTTCTTCACATTACAAGGTAGTTATGTATTATACATTGATTTGAATATTTGGATCAAATAAAAAAAAATTCAAGAATTGATACACTATATCACACATACCATTTGTAAGAATTGATACACTATTTCACTTTGTCAAAAATACCATCTATGAAAATTGATTCACTATCACAAATACTATTAGTAAGAATTGATGCACTATGTCACAAATACCATCTGTAAGAATGATACACTATGTCATAAATACCATCTGTAAGAATTGATACACTATGTCACAAATATCATCTGTAAGAATCGATACACTATGTCACAAATACCATTTGTAAGTATTCATACACTATGTCACAAATACAATGTGTAATATTTGATATACTGTGTCACAAATATCATCTGTAAGAATTAATACACTTTGTCTAAAATAAAATATATAAGAATTAATAACACTTAGTCTAAAATAAATTATATAAGAATTAATAACTCTATGTCACCATGTGTAAGAACTGATACACTATGTCACAAATACCATGTGTAAGAATTAATACTCTTTGTCACAAATACAATGTGTAAGAATTAATAACTCTATGTCACCATGTGTAAGAATTGATACACTATGTCACAAATACCATGTGTAAAAATTGATACTCTTTGTCACAAATACCATGTGTAAGAATTAATACTCTATGTCACAAATACCATGTGTAAGTATTCATACACTATGTCACAAATACCATGTGTAAGAATTGATACACTATTTCACAAATACCATGTGTAAGAATTGATACACTATGTCACAAATACCATGTGTAAGAATTAATACACTATGTCACAAATACCATGTGTAAGAATTAATACTCTGTCACAAATACCATGTGTAAGAATAATTACTCTATGTCACAAATACCATGTGTAAGTATTAATACACTATGTCACGAATGCCATGTGTAAGTATTCATACACTATGTCACAAATATCATGTGAAAGTATTCATATACTATGTCATAAATACCATGTGTAAGTATTCATACACTATGTAAAAATTCCATATGAAAGTATTCATACACTATGTCACAAATACCATGTGAAATAATTCATATACTATGTCACAAATACCATGTGTAAGTATTCATACACTATGTAAAAATTCTATATGCAAGTATGTATACACTATATGGGAATTGATACAGTATATCAGAATTGAAACGTTGTGTCATCCTTGTTATTTCGTGCAAAATTATCTTATTTTTCTCCATAATCAAATAACACATTGAAAAAAAAAAATGTTATATTGTGTCGCCCAAAATGCATAGTTATGGGTGTACACATAGCTAGTTCTTTTTTAATTCTACGTTTCAAAATCAATATGACTTTATACAAATGGTAAATATAAGTAACTTTTGGTTATTTAATTGAGTATCGACAACAGAAAAACCAAAGTACTTCAGATACTAATAATTATCTTTACCTTAAACATCATCAAATAATATTTCTATTAGATAAGATGGCTGAATTAATTGTGTATGATTATTGTAGCTAAAAGACAAAATCATTATTAGAATAATGCCATTTTATTTTTTCTACCTTTTAATTGATTTTGGGTATAATTATAATTTTAATGGCAATGATATGATTTCTCTCTTAAATATTTTGGAAATAAAAGCTTCAAAAAAGTTAATACATTTAACTGTAAACATTGATAATATCTCAAAATTCATCAATTGACAAGGCTTCGTGAATTATATATAAACATTTGTAGGCAATTTATTAATGATTTGGAAACAAACATTAAATTTGTTGAATACAGTACAGTACAAGTAATTTAACTATTAACTCCTTAAATTAGTAAAAATCTATAAGTCCCTTATTCTCACTGAAATAGTTTACAAAACTCGCCATTGTCCGTAATTGTTTAGTGGTTTCATCAACCTTAAGGGAACATATGTTAAGCAATTTTACACCAAGAAAAACAAGTTCTTAGAAAAAACAAAAATGAACAAAAAGACATACATAAAACAAAACTTCAAAGTAAAGAATAGCAAATAGACTATGACAGCCGTGTGTCAATTTTGTCAGCTACCATTACAAGACATCTACATACCATTTAGGACAGTGTTAGTACAACACTCAAGGTGCTATATGTTTGTTTTATCATATCACACCCCATTTTACTTCGCCCATTATAACAAAACAAATAAATATTTGATTTCTAACAAACCCATAGAGAGAGTGGCACTGTGCACATTATGTTTAAAATGTTTAATCTGACCATCAATCTTTTTTAAATTGAATGATTACAATATTCAAATCAATAAACCATTATTTATTATTTGAAATATGTGTTTGTGCTTTTGAGAAATATAATATTTATTTCCACTTTCCATTAAAATATGAACATTTCACTTATCATTGATCATAGTATTTCAATACACTGCTGATAATGGTAGAAGACCAGTCGATTTGTTACATAAAACTAAAGAGGGGTGCTCTCTATACAAAATATTAATTAGATGGCAAAACAACCACTGCTCTATGAAATAGAATTCAATTAGGAGACGTAGTTACGTATAAATGGTAAAACTAAAGACCAATTAATGCAAAACAAGTACATGAAAGTACGCAAAACAGACAAATTGCGTATTATGATTTGTATATATTCTTCTTTTATCGTTATTTTCCTACTAATGAGCATCGCTGACAATCAAATAGATTTTATTATACATCAAATTTGTTTATAATTACATATTCTGATCTTCTGAAAATGCGATATTCTGTATTTCAAATTAATATAGCAAAGACGCACTTGAATAAGAGAGGCATTCTGCTTCTTAACACGAAAACCAAAAGTGAGACGCAACACCCGCTGTTTCCTGATGATTTAACTAAAGACCAATTAGTAGTATCATTGAAATCAATTCATATTTAAGTAGATTTAACTAAAAGTCAACTAGACATGTAAATAAGTATTCTCCTTTATTTATTTCTGTATAGTGCTTGATGAAAAAACCTTTTGTGTAAGTTTCAATAGAGCTTAATGGTGCAAGTAAAATAAATATCTGAATTCAATGTCATTCAGCGAGGTTTGCACTTGAGTGCTCATAAAGGGGGAATAAAATATGTTTTTATGTCGTACGAAACAATGTAACTGTCTGAGGTTCTAATTTTTCTGCGTCTCAAATGTTAAAAAAACCCAGAGCAAGTGAGCATTTCAATTCATTGGCGAAATTGATTAATCTTAGGTAGAGGAAATTATAAAATTATTGCCAAAATCTGAATTAACCTTAACATCAAATGGGGAGTGAAAATTTTCTTCAGAACATTTTCACAATTTTAATTCTGTTGTTTCATTTATGCATAGACTACATGCTATCAGAGGACTAATCGAATACCAGACACCCGCATTTTCTTATTTTCAAATTCTTTCTCTAGCTTGCATTCGTACATTTTCATTCTATAATCTATTTCAAATGTATATTTTATTCGATTAAGTTTGAATTTTCACTTTTCCTGGACGGAAAGTACATTACCAAACTACAGATTTTATCTTTTATTTGGTTCAATTGATTATTTACTTCGTTAGTAGAAAGTACATCACTAACTACAGATATTTCCTCTGAAAAAAAAAACAATCAGAAAAAGATTCCCATTTCCTTACCCAAGCAACCATATCAATTGCTTTGGTAATGATTTTGTCATTTATAGCAAGATTATAGTGCTGTTCAAATTGAAAAGGAAACAGAAGATAATTCAGAGTATAGATAATATTGTTTACATCATTACAAGTAAAAATGACAAACTGTTGATGTTTGATGTTTCAAGCAAACTAGAATATATTTTATAAAATGTTGGCACTTCGAAATGTAATATAAGACTTGTTATCTGTCTCTATATATGTTTACAAGTCTGCCCGGGGAGTAAATATCTAGATAATGCGTAATTGATACAGAGTCATCATAATTTGCCATCGGAAATCATTTTGTGAATTCAAAGTCTCAGGTCCACAATTACATATTTCTCTTTAATAGCTCTTTTCAAAAAATCACTTTCGAAGGCCCAAATCTAATCGTAAAATTACACTAGTATTCGAATTATCTCTTTGTTGAGAAGTATACTGGTATAAATACTGGTTGCCTGAAGTTGAGAGCAATGGTTGGGAGTAAAGTGGCAACACCGCCTACAAACATTTCCAGTTTTATAATCGAGTTGTATTAACAAGTATTTTGAAATGCAAACTACCATTTCTATAATTATATAAGGCAAATATTGAAATCGACATAGAGAAATATTCGGGTTTTTTTTCAGACTTTCTTGAAATGCTTGAACATCTTCACAAACAGGAAACACAACTTGATATGAAATTCAAAATCGACAATAAAATCTTTCAACTAGAGAATCTTAAGTTATATTGTCGATATAGCTCCTAGTATACAAAAAGTTTTCTTAACGATTTTTATATTACTAAACGAAACAATTTAAAATACTGTATTTTAGAGTAAATGACTTTTACAGTATTATTAGTAAACATGCTGTTCAGAAAACTCGTTTGTGAAAATGATTTACCACGGATTAGATATCATTAATTTCTTTTCTTCGTTTGCTTAAGATAAACAATCCCGACTTGTAAAATTTGTTAAAATCGACACTTACAATAAACAGTTTCATTATAGCTTCTCCGGTGGAAGATGTTTTATTATGATAAGACGATAAGAAAAAACAATCACTGCGCCTCGACAGTTTTCTTAATGCCATTTAAAATAAATAGATATTTTACTGACACAATACAACACGTGTAAATATACCACTGTGAACATGTTATCGAATTATTAGTCAGCCTCGTTATCAATCTTTTCTCCATACATTGCCACGTGACTGGTTAGCCGATCTTCTATCAAGTTAGATGTTGATAAAGAAGATTGTGTTGAAGGGCTGATTAACCAGTTTTCTATCAAGCTTTGTTTTTCGAGGTGGATCAAGACAGCTTGAACTATACACATTAAGAGACTGCTTATACTTTAAATGTTAAAATTGAAGTTACCATTCGAACGTGAACAAACGTCATCATGATGTGGTTGACCGTTATGCGATATATAAGATCACCACAAAATATGTTCGTTTGTTGTAGCCGCAATAATGTCATTACTTGTCTTCATTTTGACATCACCAAGTGCAACACATTACTGAATTTCCACTTGCAATAATGAACACAACTGGTGCTTTAAGTGGAACAAGAACTTGGTTTTTTTTTGTGTTTTTTTTTACTCGAGTTTAATCTTTTGATATATACTAATAACCCTTCAAGTCTTATCTTTGTTTTTCTTCATGGTATTGTGGGTTAAATTTATAACTTTAATCTTTTACAGCGCCCTTTTTGTCAGTTCATTCTTTTTAGAGTTACAGAAGGCTCATAAGTTTACAATCAAATAGTTATATTAATATGCTAGCGTAAAAAATGATAAACTATGAAAGGCATTGCAAGTCAATATTTCCCCATTATTTCACAACATGATTGTCGGTCAAATTAGGAGACATCACAGCCTATTTTTTTCAATTTTACTGTTTTAAGAAATAAATTCTCAATCAGTAACACATTTATTCAGGATCAATACCACAAACCTGTGACTGCATACCAATTTAAAATTCATCTGAAACTTTCATTTATTTTTTGGAGAATTCCCCTAAGGAATAACAACTCTTTCATTTTTCTCTTTTTTGAATTTAAACTTCAATATTAAGTTTTATATTGTTGTTGTTTCAGGAATCTATAGTGCATGTCAGTCATTAGATAACAGAAGAAAAAAAGAAACGAACTTTAAATATCACTTTGAATTCGGAAACAGAAACGAAGCGAATTTTAAAACTCCGTTTGACTTATTAGCTAAAGGGAAGATCAGTCGGCAGTTGAGAAAAAAATATACTGAAAAGAAAGAGAGATAGATAAATTTACCAGAGAAAAAAAAGATATACAATGTACATGTATTAATTGAAAGAAGATCATGGATTCGTTTCTTGTTTTACCAGTCGTGGTCGATGTCAACCGCGTACTTAACCGTGCTCTAATTATATCACATGACATCGCGGAAGTCATTTTGAAGTAATCAAGCAATCGATAGTTTATGAATGACAGCGCATTTGCACAAACAGTCATTAAAAATCTAATCCAATGTTTGATGTTAATAGGCCAAATTAAATAGTTTATTCCGGCATCTTTAATTCCAGCGCTCCTTTTCTTAAATAGCAAATTATACTCACTTGACTGAAATTCTATATTCAAAGACTTCGTGTCTTCAATTTCAAAGCATTGCCTATTATGTTGGCCTTCCCTTTGGAAATTAGCTAAATCATATAGTTAATACTGAATTCTTAATTAAACTTCATTTTCTTTTATAGCTAGTCTAAGTCACTTCATTTGAAATCTATTCCTCAGTTTTAAAGAGCAGCATGGAGTGAAGTGGTAATAGAATCAGATCGGAAAACCCTGCAACGAGGCGAACATGAAACACGCAAAAACATTAACGGTACCAATTAACTATACGAGATGCGCATTACGACATAAAATGTATCTAAAGTGATGCCTGAGGGCAAAATATTTAGTCATTCAAAACCCATGCCACTGAGACATCATGGCAACAACGCCTTACACTTTGTCCGAGGACTATTATATATATATATTTACACTATTATATATATAGATCAATATGTTGTGTTTCAAAGGTCTATAAAAAGATAGTTATTCAAAGTTTTTTGTCTCAGACTATCATACATGTATAATTTGATATTCAAATAATTAGAAACAATGCAGATGAATATTTTTTTTTAAAGATATACTTTCACAAAGAGTTCATAATGGTGAAGTTGAAATCATCCCTTCGTAAATCGTACGGACGATTAGACTAATTACTGGGTTCAATATACTTTCATGAGCAACACGACGGATGAAAAATGTGAAGCAGTATCTGCTCGCGCTTCCGGAGCACCTGAGACCACTCCCAGTTGTTGGTGGGGTACGTGTTGCCAAGTCTTTAGCTTTCTATGTTGTGTTTTATGTACTATGTTTTTGTTTGTTTGTTTGTCGGTTGTCTTTTTTATTAGCCATGGCTTTGTCAGTTTATTTTCGATTTATGAGTTTGAATGTCCTTCTGCTATCTGTCGCCTATTTTTCGTAACCTCGTAAGCATATTAATGTGAGCCGGGAACATATTTATAAATGTCTTTATTCAAACTGTTTTCAATTCTGTGAGTTATTCGTCGTCAAGGGCAGATCCATTGTAGTCCTTGAGAAATCAATTCATATAGCGTTAGAGCTTGTCACATGGTAGTGACACGTGTCTATTGAAGACGATCGTACTATAAGGCACATGGCTGTGACACTTATCTATTGATGTTAGCCGTACTATGTTAACCTCGAGATCAGTAGATCGATATAAGAAAATGTGGTATGAGTGCCAATGAGACAACAATTCATCTAAGTAACAATTTATAAAAATAAACCATTATAGGTCCAAGTACGGCTTTCAACAGGGAGCTTTGGCTCACACCGAACAGCAAGCTATAAAGGGCCCCAAAAATTACTAGCGTAAAACCATTCAAAAGGGATTTCACATGCAGTGATCTTGGTTTGCAGATCGTTTACATTTGATCCTGTATCAATTTTATTGGCGTTTAGAATCAAATACAACATTCTGACATAATATTAAGAAACTATGAAGCTTGGGGAATATGTATTCACATAAATAATTCAGCCAAAGCAAATTGTTATAGATATGGGTCTTGATGGGGTGTATAGAATTATAATTGTTAAAAAATAATAAAAAAGGCAAAAAAAGTAAAGATAAGAATAAAAAAATGAATGCAAAATAAAAGATGCTTCACAAAGAAAGGCATACAAAACTAAGGAATGCAGAAATGGAATACAGAAATTGAGACCCCTCCCCTACCCCAAATTAATACAGAACCTCAATGATATTATACTCGTAACCTGAACTTTTACTGATGAATTAAACTTAAATTAAGCCAAACAAATTGAATAAAATCGTATTTATACGATATAATATTCTAAGATATCAGCAGCTATTAAGAGTAAATTTCCAATATATCTGGTAAAACGATATTCAACGAAGCAATTAAAGTTAGAACTTCTAGACGAAAATCAAAAATCAGTCATATTGAATTTACCTTTCAAAATGTAAAAGAATATTATATTATCTTTTCTCGTCTTTAATAAAGACAAAGTTTATTACAGAATTATGATCTACATTTTTTTATGATTAAATGTCGTCTTGGTAGTTCATTGTCGACCTTGTCAATAGAGTTGCGAAAGATACAACAGGGACATCCA
This sequence comes from Mytilus edulis, assembly GCF_963676685.1. NCBI lineage: Eukaryota > Metazoa > Mollusca > Bivalvia > Mytilida > Mytilidae > Mytilus > Mytilus edulis. Next base: position 11,885,375 of record NC_092354.1, read on the forward strand.
GTAGCGAGAGATACCACAAGTACATTCAGTGGCGAATGATACCACAAGGACATTCAGTGGCGAAAGATACCACAAGGACATTCAGTGGCGAGTGATACTACATGGAGATTCAGTGGCGAATGATACTACAGTGACATTCAGTGCGAATGATTCCACAGGGACATTCAAACTCATAATACGAAAACAAACTGACCAGAACACAAACAACTACATAAAACAAAACATAGATATTTAAAGACTGAGCAACAATCCATTAATTGGATTTGGTATATATATGTAAAAATTGCAGAAATAATTAGGATTTATTTCAAATACATGTAGTCAAATCGTCGTTGTATTTTTAATTTTTACTTAAAAATAAAGGCATTATTTCATTATTATTATTCTTTTTTGTGTTGTTGAGTAACTGTCGATAATTATAAAAAAGAAGGTGTGGTATGATTGCCAATGAGACAATTGTCCATTTCATTAGATATATAGCAATATCTTTGTTTACGAACATCTCAAAAAGCCGGAAAAGAAACTGTATTTCGGTTGGACAATTACTGATATTTATTCTTTCCTGATATTGTCTGATTTTTTATTGATGATGGGGTTTATTATATTAAACACACATATAACGGTGATACCACAATTTGTATTTAATACAAGACGCAGGTGGGAGAACTAACAATCTCCTTGATTACAATTAGATTTATAGGTGAAACAGAGGCTATAATAGTTTATACAGTAAAACCTGTTTAAACCGAACCTGTTCGGGACTTCAGATGTTGTTCGGGTTTGGCCGATGTTCGGTTTTTTTAAGGTTCACAACGCATACAATTTGATATGACGGGCTTCGGAATATGTTTGGTTTATACTGGTTTTCGGTTTATGCAGGATTCGGTTTTAGCCAGGTTTCACTGTATTAGATGTTCGTGTTAAGTTGCAATTAAACACTGTAATCGTAGCATCAGACATATATTTTTTGTAAGCTTTACGTGTCATTTGAAATAACTATATTTGAAAAATAAGACTTCTTACTAGAGAGCTTAAGCTACAAATATAATACTAACTATAACATTTATTGCCATCGATTTAAGATTTAATGTTAATTCAATTTTTTAACATGACATTCTTCCGTTTTATTTAAGAATTTGTAAAGTAAGATCTGTCCTTTAGTCATTTTTTTGAATACCTAAGGGATTGTTTAAATGAGATTTTAGTACTATGAACTCTGTCTTTAAATTATCGATCTTTTTTATATAAATTTGACAATACCGAAGAAAAGAAAACACATTTTAATCTAATGACTAAAAAGCCGTGAGCATTGGAAGAACTGTGTAGTCTTTCTTACTTGTATCTGAGTGAAAAGTATCAGGCTTAACATCAAAGTGTATGTATTTAGTAGTTTTTTTACTCTAGGACGCAACTCGATATTTGAGTTTGTTTCAAATTGTTCTCTTGATATTTTTGTTTGTGAAATGTATTTTGCGAATAATGTTATATAATTTGTCACAAACTTGTTGTTAAGAGTTTATATGACCACAAATATTTGAACTTGATATGTATATATATACATACATTATTTTTGCATCAATTATGGAAAATGTATGTGCAAAAGACATCCTAAACACGAATACTCACAAACAGGTTAGAGATTAGCGTTTTCGTGATTTATTGCTATGATTGGAAACCAACGTCCTCCAGTAAGGAATGTTAATGAAACCGGTGATAAAGACCGTCAAAACTTACATTAAAAGAGGGACGCAAGATACCAGAGGGACAGTCAAACTCATAAATTAAGATGTATGTTTTTGCTCCAGTTTAAACTCGAACTTACGCATACCCTATAATGATCATCACTTCAGTGTTACTCTTAGCCGTTGTTTAGTACGTTTGAGATTTGTTTCACTCAGAGTTGCCAATACACTTATAACTTTGCCTGCAGTATTTACTTTCTCCTTTATACACTAGCAATGACACAAAATGAATATTATACGTCTGAAAATTATATAATTTTCTCTTATGGAATTTATGGCTTTTTTTAAATTCTACAAATGTTTGCAGTCTTGTTATTTTTGAATGATTTACAAACTAGTTATAAATCTAATCATGTTAACTCAAACCGAACCCAGTCTATTGATGGATACTTTAATAACAATATTTTTCGAAATTGTTTTTATAAAAGTACAGAAGAATTTCCATTCTGTTTTTCTGTCCATGGTATTTATTATAACATGACAACAATATTTAGGGTTCTGTTGCCGAATTGTGATTCATCTGAACTGCATGATCACCACCTTACAATTCTCTGTTTAACAATTTATGTTTACCTCCGATATCTTCAATTTCAGTGAGCATAATGATATTTCGTGTATTACTGACATGCACAATACAAGAGCTTAGAAGATCAAATATACTTGACTTTTTTAAATAGTTAAAATATTAAGTTTTATTTTATTTAGAATTAAACTTTTTAAATTAATTAGAGATTTCAGTTATGATGGATGATCTGTAGTATACATTTGTACCTAATAAGTTTGACCAACATCTTAAATTGTTGCAGACCGTACGCGTATAGTCCATGTTCATATGGTCTGGAACAGATACATAACAGACGCTGTCACGTATCATTGAGGAAGAACAGACAGATTTCCAGAAATGCCTACACGGTAAAGGTTCCTCTCAAAAAAGAAACTACAACGAGGCATATCACACATCTGTCTACATTTTTATAATTTAAGATGTTCAAGTCAAAACTACCAACTCAAACCGATGCTGATCAACTGTTGCATTTCTATATATAATTAGAATATTATCAAAGTATGGTTATATATTCATATTTGTTAGCTGTCAGACTCTTCAGGACCTCTATAATTACAATTTTATTGATTTCAATAATAAGTCGGTTACACTAACAAAGTGTTAAATTCGATTGTTGTTTGGTTATTGAATTAGCAAAAACAAAATATATTGTTATATTAACGGCAGTGATTTTTTTTACGACGATAGTTTAGATATTATTATGATAATTTTCAACATTTGGTTCGTGTAGTTTATAGTCTTTAGTTTTCTATGTTGTGACTTGTGTACTGTTATTTGTTTGTTTGTCTGTTTTTCTATTTTGGCCATGGCGTTGTCAGTTTATTTTCAATCTATGAGTTTGAATGTATCTTTGGTATCGTTAGCCCCTCTTTTATGTAAGTCATGATATCGGACAAACTTGGTTGTATCTGTTGTACCCTTTACCTCGATGGGATAGATACATTCAACTGGGCTGTATCTGTTGTACCCTTTATCTCGATGGGATAGATACATTCAACTGGGCTGTATCTGTTGTACCCTTTATCTCGATGGGATAGATACATTCAACTGGGCTGTATCTGTTGTACCCTTTATCTCGATGGGATAGATACATTCAACTGGGCTGTATCTGTTGTACCCTTTATCTCGATGGGATAGATACATTCAACTGGGCTGTATCTGTTGTACCCTTTATCTCGATGGGATAGATACATTCAACTGGGCTGTATCTGTTGTACCCTTTATCTCGATGGGATAGATACATTCAACTGGGCTGTATCTGTTGTACCCTTTATCTCGATCGGATAGATACATTCAACTGGGTTGTATCTGTTGTACCCTTTATCTCGATGGGACTTTATCTCGATGGGATAGATACATTCAACTGGGTTGTATCTGTTGTACCCTTTATCTCGATGGGATAGATACATTCAACTGGGTTGTATCTGTTGTACCCTTTATCTCGATGGGATAGATACATTCAACTGGGTTGTATCTGTTGTACCCTTTATCTCGATGGGATAGATACATTCAACTGGGCTGTATCTGTTGTACCCTTTATCTCGATGGGATAGATACATTCAACTGGGCTGTATCTGTTGTACCCTTTATCTCGATGGGATAGATACATTCAACTGGGCTGTATCTGTTGTACCCTTTATCTCGATGGGATAGATACATTCAACTGGGCTGTATCTGTTGTACCCTTGATCTCGATGGGATATATACATTCAACTGGGCTGTATCTGTTGTACCCTTGATCTCGATGGGATAGATACATTCAACTGGGCTGTATCTGTTGTACCCTTGATATCGATGGGATAGATACATTCAACTGGGCTGTATCTGTTGTACCCTTGATCTCGATGGGATAGATACATTCAACTGGGCTGTATCTGTTGTTCCCTTTATCTCGATGGGATAGATACATTCAACTGGGCTGTATCTGTTGTTCCCTTTATCTCGATGGGATAGATACATTCAACTGGGCTGTATCTGTTGTACCCTTTATCTCGATGGGATAGATACATTCAACTGGGCTGTATCTGTTGTACCCTTTATCTCGATGGGATAGATACATTCAACTGGGCTGTATCTGGTGTACCCTTTATCTCGATGGGATAGATACATTCAACTGGGCTGTATATGTTGTACCCTTTATCTCGAGGGGATAGATATATATTTAACTGGGCTGTATCTGTTGTACCCTTTATCTCGATGGGATAGATATATTCAACTGGGCTGTATCTGTTGTACCCTTTATCTCGATGGGATAGATTCATTCAACTGGGCTGTATCTGTTGTACCCTTTATCTCGATGGGATAGATACATTCAACTGGGCTGTATCTGTTGTACCCTTTATCTCGATGGGATAGATTCATTCAACTGGGCTGTATCTGTTGTACCCTTTATCTCGATGGGATAGATACATTCAACTGGGCTGTATCTGTTGTACCCTTTATCTCGATGGGATAGATACATTCATTTGGGCTGTATCTGTTGTACCCTTGATCTCGATGGGATAGATACATTCAACTGGGCTGTATCTGTTGTACCCTTGATCTCGATGGGATAGATACATTCAACTGGGCTGTATCTGTTGTACCCTTTATTTCGATGGGATAGATACATTCAACTGGGCTGTATCTGTTGTACCCTTGATCTCGATGGGATAGATACATTCAACTGGGCTGTATCTGTTGTAACCTTTATTTCGATGGGATAGATACATTCAACTGGGCTGTATCTGTTGTACCCTTGATCTCGATGGGATAGATACATTCAACTGGGCTGTATCTGTTGTACCCTTTATCTCAATGGGATAGATACATTCAACTGGGCTGTATCTGTTGTACCCTTGATCTCGATGGGATAGATACATTCAACTGGGCTGTATCTGTTGTACCCTTTATCTCGATGGGATAGATACATTCAACTGGGCTGTATCTGTTGTACCCTTTATCTCGATGGGATAGATACATTCATTTGGGCTGTATCTGTTGTACCCTTTATCTCGATGGGATAGATACATTCAACATAGTCATAAAACGTTGAATTATTCAGTGAACCATCTATGTAGCGGTAAGTGCATGATTTTTAATGATAATGCTTACTTCTTCTCTATCTTTCTAATAAGTTGTAAATGTGTGTAAAATATACAGTTTCGTCGACGCTTATTAAGCCTTTAAGTGAAAAAAAGAATTAAATTTATCCGTGTTTCTAAGAATCTTAGAATATATTAATAAAAATGGCTTAAGGCACAAACGTTCAACTGATTTATAAGACTTGGTATGACTTAAGGCACAAACGTTCAACTGATTTATAAGACTTGGTATGACTTTGATTGAATTGCCATTGACAGCACGTATCGTATAAGTACATTTAAGTACATTTAAGAATTACTTCAATATATCAATTCTCGGAAAGTGTATACATCCTTTTCCCAAAAGTCTCTACTTGCCCGTTCTACTTAAAAACGGGGTTATTCAGAGAAATAATGTCTTTTTTAATGTCCCTCCTTGTGCCATTGACTTTCAGTAAAGTGTGATTAGTTTAGGTTACCGTCAATTGTCTGACCATTCCATAACATCTAGTTGAATTCTCACTCATTACTTAATCTGTTTTTGTGTCTCTTAAATATATAAAGCATTTACAGTCGTTACTAGATTTAGGAAATACAGCCGTAGTCGACGATACGATAAAAAATCAGGAAATAATTGTTCCATGTAGGATGTCAAATCAATTATTTTGAGAAATCAGCAAAACTATTTCCTATACATCAAGGTCAGCGCGATACAAATCTCAAGGTCAATACGATACAGAACGGTATTGTTATAGCGAATCTTAAATGCGATCGGCAATCTCCGGTTTAATGAATTGGTAATTCTCGGTTAAATCCGGTGCTACACGAAGAAACTGCATCAGCAAATCTCGGTCGAATCTGCTGCTACAAGTAGATAAAGAATAGACGATGTTGTGACGGGTGTTAATTTTAAGTTAAAGAGGTCGAATCATATACCCCTAAATTTATTTCACACAAGTGGCCACTTCTCATAGTTTAACCTTTGTCACATGTTATTGCGGGAAAGTGTACTACTTAGCCCGGCCGATCGGTGAAAAAATTGCTCAAATAATGAGGAAAGCACCAATTTTTGCATGATGGTACATTTTTTTGTACTGAGCAATATTAGCTATGGACCCACCCTCAAAATTCAATATGGCGGCTTATTTCAAGATGGCTGCCGTACGTTCTAAAATATTAACCAGTATTGCACAGTGGATTAGATGCTGGAAGCACTAAAATCAACATATTTGAATGACTTGGTGTACTTTTTGTACTCATTTTGTTTTGATCTATCTTTAAAATACAAAATGGCGGCTATTTTCAAAATGACCGCCTTGAAAACTAAGCAAATATTCATTATTGAGAATTGACCTGAATATAAGAATTTTATTGATGTACAGTGTCATTTAGTATTTGTCCCAGTTCTGTCCTTTTTAATTTTGCCTTGCTTGTTATTTCATACACAAAGTAGTAGCTTTTATCAAAAGCTGTAGTAGTAGCTTTCATTAAAAGCTGCACTATTTGTTGTCTTGGGTCACACATAAAAGCTGTGATTTGGGATTTATCTGCCTAAAGATATTATTCAGTGCCTATCTTATTTCTTTGGTCGCAATATTTTGAAATTTGAGATATTATACTGTGAATAGAAAATCTTTTAAACACATATCAGTGAAATGGCAGAAATTGAGGACAACAAAGACAAGGACATTGAAATGGCAGAAACTTAATCACTTGGGGATACGGAGAAACCCACAGCTGAAGACGCTTTAACAGAGGACAACTCAGAAATGACTATTAAACAATTGTACCAAGAATTTTTAGCAGATAGAAAATCTAATGCTCAAAGAACAGCTTGGATTTACCGCAATATAAAACAGAGCGAAGAGCGAATTGCTAAAATATGTGTTGGTCTCGATTCAAGCAGAACAGAAAGAGGCAATGCATTTTAATAACGAACAGATGGGAGCAATATCTCAGCAACTTCAGCAGTCTGAAGACAGGGTAGACCACACGGCTAGTGGAAATTGCTTGGCGAAATGGATGGTCAGACCAATAACATAATCAATGTTGTGGTGAGACGGATGGACAAGCTGAGGAAGGAGACACAGTTCAATTTAAAGTTGCATTTGAACAGTAGGATACCTTCCAACAACTGGCATATGTTGTAAATGAATTAGTGGACAATTGAAATAAAGAAGTTAAAATTCCTGCAATGAGCACATCATCTAAGCCAAAATTTTACCTTAGCCAGTACAACGCAAGTTTACCAAAAGTACACAACGAAATCCATGCCTTGGGTCTTTCCCCAATTGTAGCTCGCATGAACCATCAACCGCGCAAACTTTGCTAAAGGTGTCTTCACCTTAAGTCAAAAGTCCTATGTCAGGGCCCATGGCCCTGCATGAAACAGTTCAAACTATTCAACAACAATCTCCATTTAAGAACATACTATAAACCTCTAATCAAGGATACCAGCAAAAGGCTTATGTGTCGTCTTACGCACACACACCATCTACTTTGAGTCAATAATATTTGGTTCAGAGCAGCACATCATTAAAGAAACAATTGGCTGCAAGTGGATCTTATCAAGTTTCTCCAATGCTGAATGCAGTGCCTACTTACGGTATCATCCCCGTCGATTTAATGGCAAATCCCACATTTATCACTCTAATTATGACAACCTCGTCAGCTCCTGGAGCTCTAACAGGCTTCCATTAACAGCAAGCTGACTCCACTGACTGACCAAGGAGAGGGCAGAGGAAACCAAAAGAGTTGTTCTTCTTCAGACTCCTCATTGGAGAGAGAATATACCCGATGGCAAGAAAATATCGGTGCAAGGGACTGGAGCCGAAGCCCACAGCTCCCAAAAATGCAAAAAATCAATTGAAGAGGACCCTTGAATTGGGAGGCGTTCATTTACCAATTTTAACGAACTGCCGATAGATGACAATGGAAAAGCAGGAAACATGTGTGTAGGCCTCAGATTGCCAGGCCGATGTTGGCTTTGAGTACGCTCGCAAGGTAAACACTGATGATGATTCCAAGGCCTTAAAAAAAGCATTGGAGCAGCGCTTCAGCAAGAAAGACGATCAAACCAGATTGGAACCGAAGCATTCTTCCGAGGATGTAAAGACAAAAATTCTTCAAGGCATGTAATAGAGAGGAACCCAGAAACATTCAACAAGGCGTCAAAACAATTGAAAACCTCAATAGCAAACCAGATTGCGATATATGGATCAAAAAGTGCCAATTATGACCATCGACAAGTCTACTTTCCTGATGGTGCAGTATCACCGACCGATGCAGGAAATATGAGCAGTCCTTTGGATAATGAGGTGCATAACCTCACACAAATTGTCACAAAACTAGCTGATGTTATGCTTTCAACTAATCAGCATAACCGTGGATTGGACGATCAATATAACCTCGGTTCTTCTGATCAAATAATCATGGAAAATCATCAGTTCAATGGAACATCACCTGATCAATATACACGTGGCAGACCTCCTGAGCAATAAAATCGCGGTAGTTCGCCAGATAGAAATACACCCAAGCTTAATGCATATCAATCAGCAATACCCCCACTAAGCTAGAGATCATATAGATCATAAAAACAACGGTCAGCATCTCCACGGACAAACTCCAGAAAACCCGGTTATTTCAGACAACGGTCACCTTCACCAGAATACGGAGCAAATCAAAGTGCAACCCAAACAATGGATTCTTTAAACAGCAAAGGGTCGGGCCAGTAGGCCAACGCACGATTCCAAAGTCTATTGGCCATGAAACATCACCTCATCACAAAATCGAATAGAGGCCCACGGCCTCGTCCGATATTGACATCAAACGAACCATTTGAAAGAGCTTAGCAGTACGATGTACTATACATGACCAGAGTGTGAGCATGATTGTGGACACTGATGCAATGATAACATTAGTAAACGGGAAACTAATTCCGGTAGAAAATGGAGATTTTGAGAAAGTGATGCTACGTGGTTTGGGTTAACAGCTTGTTATTGGGAAGATTATAAAGAACGACTCTCGACATTAATAGAATAAACATACAATGGGATGTGTGCAAAGAGTCATTAACAGACGATGTTATACTTAGGCTAGATATTTTGGACACACTGAGCGCAGTGATAAACCTGAGTACTCCATACACTTACCATCAACAATAAAGTGGTAAAAGCGACATTTGTTAACAGTGGAAACGAGATTTCAACTCAGCAAGTTTGCATGAAACGAACCATCACAATTCCGCCAAACTCAGAAAATACTGTTACCATTAAAACTAATAAAAGTGCTGACCAGGAGTGCATTTTAGGACCATGCTCGCTGAATAGTTGCGAATTGGTTTCGCACGTAGTTTGAAAAGGTAATAGTTGACCCTTAACCATTTCAAATGATGGCGATCGTCTAATCCGCCTGAAGAAAGGTGCACCTATTGATTACATAAAATAATTTGACGATGGCAGATGAAAACGCGATAAGTGACGTAAGACGTGGCATTGAAGAGACACGAGACAAGGTGCCATCGACACTGCCTCAAAGTTCAGATGAGTTACATACAATTCCACCACATTTAACCGACCTATATTAACGTTCAATCGACTCGTTTCAACCTATTTCATTCCAACCATTAAAACTGAAAGCGTTTAAAGAACAATTACAATAACATGTAAGATATTGATCAACATTTTGAATTTCACTATTTGTTTTTGTATATGCAGCCATATTTGCAAATGTATGTGTTATAGAAATAACAACATTATTTTTTTAATATTTTAAAATTAATTGATAACAAATTCAAGAACATTAAGTCCATTTTTAAAGAATCATTACTTTAATTTCGGAAATTATATAGAATACCTTTAGAACAATCTGATATTTATACCGTTTTTTCCGCCATCTTGAAAATGGCAGCCATATTGGATTTATCAGAGTGGGTCCATAGCTGAAATCGAAGGGTTTATAACCAAGAAGTACTATGCAAAGTTTCGTGCTTTCCTCATCAAGTGAGCAATTCTGCTCTATATCTGCACCAATCAGCCGAACTATACTTAAAAACTGAGCTCGGAACCAACTACAATGTATCATACGAATTCCTATTTCCTATTATAACAATTAAGGTTGTGTTGAATATTTAACTGACATCTGTAAATATTAAAAATACACAATGTCTATAAGCATATCAGTTCTAAAAATATGTTTATTTATGCATTTAGGTTTGATATAAAAAGGTGCATTAATTTATTATGCTTTTTTATTTATAAATTTTCAATTCTGTCAGTAACTAGAGCAACTGGAAGAAACTGAGAAAACATTTTCAATCAAACGCAGAGATGACGAAATCATATGATGTAACAATGCAAATCATAATGGCGGTTAGCGTGATGCTTCAATTTAATTTAATGCATAATAATGATTGACAGTGTGTGTCTTCTAAAATGTGTTTAATTTGTACTTTTAGAGTGCATTTTAATCTGATAACATCATCTTTATGACAGAAAACAAACTACTTAGGGGAACTTTCATTATAGTTTTCATGATTTTCAACGTATTTTGAAATTTGGTTAAACTAAATCTATTAAGGCATATTGAAATTAAAAATGAATTAGATAATTCACAATAACAGATAGAAACTCTAAATTGAACAATGCCATTAACTTTCAGAGATGTGCACAGCTTCAAATTAATTTAAAATGTATATAACTCAGGCGCGGATCCAGAGGGGGGGGGGGGGGGGGGGGGTTCCGGGGGTTGGAACTCCCCCTTTTTTTTGGACGATCAATGCATTTGAATGGGGACATGTAATTGGAACCCTCCCTTTTGTCCTGGGTTAGGAACCCCCCTTTTAAAAATGGCTGGATCCGCCCCCGTAACTCAAACTCTTTTTCGAACTTGAACTCAAATCTATGATCGTAGTCTTACTAAAACTCGAGCAATAACTCGAACACTTAAAAAGTCGTGTGCACCAGTTTAAAAACCATGCACGGGCATACGTCACGGGGACGACTTTGAACGTCATGATCACATGCTGGGAAATCAAGCGCACCAAATGGAGAAATATGTGTGCACCTAATCAAAAGTCGTGCGCGCCGTGTGCATTAGTTGTCAATTCGGTCGGACAACTTTATTTTTTAAAGTTACGTCTTCAAATTATTTACGCTCGTGTTTTAAAATTTCGTGGGCACGATTTTTATGTTCACCAGTTTGAAAATCGTGTTCATGAATTTAAAAGTCGTACACACGAGTTTAAAAGACCAGGGCGCCAGTTTTACTCACACACAAACGAATATGTTCACGTGTTATGGCACTAAAGAAACTCGGTATCCTTTCAGGACTAAACGACAAAAGTAACTCATTTTTCACCAAAACAATAAAATCATCCGAATCCGTGATTTTGAAAACAAAAGGAAGATGCAAACTTTAAGCAATATTCAGAGGTAAACACATAAAAAGTATATGCATTAATCGTATAAGTCCCCTTAAATCAGACCCGGCTACTCCCCCTAAATCCGCCCCTGCAAATTCAGATAAAAAAAGATATTGCGTATAGGAGATTAATTTTAGATAGTTAATAATATCATATCATTTAATAGACCAGATATGTTTTACAATTTGGATTATTCATTTCGAAATATCAGCTGCACATTTAAAAGCGTTCATTGACGTCTGATAACAAAAGATCCTAGCTAAACATAATTTAAAAACTTCCTATTATATCACTGTAATGTGCACATTTGGTGTATCTTATAATTGGTTTCAAATGATAGAAGTTTCTAAATCTGTTTTATATTGTTAACCTTTGATTTACATCTCTCTTTAATAGGAACTTATAGATCCCTTTTTGATCAATTACTCTTCCATTCGTTCAATCTTCTTGTATCGTTCTTTCAACGGTAAAAACTATCATGATATCAGCAATCAAATATTAAAATACATAAAACGTACTTTATCATAATATATATCTTCAAGCTGATACTGAAGAAAGATGGGAAAATATGATTTATCAATACCCGAAAGAACAATTTATTGCAACAATAGCAGTTATAATCCCATGCAAAACGAGACTTCAACATGATTGTGTTCTCAATTATTGTGTCAATAGCCATGAAATATGATTATGTTCTAAGTTATTGTATTAATAGCCTCAACATAATACTTATGATCCTGCGAGTAAACTCTATCACATTATCTCTTGGCACGAGGTTTTATAATCGTTTCAAGGACGTTTCTAATTCAAGGTCAGTGCTAACATGAAATGGCGTTTATGTTGAACAAGACAGTGTCAGTAACAATGGAATTCAATTCGTCCGAACAATCCTATTTTCAGTCGTATTTGTTGTTGATCATTTTCTAGGACTTCATTTACATTGTTTACTTCGAAATTTCTAAGCTCCGATGACTAAATTCCTATTTGAATACGTATAAGTGTCGGTTACTTTATAACTGTTCGTTTCATCGGAATTATGCCAGTCATATTTGTAAGAACTATCTATTTTCATTTTCTATTTTTTGCCCTCTGGATAAAGCTTATGAATTTTTTATGACAAACTTTAGTTGTTTCTAATTGATTTCTTAAACATAGTTTGTATTTCAGTCTGGGAAGATGTTTTATTAATATCATAGTGTAATTTCTATAACGGATGAATTATAGTTCTTCTTCCTAGCAACAAGTGCTTCTTTTATTCTTTTTCATACACAAAAAGAAAATGTAAAGCTTTCATTAAATAATTATCTAAATTAACTAATGGTGCAAGATTAAAAAAAAACTCACGCCATGATTTTTGTTTTTTCTCCTAGTAACATGCTTATTATACTTAATAAACTTAGTATTATATTTATGTTACTAGAAGAAAAACAAAACTTATACAGTGAGTTTGTAATCTTGCACCATCAAACATGTTTGCATTAAGTTTTACTAATTGGGACACATTTTTTTTTACAAAGATATAACTATCCCAAGGTTCCAACTGGCATTAATAGATCACATCAGAGTCTTGCGTGGAGTCAAATCCTTATATATAACAATATATACCAGTTTTGTACTAGCACCTTAAACTACTGATTGTTCGAAAAAACTGTACCTATCTGTACCTATCATAAGAGAAGGAATATATTCCACTATAATTACTACAAGACAAGAGGTTAAAACGCACTAAAGCATCCGATACCTACATTGTACATCGATTCCCCTTGCAACAGGTTGTTTCATGGGAAACGAAGCATTCCGAACATGCCAAAAACCAATAGTTGAATAACAAACCGTGAAAGTCTTCCTTTGATCTCGGCCTTTATTGTCAAACATCTGCAACGAAGCCATTATTCGTCAATTATCGTCTACTTTCATCATTACGGCATAAATTCTTAATTACCTCCCTTGCTTGGGTCGCTCCTGTATACGTTGTATAATAACCGACAATTTGTTTCTTAATAACTTGTTATTGTTTCTGGAAAATTACTTACATAATGTACATTGTAAATAATTGTTATGCATATGGCCCAGACAATACATATTGTTGTAATGGGTATATAACAAATTATTTATGATAAATTTTATGGCCATTTTAGCGCCGGTTTTTATCGATACATGAATACGAAAACACTTCCTTTTATTCCGATAGCTATTTTACGTCTGTTTGTTTATCGGTGTTTACTTCTTTGTACTGACAAACAGATGGCGAGAAGGCACTCACAATATGTATTTGTAGGGCCTTATTTGTATTTGTACGCGCGTACAACTTATCATTATTTACAGAGATGTGGACAACGGTTCTACATGTTTAGATATGATCATAAATAGATAACCGTTTACATTCACCAGACTACATGTTAACCTATCCCTCCATTTAGAAAAAAGCAAGAACATAAATGTCATCATAAAATCTTCAAACTTGTGGCTTACAGCGGCAACTGGACCAAAACCTGTACAGCAATTATGGCTCACTATGATTAATTAATATATTGTTTGAAAATGAAGGAAGATAATCTTCAGGAGGGATAACTCTCACGGGGGATAACTCTTTATGGAGACCATTAATCATTAATGCGTTTGTATTCGGCAATTTTTCAATGTTTAGAAAGCAATAGAAATAATTGTGAACGAAAAAAAATATATAGTGTCACAGCATTGCAAAGAGTTCCTGGCAATTACTGAGATAAAAATGTTCGTGGAAAAAAATCAATGATTTTTTAGAATATTGAATAGTCGTCCCCTTATGTGATTCACAAAGCGTCAATAATAGTTTACAAAAAGATGTATATTGACCATTCCACGATGTACAGCGCATTATCTTTCCTATATTATGTTCAGTGGCGGATCCAGGAAGGGGGGGTTTCCTGTGATTGGAATCCCCCTTTTTTGGGACGATCGATGTATTTGAATGAGGACATATAGTTGGACCGCCCCTTTTGTCCTGGGTTGAGACCCCCTTTTAAAGATTGCTGGATCCGCCCCTGATGTTATCTAAACTTTCAAACGCATATTAGTGCTAAGAAATTATTGATGGTGATCGGTCTTTGTTTATCAAGGAAACTTTCATATAAAATGTCATGAGAATTTACTCCATGAACCAGCATTGAAACTATATTTCCCAGGGTGATATGTGTTGCACATAAAGAAAATCGTTGCCGAAAGCTTTATGTATTTCATATCAAAGAATACATTTAAATATCAGTATAGATTTTTGTGTAAATTTACATTTGTTTACAATTTAAAATATTGAAATTATGCACATTATTTGTATAATTCAATTAACAAAAGTATAGCCGTCAAATGGCATGTTTAACGAGTCACTTTAGTCTATTAGTTTTTTGTTCTTAAAAAAAAAGATTATTGATTGTGAATAATATTAAACCACAAATTTCGCAATACAATTATTTCAAAACTTTTTATTTTTCAAATCTATCAAAATTCAAAAGATGAAATAAGAACTGTAAAGTACCTTTGGTGGTTTATGTTTATTATTACACTTTTTGCTGATGAAATAAGTACCAGAACATATTAAAGTTGAGGGTTGTTCTCGGAAGGAAGGATACAGAATCTGCATTTTAGTCTCCTCAATCATACGTGACTGTATTTACAAAAATGTACCTGTCTTTGGTAGAATATTATCAATGTTATCTCGGGGCAACTCGAAATCAAGCTCAGAAAGACATTTGTTTTTTGTGTAAAAATGGCGGACATTACAATCTGTTCATATATATTCGGATAATGATATTTCAATGGTTAAGTTCATAGCCTTGTAATCCTATTTTCAGAGTATATAATTATTGTGCATGCAAATGTTAATATCAAAGTTGAACGTGTTGTAAATATATCTTGTTTATCAGATACTTAATTTTCAATTGTAAAATTTTAAGTTGTGAGAATCCTGTTCTCAGATAAAACGTTTTCAATTGTATACATAAATGCTTTGTGAATTTTCTCAGATACTAATTTTTCGATGCTACTGTTAAATGATAAGTGAAATTTATATATCTTACATTTGTTGCTCACAGAGAGCGTCTTACAAAATATACAGGTTCATTGAAATACACACTGCGATACCAGTACAGTATAATCACCGCATTCTCGTATATTAGTTTTTATTTTTCCTTTGGGTATATTTTATAACTATAGATGTATATGTATGGAGAGCGTATTGGTTTTATCAGACGCTAACAAAATAATATGTTCTAGCTTTTTATGGTTTTCTCTCTCGTAACTGTCGAAGACAGACATGAATAAAAACCGTATTTCCTTAATGCGAGACATATTGCGTACTTACTGACGTGGCCAATGTTAAGGAATCGGCTGTCTTAGTCAATCTGTCGATCAGTAAGCTGTTCAGATGAAGATTGAAAAGTAGTGCCTCTTTTTTTCCTGTTTGTTTGTAAACCATTCTCATTTCATGAGATCTGTTTAATTTTGTAATTCTATTTTTTCCGTTTACATTTTCACCGAAGGGATGAGAGGGCAGTTCGTTTGGCTGTAGGGGATATGTAACTACGCTTCAACGTCCGATTAGAAAGGGGATGTTTCATTTAAGTTCCTTGTAATATACGTTCAGGATCTTTACATGTTGAAGAAACCCTGTTGCAAAGCAAATATCATCCCCTGTCCAACATATCCTTATTTGTCGGTGGCAGACATATCATTTCGCCTTTCTTTTCGATAAATCAATCTATTGCAGTTCCGAATATTAATT
This sequence comes from Mytilus edulis, assembly GCF_963676685.1. Taxonomy (NCBI): domain Eukaryota; kingdom Metazoa; phylum Mollusca; class Bivalvia; order Mytilida; family Mytilidae; genus Mytilus; species Mytilus edulis. The sequence goes on from NC_092354.1 coordinate 11,901,921, forward strand.
TGCTCTTGTGCTGAATATGCATTGAGCATTAACATCAATCAATCAATCAATCAATCAATCAATCAATCAATCAATCAATCAATCAATCAATCTACCCTCCTTGGACATAAATCGTGTGGTATCTTCTATCTGAAGATTGTTTCTCTCATTTGTTATTGTGTCGATGTCCGCTATAGATATTACACAATTAAGACACTATTACCACAATCTTGGACATTGCTATGGTAAAACTGTCAAACATTTTATTTTACTTCTTTCAACTACAGCCTTACAAGTGACAATGTCAGTTGTTCTGTCAAGTAAGAGTTTTCTAAGTGGTTTGTACTCTGTCAAGACTATTCAACATAAATTAAGTTTAAGATGAGGTTTACAGAATATATAGATGATAATGAACGAATAGAGAAAAATAGAGAAGATGATAATATGGTTGTGAAATGTTTGGAAAGAGAATAGTTGTTGAAAATATAGAATAGAGAATATGATCTAAAATTAGAAAAATAAAGAAATGTATACCCCCGATTCAAACCCTCATAAACCTTTCTTGTTGTTATTTCATTTTACTGTTTCAATTTTGTGCTTTTAAAAAGTGGTTTCCCCTAAAATAAAAGTCACCAAACTTCACCAACAAATAAATACATCTGCATGTCAACAAAATTTGCTCTCTAAATATTCTCGCTGGATTTACATGTTTTTTCGGGCACAGATGTATTTTTTGAAGAGGTTTCATGGAGATGCATGTTAGGTTTCCATTCTCAATTGTAGGTTAATTCCAATGTCTATTTGTGTATTCAGCGTTTTGTAATGTGTGGTCACATGTGATCATAATTTGAAAGAAAAACAGAATGTGCACAAAATCTCACAAGAGTTGACTTCATTAACCAGACTTCATGACTTCTCATTGGGGAACATTTTACTTCATAGATATAACTATTAATAATATCTATATAGGGCTTCTATCGTGACTTTTCCCGGATAACAACACCGTAGTGTTCAGATATGTTTACCATTAATATCAAATTAAAACGTTTGTTATCGTATTTATCTCATACACTTTTACAATGCCAGTAAAATAGCTTATTAAGGCTTTGCAATTTTTTTCATAGACCTATAAAAAAGAATATGTTGTATGATTGCCAATGACACAACTCTCCACAAGACCTGCATGGTTTTCTATCTAGGGAAAACATGTTTGTCTTGGTTTCTAATATCACAGAAACCATATCTTTATATAGGAAACAGGAAGAAGATTTCCTTTCAAAGGTTACACTTATGTTTTCTTTCCCTTCTCTCTAATCAATTGAAACAAACTTATTTGTCTCTTTCCATCTGAATAAAATTAACGTTACTGAGCCAGATGTGTATTTCGACAATCAATGTCTCTTCAGCCTCGAGGCCAAACTATTGGAAGATCAACGTTAAAGAACCGATATATCCAAAGAGAACTAAAGGTAAATAAAGATCCGAACAAGGAAGCAAAGCCATGGGGAACGTTGCTAAGCAACCATAGTCTCCAGATGAACAGATATAAGAAGATGTGATATGAGTGACAATGAGACAACTCTCCATACAAGTCACAACTTGTAAAAAGTAAACCATTATAGGTAAAAATATGGCATTCAACACGGAGCCTTGGCTCACCATATACATCAAAAATCATTTGCCTAGAGGCCAAATAATTGGAAGATCAACGTTAAAGAACCGATAAAACCAAAGATAAAGAAAGATCCGATCGAGGAAGCAAAGCTATGGGCGAACGTAGCTAAGCAACCATCGCCTCCAAATGAATAGATATAAGAAGATGCGATATGAGTGACAATGAGACAACTCGAGATCGGTGTCATACTTTGTAAAAAGTAAACCATTATAGGCCAAAGTATTACTTATCATTGTTAACACTGTTCTCGTGTCCGAACTTTTTGTATAGCACAAACACAACAAAGTCCATAAACAACACGACAAGAAACACATCTTATATTTGTTTTTCATAAGCGCCTGTAAAAAAGTTAAAATTTGATATCATATTTCAAAGGAATTAATTTGAAAAAAATGCCACCACCGTGCACTTTCCAAATTCTTTCAACTTTCAACTAACTGATTCTTAAACATGCAAATTTCATCTCCGCTTTAACTTCATTTAAAGCCGAACCCTAATATCTGCATCGGCAATATTAATAATGAAATCTCGAAAAGATGCAGGTTTTTGTCGTTTTAATCTGAAATCTGTCAATTTTAATGTTGTTTCATCTTCATATAACTCTTAATAACTGTTGTTGTTGTCAAAATATAAAATGATTTCGTTTTGAAAATAGTGTCAATGTCATATTTTCAATTTACTATCTTTGAGAGCTTCTGAGATGTAGCAAGTCCCTTAATTCGTGGTATATGAAGTTGTCCAATCAAAGTCGCCGTAACAAACAATCTTCATAAATCAAACAACATTAAACGATTGATTCTACCCATATTAAAAGAATATGCTCTTAAAATGCAAACAGTATTGAATGCGTTAAATGCCGTATTTGCTAATTATAGACTGTATTGGTAAATATAAGTAGATTATATGTCAATGTTTACAGTGGTGCAACAACACAATAATAGAAGGAAAACATTTGAAATATTGACGCGTGGAAATGGCTTGATCAAATCGGTGACTAGATAAGAAAAAACTAAACTATATATAAGTATGAATGTCAATCTGTGAGTGGTGGCAGTTGCAGAAACCCAGTTCGAGGTCAGGTTTAAGCTTGTAAAATTTAAATAGACTGATTGATATATTGTTTCACAGTCACTGCGGCCTTTAAAAATACTCTGTACTTGTCAGAAACGCTGACATATTGAAGTTAAAAAAATATAGATTTTCCAAACTTTATCAAAGAACCATCAGTTATTGCCTAAATTCTTCATGAAGGTCTGGATGGGGCTTCATCGAAAGAAAATAGTGGACCAAACATTTAAAGAATAGAGAAGATCTCGCAAAAAAAATTAGTTGAATATCATAGAGGAAATTGGCCTGAAAAAATGAAAGAATTCAGAAAAGAAGATCACGCATCCAGACCCTCTACTGTCAGTCTTCAACAGTGATTTATTTTCCATGTATATTTTTATATGAAAACATCGACATGAATGACTTTCACCTGACCTCTATCTAACTGCACATCGATCCAATTACAATTAAACAAATATGCATTTGCATATTCTGGATTTCTTCTTATTGACTGTCCGTTACCAGTTCGTCATTCAGATTAATTACTCGGATTTGATCCCATTTAAGATAGGGTGAGATTTGTTTGACATGAGCATTTGAACGCTATCAAAGATCATCAGTGGTCAAACATTCCAATGAGAATCTCCAGTCTATTGAGTCGAGGGAGTTTTATATAATATATCATCGCCAATGAAAGGTTGATAGCATCACACACAATGAATTCCACTCAAGTGGTCTACTAACGTTGGTGTAATTAGGTAGCAAATAGTTTAGCTATCGCAAGAAATGTCTTGTCAGTCAAGACATATCATGGTTTTGTTACCGTTTCGGGTAGTAACAGTAGCAAAATAACAAAATGCATACGGGGCGAATCTTCATTGTCTTATTGTTTTTTATTGATGCCACAGGATTCATCAAATATCGTCTCTCCTCGAAAAAAAATTTATTTAAACTTGAGTAATTATTTTAGCATTACAAATAATTGGAAGTGTAATCAATTATTTGGACGTTATAGATGATGTTTTGGTTTTAAATATTTCTCTGAATGCATTACATTTTAAACTTGTTGAAGAATTACTCTTTTTGGTTAACAGTGACGTCATTGCGTGAATATTTGCATGAATATTCCAAAGATTTTTCCACATAATCTAATCGGTATATCCAATTACAACGATCACATCATTAATTTTTCGCGGACACGACCGCATGTGGGTACAGATTAGTTAAATTAGTACTGAAGTTTAAGACGTTTTAGTTGCCGGAGTATGAGACCCGAGGAAGTTAAAAACACGTTAATGCTCCTTATTCCTTTCATTATATCGATAAATCCATCTCTCGAACATCAATCCATCTGACACGATTTGTAATGGATACATATGATTTTTTAGTTAGTTACTTGACTATTTTATATTGTTCATGTATAAATTCATTGCAGCTAAGCAACAGTAATTAAAGAAGGATTTCGATCTCAGACAATAATAACTGTAGGTGGACACCAGTTTATTCAGGATACAATGTCTGATATGACCATCTGTGAGGGTCCGCATGAGGTCGCCATTTCTTCATCTAGCTGTCGATTTGATACACTGCTATATAAATAAAGGCAACAATAGTATACCGCAAAAGTCATAAATCGGTTGAGAGATAACAAATCTGTGTTACAAAATGAAACCAAGGGAAACACATCAACTATAAGAGGGAAACAACTTGAAAGGAACAACAGGTAAACAGAAGTGCAACAAAAACAACGCCAATATTCAAAGATTAAAAGATTACTTTTATACCCTATTGAACCAAAATATCGAACCGAAAGATTTCATGATTCTTGTAAAAAAAATATATGCAAAATGTTTTATGTGCTACAGGGATTTAATCTGTATTTAGTAGTTTTCGAGTTGATTTGCACGCGCCATATAGTATATTCATGTGAACTGTATAATATATATTTTTTTCTCTTTTAGTCGATTAGTTCGTTTACATAACGACAATATCCTTATTTATGTCGTGACCACAAAGTTGGTTTACGAGCAATATATTAATGTTCTGTCAACTTTTGTCTGTATAGAAAAAAAAATGGTTTTGTATGGCCATACCCACGTAAACTAAAACTACACATTGTTCACCTTTTGTTCGAAGCTACATTTCTTTAGTCTCTACGACAGAGTTTACGAGCACTATTCCTGTTGCTTATATCTGTAGAAGGAAGTATTAGGTTTTTACAAACTCATGTCCTTATCTACGCTCACTATACATAATGATTAATTTAACTTTCTATAGTTGATATTTCTATAGATGTCACTCAAAACAAGGTGTATGAGCAATATTCTTGCTAGTGTTATCTGTTTAAAGATTTTGTGACACAATCACGTCCACTATATCCACGTGAAGTCATGAACTATACATTATTCAAACTTCTTAAGAATTACATTTCGTTATACAGCACGACAAAGAAAATAAATGAACAATGTTCCCACTGCTTTTATCTGTATAAAAGTATTGAATGGAAACGTTGCCTGATAGAAAGTTTCGGATCTAAAGAAACAAAAGGAAATGCCTGGACATTCAACAGAGTTTCGTAGATTCTATTCACGTCCAAATCGTCTTTAGCAGACGACAGTCAATGTCATCTTGTGTCAGTAGCACGCCTTTCCCGCCAAGATAATAAAGGAAATGTGGAAGACAATAGTGGTTCCGGTTTCCCTCGCGGCATCTGGGGATAAATCCACGTGAGTTATTGATATTATGATTATGACATCTCCCAGAAGTTCAAGACTTAGCAGTGTCTTCTATTTAGAAGATATAATGTCAATATTAGTTCCGATATAGGAAAATATTATTTCTAAGAAACGGCATGCGTGATTCTGTTATAGATTTGGGAATCTGATGCCTTCGTTTATTAATTAATAAGAATGTCGGAGTCCATTCTTTGTATAAAGGAATCTAATGCCTTCGTTTATTAATTGATATGAATGTCGGAGTCCATTCTATGTAAACTGCCATTGCTCTTTTGCTGAAATATCTTTATTTTATTCAACTGATTGAATTTTCACATAATGTTATTTTGTAGTTAATTATTGTTTTTATTTGATGACAATTCTAATCAAATTGGTATATCTTTCAGTTTATACAACTTTGCCAGACGTAAAATATTCGCGGTCTTCGGTCGGTTAGCACATTTTATCCCTCTTTCGGATAAACGGCCACATCTTCCTTTAAACCATCTGCAAAATGATGTCAAGTAAAATACCTTCATCTGAAATTGTGTTCAAATCCATCGGTTCCGTCGTATTCGGCAGTTTGATCAGTATGTTCAATCGATTGTTTTGTTTTTGTTTGTGAATTGTAATATTGTTTTTTTAACAGCGCAACTGTCATTTTGCTTGACACACAATACATCATATCTGTATAATAATTGTGATAATCGCAATCACACAATCAATCAATTAATCAAATATTAATAAATAAAAAATGTAAAAAGTCAACTGCACTTTCCTGTACTATGTTAAAATACACTACACGTTCCGAAATGCTTTAGACCTTAATGACCTGACCTGACCTGACCTAAAAATGAATATGCTAAGACAGAAACTAATTATCCTGACCTACATAATGGCTAGAAATACATGTGCATGACAAAAGAAAATAAATTTTCATGCAATACTGTCTAATAAAATGAAAAAATCGTTTATCTCAATGATTGGAAACAAATATTCGTGCAGAAAACAATTATATGTCCCCTCCCCAAGAATATCACATGATCGACCCTATACCTATGTATAATGATGATATGCCTGTTAGTACGCGGTTTATGCCATCTGAAATAGAGTAAATTATTCTTGAAACTTAAAACCTTTCTCAAGTCATTGATTTGGATTTAAAATCCGATCTGTCGCACGTCAAAGTCGCATTTTATTATTTTCTTTAAACGACAAATTCCTTATGTGATTAATTTGCAAGCTCCTGACTGACGATTTGTCTATTATATTTTCTATACATATAATCTCTAAGCAGAAACAAATAATCTCCAATCTGTATGCATAGCCATAGCTTGCTGTACTTAATAGAGTTTTGTTTTTAAAGCGTGCGTCAATATTAATTTTCGTGCATTGTGGCGAGACAGTTGAACTATAAGATAATGTAATTGTTAGGTAATTAGATCAACCCATGTATATTTTATGATCAACAATTCTTGCTTATCAGAAATAGTTACAGCAACCTGATTTGATTAACTTAATCAGAACAAACATTTATTTTAGCCCCTGAGGATGTTCATATTTCCTAACATAGGCTCATTGCAGCCGCGGGGATATTGGTATTTTCTAACAAAGCATAGAGCAAATGTGCACTTTACAAAAAGAACTTGTTTCTAAACCCAAAATAATCCAGTCAATATAATCCTCGAACTTCGATCTATTCCTTGAAGGAAACTCGCCGATGGAAAATATACGTACTATTATATTGAATCATATATTTTATATCTAACTAAACTTGATATTAAAATAATTTTGTCTAAGGCTTTCAAACCTTACACAATAAATATTCACACTTCACATTTCAAATAACAGAAACGGTACTAGACTAAAGAAATACACACATCAAATGTAAAAGTTATAGTTTCGTTTTTATGTTGAACTGTTACACCACTATCCAAGGTTAGGGGAGGATTGGGATCCTGCTAACATATTTAAACCCGCCACTATATATGTATGTACCTGTCCCAAATCAGAAGCTTGTAATTCAGGGTTGGTTGATGTGCTACTTATTTGTTTTTCGTTGATTTTTTGTACATTTAATAGGCCGTTAGTTTTCTCGTTTGAATTGTTTTAAATTTATGATTTCGTGGCCTTTTATCGTTGGGCTTTGGTAATTGTTGAAGGTTGTACAAAATGTATGGTGACATATAGCAGTTAATTTATGTCTCATGCGGTCTTTTGTGGAAAGTTGTCTCATTAACAATCATACCACGTCTTCTTTAATGACAAAACCTTACAAATATTATCTTATATTATCACAACGAAAACAACATTGTACACATCACATAGAATGAAATTCAAAACAGTGTGGCTGTGGCCATTGATTGACACATTAAATTCATCCATTGGCTGGGACAATTTAGGTGAACGTTTGTCTGTAACGACCACTGTTCACGACGTACCTACGATAGACATTTAAACTGTGGGGTTACGAAAGGTTTCTGAACGCCTTTAATTATAAAATAATTCAAAAAAATAATCAGGAATAACCTTTATGTTTTGATTTAATATATTATTAATATAAATCAAAACATCGTGTTATTTCTGATTAATTTTTCGAATTACTTTATTAAGGTGTTGAGAACCTTTGGTGACCCCATAGTTTAAGTGTCTTTAAAAAGTACATAGTGAGCAGTGGTCGTTACATACAAACCTTCACGTAAATTGTCCCAGTCAATGGATGAATTTAATGTGTCAATCAATGAACACAGCCACACTGTTTTGAATTTCATTCTATACATATTCTAAAAGTATATAAACGAAGTAACCATAGACTAGGTAGCGCCGATAGTATGATTACATATAATTTAAAAAAAAATGATGCGAATGAGACAACCCTCCACAGAGACTACATGACATAAAAGTTAACAATTGTAGCTAGTCACCTTGCATAGCCCATGTGTGTACTTGTAATACCATATGTATTTAGTTTTCTTCATGACAATCAGAGCAAATTGTAATTTTCTAACCGTTAACTTCGTCTCACCTGAACTCCAACCCCAAATAATCCAACTACTTACTACGATTACTCAATGAGACTAGCGGAGTGAATGGGAGACAGGAAGTGCTATAAATAATTTGAGGTAGAGTGTACTTTTATATGTTTTGCTCATAGCAATATTAACAGACTTAACAGTGAAACATGTGTAGATCTGAAAGAACCATAGCCCCAAGATTACGGATGTTATTACTTATTATATAACAATCGTTGTCTACGACGGAAGTCTGGGTTTGCTGGAAAATGGTTTTGATGTTTCAGAGATGTTTCCTAAATAAACACAAGAATTGCCGCAGTACCTGAATGAAATGATCATAATATGAAATACAACATGATCAAAATCATTCCTGGACCGTATACTTTTAAAAGTGCTTATTGCAAATTGCATGAGCTTTAGTTTGACCTAGCTGTGGATTGGAATTTTTCATTTCGAGCATTCGAGGCGAGCACGCTTCAATTGTGGGGTATCGTGATATATGGACTGCCCAAAGTACAGTGGTAATATCTAATGCGGGGTTCACACATTGCCGATTATTGCTCCCGTTTGAGATCAGACAGCGATACGACACGAAAAGTGAAAAAGTCGGATTAGTATCCTCAATTATCTGGAATGTCCTATTATTGTCTGAACGCAGTCGTTTTAGTTCGTAACAGATTCCTACTGGTCGGGAAGGGTCCGAATAGTTCGGCAAAGCACCCCGACAGTTGGGTGCGTCCCGTAACATTCGGGGAAACTCAGCCGATTTTTTCTAGTCGGATTACAATCGTGCCTATGTCGTGACAGATTCTGCTGTATCGGATCGAATTCCTAACAATGTTCTGTGTATTCGGGACGGTGTCCTGTGGAACGGGAATGATCTGGAGAAGTCCCGACAATAACAGAATACAATACGACTGAGACCAGACAAAGCCGTTTGCAATGCGATAGAGCGGACCGTGATAGGATTACGTTCCGACAGTACCCGATCATCCCGATTATGCCGACAGTTTTCGAACGGATAACTTCCGTCAGCGTCGGTTCACTGTCTTGTCACTATCTGATCTCTGTCGGATTACATTCGGTAGAATCGGGACGCAGTCGTGACAGACTCGGTCGAATTTTACCTGGCGAAAGATACAAATCGAATTTCCATCCACGATTCACACGATCTTGATCAGACTTTTGACAAATTTTAATCGGGAATGGTCCTGTCAAGGACGGCAGTAAAAATCGTGAATGTATGACCCCAGCTTAAGACAGCGATAACCACTGAGCCGTAGTCGAGGTCGTTATCGATGTCGCTGTAAATACCACTGTCATACGGGCAGTCCATGTATTACGATAATGACCTCTTCTTCAATAACTATTATGCTTATTTCATTGAGGAACCATGTTTTAAAAAATTCTCATACATTCAAATTGTCCAAAACAATTAACTCGAGTTAATTGTACGATTTCTTTTGCAAAGAATGAAGACCTGTCATAGTAATAACTATAAGTCACTGCCTTTTATTTAAGTTAAATTTTCCAGTATATGAAAACTAAAGTTTTCTATAATTTTATAATTAACGAAAACATTTGGTAAACTTCAACAACTTCAATATAAAAGTGAAGTTATGAAAATGTTTTATTAAAGGGACATATCTCTCAGGAGATAAACCACACCCCACCGGTCATTAACATGTAGAAGTCTGTTTTTTTGGTCCGTTTTTTTTCTGTTAAAGACCGATAGAAACTATTACTGATGAATACAGAATGCCATATGGACCCTTGTTATCCTATTAAGTACAGAACCGATATGAAATCAATTTATTTATCAATGCTGAAGCGTAGTTTAAGACATTTCAGATTCAGAACAGTAATGAAAGAACCGTTAGTGTTGCTTTTGTTTTTTTCATGTGCGGTTTTTTTTTGCATTTGCGTTTATATTCAAGTTTAGATATTTAAAGTCATATAAAGTCTTTTAACAAAAGTTTTTTTTATGTGCGTGTACATGTAGTGTTTGGTTGAATGTGATTTTTATTTGCGTGTAAGTGTTGTTTATTTTTTCATGTCCATGTTGTATTATTTTTCATGTCCGTATATTGTTTTTTCACAAGCGATACGCCATATCTTTCATATCTTTTCTTTTTCATGGCCATGCTTAGTATATGATAAGTTAACAATGCGTCCACTTCTCAATCGTCTGGGGTAAGATATTGTCTCATGAGTCACAATCAAACAGGCCATGGATGATTTATTACTGTCAGACTTGTGTGTTAAAACGTTCAGGAATAGAATTTTAATGTGCGTATTGTTATGCGTTTACTTTACTACATTGGTTAGAGGTATAGGGGGAGGGTTGAGATCTCACAAACATGTTTAACCCCGCCGCATTTTTGCGCCTGTCCCAAGTCAGGAGCCTCTGGCCTTTGTTAGTCTTGTATTATTTTAATTTTAGTTTCTTGTGTACAATTTGGAAATTAGTATGGCGTTCATTATCACTGGACTAGTATATACATGTATTTGTTAAGGGGCCAGCTGAAGGACGCCTCCAGGTGCGGGAATTTCTCGCTACATTGAAGACCTGTTGGTGACCCTCTGCTGTTGTTTTTTATTTGGGCGGGTTGTTGTCTCTTTGACACATTCCCCATTTCCATTCTCAATTTTATTATCATTTAAGCTTTATTTTGCTGTAGTGAAGATGATTATTTCAAGTAAACTATTTTTGAACTATCGATAAAAAAGACAAAGGAGTCAAGAAATTGTCAATAGATTGTTTATAACAACTAAGTATTTGGATACGTTTTAGGATTTGCTTTCACTCGAAGCAAAATTTTGTTTGTCTATACGATGAAAACCAATTTAAAAAAAATATAAATTTGTAAATATACAAAATTTGCATTAATCCTTATTGTCATGTATCATTACAACAGAACCTGAGTCAGATCCTTATTAGCTAATCGTGGATATAGTACAATATATGTATTCTAATGTTATTTTTTTCTGCATTTGGAGAAAACGTAATATTGTTGTGTACATCCTAGACATTTGTATTCATTCATAATTAATTCTTTATAATGAAAAACGCTACGTTCTTGTCTGAGAAGAATCTGTATTTAATGGTTGCAATATTTAATTATTATTCGAAAACTGAAACCGAATAATGCAGTCGTTATGGTTGGATCACTACGATCACTCCATTAGACTGGCAGAGTGAATATAAGTGGGTGAGAGCTTGAATAATTCGAGCGTTTGTACTTTTATATATATTTTGCTGATTGCAGTATTCACAGAATAAGCAACCATAAGCATGAATAGAAAATAATAAGAAATATGACACGACCCAGTGCTTCAGGAGAACGGATGTCATTAATTCAAATGTTGTCTACGACGGAAGACGTTATCTGTGTTTGCTGAAAGGCGTTTCGATATTTAAGAGATTTTTACATAACTGAGAAAAAGACAAGAGTTGCGAAAGCACCGGACAAAAATATCAATATACAAAATTCCACAAAAGGAATCCCTGTTTGATCAAACAAATGATATAGAAACAGGAAAAGTATCATGTAGACAACCAAAAAACAACGGATATTCCTTTAAAGAAATTTACTGTTGCTTGTATATTCAGCAATTAACGGTACTGGTAGGTTTACAAGGAAGATCGACCTGGACAAAGGGCGAGACATATGGAATGTCACGGAAAAAAATATTGTATTTTATATAGAAGTAGTATTATGGCAGGCCTCTGACGGAATAATACAATCTTAGATCGTCCAAAACATCTAACAAAGAAACGATAAAATTGCCAAAAATATAACATAGGGCAAAGGTAACGATTAGAATCCCCAAAATATAACATAATATAACGATTAGATCACCCAAAATAAAACAAAAGATAACGTTTGGATCGCCTAAAAGACAACATAAGGTTACGATAAGATCACCCGAAATATAACAGGAGAAAATGATTAAATCGCCGAAAATATTACATAAGGTCACAAAAAACATCGCCCAAACATAACGATTATATCGCCCAAAATATAACCAAGATAACGATAAGATCACTCAAAATATAACATAAGGTAACGATTAGATTGCCCGAAACATAACATATCGATTAGATCGCCCACAACATAACATATCAATTAGATCACAACTAACATGTCAATAAGATCGCACAAAAACATAACTTAATGTAACGATTAGATTGCCAACATTTAGATTGCTCATCACATAACTTAATGTAACGATTAGATTGCTAACATTTAGATCGTCCAAAACATAACTTAATGTAACGATTAGATTGCAACATTTAGATCGTCCAAAACATAACTTAATGTAACGATTAGATTGCCAACATTTAGATCGTCCAAAACATAACTTAATGTAACGATTAGATTGCCAACATTAAGATTTCCAAAACATAACATAATGTAACGATTAGATTGCCAACATTTGGATCGTCCAAAAGATAACTTAATGTAATGATTAGATTACAAAAATTTAGATCGTCCAAAACATAACTTAATGTAACGATTAGATTCCCAAAATTTAGATCGAACAAAACATAACTTAATGTAAAGATTAGATCGCCAACATTTAGATCGAACAAAACATAACTTAATGTAACGATTAGATTGCCAACATTTAGATCGTCCAAAACATGACTTAATGTAACGATTAGAATGCCAACATTTAGATTGTCCAAAACATAACTTAATGTAACGATTAGATTGCCAACATTTAGATCGTCCAAAACATAACTTAATGTAACGATTAGATTGCCAACATTTAGATCGTCCATCACATAACTTAATGTAACGATTAGATTGCCAACATTTAGATCGTCCAAAACATAACTTAATGTAACGATTAGATTGCCAACATTTAGATCGTCCAAAACATAACTTCATGTAACGATCAAATTTCCAAAATTTAGATCGAACAAAACATTACTTAATGTAAAGATTAGATCGCCAATATTTAGATCGAACAAAACATAACTTAATGTAACGATAAGATTCCCAAATTTAGATCGTCCAAAACATAACTTAATGTAACGATTAGATTGCCAACATTTAGATTGCCCAAAACATAACTTAATGTAACGATTAGATTGCCAACAATTAGATGATTAGATTGCCAACATTTAGATCGTCCAAAACATAACTTAATGTAACGATTAGATTGCCAACAATTAGATCGTCCAAAACATAACTTAATGTAACGATTAGATTGCCAACATTTAGGTCGTCCAAAACGTAACTTAATGTAACGATTAGATAGCCAACATTTAGATAGTCCAAATCATAACATAAGGTAACTAAAGGATAAGATAGATCAAAATATAAGATGATATATATATATAATGATTAGATCGCCCAAAATAGAACATGAGGTAAACAATCATATCGTTCAGATCATAATATTAGATAAATGACGAATCAGAATCATTGTTCAATTTTCAAGTTGTTTTGAGTTTGGGAAAATATTAAAATAAACCTAAACATTATAAGACCATTTTTGGTATCAATGAAAAACATACATTTAAGGGGGCTCGAGGGTCTAAATCAAATTTTTTATTTAATATAGGATTCTTTATATTTTTCTATAGATGAACTTTATCTTATACTTAATAGAAAAATGAAATAAAAAATGGGGTCACCGTTCATTTACGCTCACAATCTGCCTTCGAAAGGAGCATACATTTTTGTTAATGTCCTTTTTCTGTTGAACTAATAGGAGAAATAGCGATAATATCGAAATAAAAAAGAACTAAATTACAGAAATCGCTTAAATTTTACAATTATTTAGTTTATGTACACCTTATTTGAAAACAACAATAAAAAATATAGGTCACCTATGAGTTAAAAAAGATATTTCAATTTTAATGCCAAAAAATGGCATTTTTTGCACCAAAGGGATTTTTCAATGATATCTACACATTTTTTGCACCAAAGGGCTTTTTCAATGATATCTACATTTTAAAAGTCACATGGGGCAAACACGAATTGATTTTTTGGAATGATTTGTACCATATGATAAGGTAACAACTACTTAAGGTAAAACATACAATTTGTAATAAAAAAATAAATTAAATGTTTATTTTTTTTCTGAAAATCTTATACCCGCGAGCCTCCTTAAAGAGAAAAATAATACTCTTTAACTTATTGTCCCTCGCCTAGACAAATTTAAGATTAATTGCGTCTGATTCTAGGAATTTGGCCTTGATGTGACATAAACTAATGCGAGATTATTTTCGAATTAAACAACACGACCTTGTATGCCAATCACCCACGATGCTTTAAAATGGACTCTTCGGGATCACAGTGTGGGAACAGAACTGTACGGTTTTCTAATAATTTGGTCATTATTTGACATTTTTTATCGCTGTTGTGTGACAATTTTGATCGTTTTACACGGAGCTCCACCATTCTAAGGAAAACGTTTGGATGCATATATCTTTCTTATTATCTTATTGGTTCATATTTACATAAAGAATGTTTTAACTACAAAAAATTGAAGCAGAAACCTTATATAGTAACATAAGAATTCATCAAAGTTTCCATCAAGCAACTTGTTATTTTGTAAATGTCGGAGCCCCGCTTGTCAGTCTCCCGAATGAACAAATTATTAGAAAACCGTACAGTTCCTTTCACACACTGTGGGGATCGGGATTTTCTCGCTTTACGTCAATAAAGATTATTATTAGAATTAAGCTCTAAAATCAAACTACTTTGACAAATTCCGGTCTTTTTGATAAAGTGTCATGACTTATCTTAATTGAGTCAGTTGTTAAGTTAACAATTACGTAATACATTCTATAATGTCTATCAATTTATTGAGCTTTAATATTTAAAATCCTGTATTTTGTATGCCATACATTGCTTTGAATCTGTCAACAATGAGTTTAACCAGATTTACATTTACATATGTTTTCATTACATCAATTTAAAAGTTTCATTTGAATATTCAATTTGGATTTTTATATAATTTTATATATACAATTCTTCACAAAAAAAACCTGATTTGGCTTTGATTAAAAGTACATATTGACGGTTTAGTGGATACAAGTGTTCAGTAGTAGGTGTTTCAAGGTGGTTCTGTTATTTGTCCTCTGTCAGTAATAATCACCTCTAAGGCTGCAATGTCCCTCGGCGTTGCATCGTACAATTACATGCATCCTGGACAATTATAACTGTCAGACCTTGGAGATATAACAGGGCAAGTATTAAAACACCCATTAATCAGCTCATGCTTATTTTATAACTGTTCTACTGTAGGGGAAATAACTCTTATTTATAATTTATAGTCTACAATAGAGGAATCCAAATAGTTTCCAATATTCAATTCTTATTAGATCTTTAAGAAGATACTTCATGTAGTCCAGGTCAGAAACTCGCATGAAACCATATGTATCTCCAACCATACGAACCCAGGTCAGAAACACTTATAAAACCATATGTACAAAATTAATGTATCTCAAACCATACGAATCCAGGTCAGAAACACTTATAAAACCATATGCACATGTATCTCCAACCATACGAATCCAGGTCAGAAACACTTATAAATCCATATTTACAAATGTATCTCAAGCCATACGAATCCAGGTCAGAAACACTTATAAAACCATATGGACATGTATCTCCAACCATACGAATCCAGGTCAGAAACACTTATAAAACCATATGTACATGTATCTCAAACCATACGAATCCAGGTCAGAAAAAAACACCTTATGGAACCTTATGACCTACAGAATACGCGAGACCCGGTCAGTCGTCTGTATCCATCATGTATCTCCAACAATAGGAATCTATATAAACACTATGGATATATATCCATAGATATCAATGAAACTCCGCCAACAATTATCATTCATTTCTTTTCAAATTACTCTTTTTTTTTTTTAAACATTTGAAATTCTGATGGAAACAAAACTAATTATGACAAAAACTAGTCATAAACAAAAACAAAATACTATTGATTTGAATATGTACCCAAAAAAAAACCAGAAACAGAGTCCTTTTTTATAGTTAAAAAGAACCTATTATAAAGAACCTCGTTGTTCATACTTAGTATAAATTTGATGGCTTTACCAGGATCACTAGTTTTCAGAATGAGAGAGATTCGAGTTTATCGTTCCCAATCTCCTTAAAAAGATTTATACATTAGAAATAGTTTTAGTTTTACATGGTTTTACACGTCACGATGTTTATACTACGAGTGACTCGTATTAAAATATATTCTAGTACATTTAAGTAATAATGAGCTTCAAAAAAGGAAGATAACAATGGCATTCTTTCCAGAATTAAGGGAATATTTAATTTATCTTTATTTTTCTTATTGAATATCTACTATTCGCTCCATACTTTATCCAAGACGACGACAGGCCAAAGAAACCTAACTCTTCATGATATTAAACTTGCACTGGAGAACTAAAACAGTTGAGTTATCGCGCCTTCCACATTTAATAACGTTATTGATTTAATAGAAATAATTAGTCATCATAAAAGCAATAAACCATTTTTATATACCTATATGGAGTTAAAATGTATTTTCTTTCAGAACGATAGGTCTTTCTTTCGAAGAATCAACCCGGACGATAACATGTTTGAAATTCAATAAAAATGCTCCAAGGCATAAAATAATGACATGATTGCAAAAATGCAAACTTTAATTTACTGCAAATTATATTCGTCTGATAGTTTTTTTGTTGCCGATTTGGGAATTTATTTTTTAAAGTTCAATCTATAATAGGTGCAAAAGAATGCGGGCGCATTTTAATTTAAGATACAAATCATGTGAAGTTTTGTTAGTTTATCGCTACATACAGAGACATTTTCATATATTTGAAATGAATTTTACTGTAAAACTTTTATAACACATTAAAATAAAGCCAGGTTTAACATATTCATTTTAAAAATCTTATTGATTCTCACTGAATAGGTTGATTGATTGTTGGTTGCTTAACTTCCAGTGGCAAGTATTTCATGCATGTTTAGGACGATACACACTGAATTGGAAATCATACATGTATTGATATTCGTTTTCGTGTTACATGTACATGTATCACGATTGCATACTCCCTTCGTGTCAGTTTTGAACTCTTTTTCATTTATGTATACCTTTTACTCTGTCAGATGATCAACTAATAAAATATTCTTATATTCTATTGAAAAAACATTCACGTACCGCACAATGGGCTCAAGTGGGGTTTGGGGGGGGGGGGGTATATAATTATATCCTGATTACATGTATCTGTTAAAAAGATGTATTGCTGTAGCTATTCAGAATATCACATTCGATTCAATTAAAATACCCCTTCCATAAACTAAGTTGGTACAAGAAATTACTTACAAAGTGTCTTGTATTTTTCATACATCGTTATCGGATGGTAACAATTCATGTGTGTCTTACTTCATGCAGTTACAGTAATATTTCTATTGTGCATGTATAATAATTTCTAAGGTTAATTTATATCTGGATTTATTAGTGAGTTTTATTATTTCACTTTTTAAATGAGCCGAAGGGCGTATAAAAACCTGAACGCATTAAAAAGGAATATCCCACTTTAGTTTGGTCGGTAAAATAGGATGGTAAATTGTGCAAATATTTATAAAAACTTACATTTTTAAACGGTATATAAGTCAGATAGTACATATTTCCAGGGTTTTCTTGTCGTAGAACACACCTCGGAGTGTCAGGATTGCCCAAAGAAAGACCTCCCTAAGGACGGCCTTTCATTTTATCAGTCCTGACACCCCTGGGTGTGTTCCACGACAAGATATATACCTTATTCTAATCACAATTCAAAATAGAAATGATAATATGGACGACAGACTATCTCACAGTGACTGGTTGGTATGAAAGAGTTTATTTCCGTCTTATGAGTTTGAATGTCCCTTTAGTATCTTTCGCTTCTCTTGAAATGTTTTACAGACAAATTTTGAATTAATAAACTGTTGACACAGAAAATGAAAAAAAACCATGTTGATAGACAGTAATGCTGATATTTTATTCATTTCAAAATTGCTGGACCAAGACATGATAGGGGACAGCTCGTCAAAATAGTCGCCAACATGAGATGTACAGATAATAATGCAAATTTATTATGCTTAGTTCGTATCACTCTAATTCATTAATAAGCAGAAATCTTGACATGAAAAATTGAAATAAATTGACAGAAATTGGTCGATGACCAACGGGGACAGCGTCTCGAAATAGTGATGTGAACTGACAGTTATGTAACTGTATAAACTATTTATTAAGAAACATTATTAATATATCAAACTTGCTTAAGCAGAAAAATAAGCGTTGAACATTAGTTCTTGATTGAAAGTCGCTGACCAAACAGTAACCGTATGTTTAACCAAAATGTCATTGGATGTGTTTAACTGAGCTCGTTGAAGTGTTAGATTATTGTATCAGGTTCTTGATTTTAAAGCGTCTTCATTTCTGAATTCTTTAAATTTTAAGACTGGTGTTAAATTTAATTTAACATTGGAGGTGTTGCGTCAAATCAATATTGACGACATTAAATCAGTACCGTTATATCTATTGTAATGCATTTCAAAAAAGTAATAGATGCGTAGATGTACGAATCAATTTTGAATTACTTAAACTTCAGCTTTCGACAAACCCGCATTCTACAAATAATTATCAGCGGAGCGGAATCGACAATATGACTTCAAATTGGCTGAGTGTCTTGTAAGATTAGTAGAACAATCTTTTGTAAAGTATTTTTCATATATATATATTTTATATTCTACTTCAGTTGGCTAGCACTGTAAACAACATTGTAATACATAAACAGCGAGCCCGAGTAAAAAATAAAATTTTAGTTCGATTTACCAAATCTCAACAAAAGTACAATAAATTTCTTTAAGACTATTTGTATGCAGTATGTCCTGTAATCACAATTATTAATCTCGCGTGTTTGCCCATTGTTCAACAATAATGAACGTAATAAGTTCTGAATTGGCTATAGTTGTTTTGATTTTTATCAAATTAATTAACTTTCAATGGTATTTGTAGACGTTGTATATTGAACTTTTAAGTACAATCCCTTGACATTGGCGATGAATTCAGTCAAGCCAGTGATGAAACTGTGATTTGTTTTTTAATAGGAAGACTGCAGACAGACCAATTCTTTATTATTCCTGTGTTAACTTATTAAATAGAAACGCCGTGTTTACAGCGTGTTTAACAAGTAATCTCGCGAGAATCTCGTGGAATGTATACGTTAGCGGAGGATATAATAGTTTCATTACTGTATAATTGTACCGGGAATTTGCAATAAGAACAGATATATAAATATTGATATAAAACGTATTATACATGAAAGTAGCACTGCCGTTTGATAACTGTCGTCAAACCTTGTCATTTATACTGTACTACAGGGATTGTTGTCGGAAATACAAGATTCAATATTTATTGCTATTTTATTACTTTAAATAGACATAAAGTGGTATATCTGCCTTTTCGCCATTTTAGAGTATTTTTGCTTTCACACTTGATTCTTATAGAAATGTATAAATGTATAAATCAAGCATTTGTTCGAATTAAAAAATTCAAAACAATTTTTTTATTGTGACGTCACACTTGCGAAAAATTAAAAAAAAAAACTCAAGGGGTTTTGTGTGTTAAGGGCATACGATACAGTTTTGATCCCGTATTTACAGTTTGATGAAAATTTCCATATAGACTATTTTTTACCTGATTAAATCAAATATAATATAATAAAAAATATACCTTCATGTGCTCCTTTTTGAGTTAAATGAGGTCAAAATTTTGTATATTTGCTCAAAATTCGGATTTGTGGTCGTATTTTCCCTTTCGAAAGAAAGCCATAACTTTTTTGTTTTAAAAATTAAACACAAATTGTTTTTTGTAGTCCTTTTAATGTTGTGTTGTAATTTTAATGTTATATTTCAAATGGCCATAAAAGGTTCTGTATTTTATAAGCATCCTAAAACCTTATGTATTTTTAATTCAGAAATAACTCATATTCATGAATTGAGAAAAAAAACGTAATTTTTTGCTGTATATTTATCAACATTAAAAAAATTGCACTATTTACAGTTTTATAAAATTTGGTTCACATAATCTCCCTGCAAAAAGAAACAAAATGTTGTTTAAAAAATAGGGGTCCATGCACTCGTTTTCAAATTAAATCAGTTTGAATGATAAAAATCAGTCGAAAAATGCATCTTTTCCCGGTATGTCACAGTTTGACGTCGCGAAAATAACATTTTACGTTAGCAACGTCATTACCTCCCCTGTAACTGTATCGTATGCCCTTAAACTGATGTTGTGTCTCATAGTCACATTCATGGTTAATCATATCTGTACCAAAATAAATGAAATTTGCAATATCACAGTCAATGTAACACAAACATGACAAAATGAAAAATATAAATCATATCTTTCTTCTTCATTTTTTCATTTTATATATTCAAATATCATACGAGTAAGGGGACGTTGATAGTAAAAATCAGCCTGTGTGATCCCCTTCAAGCGATTTTTGCTTTTTGTCGAGTACGAGTTAAGAAAAAGGTATGCCATACATGTATATATCAAATAAATCATATTCGACCAAAAAACCACTGTTTTTGTTCCATTGGCATCCAGCTTATTGTGGTACTCATGACGCTAATTGTTTCGTTTGTAGCGTTTATTTGTTCCACCTGGCAGAAGTTCCCTTCAAAATTTGTTATAAAAATGCAATAATGTATATTCCTATTGGAAAAAATATGCTATGCCCTTTATTTCGTCTGAAACAAATACTGTTAAATTAGTATGGCGTTCATTATCACTGAACTAGTATATATTTGTTTAGGGGCCAGCTGAAGGACGCCTCCGGGTGCGGGAATGTCTCGCTACATTGAAAACCTGTTAGGGACCTTTTGCTGTTGTTTTTTCTATGGTCGGGTTGTTGTCTCTTTGACACATTCCCCATTTCCATTCTCAATTTTATGTTTTAATAATTCAAGTAGAAATAATATTACAGAATATTTCTTCCATATGGAACTTATGCTATAGAAGAGCTACTATTTCGTGACACCGGCAGCCATGTTTTTGGCTTGAATTTTTAAACATTTGACTGCCCTTCGTTAGCTCAAGCCGAACAGATAAAGTACAGGGAACCAGTCAAAGACCTTGGAATATCAAAACAACGGTCATTAAGAAAATTATTCTAATATTTGCATGACTGTGAACAATTAATCTCAGTCAGTTATATGTTTTTATGCTGGAAAGGTTATTACTATATAATCAACACACATATGGTATCGGAAATTGTCCATCGAAAAGCAACGTGAGAACAATTACTGCACTATTAAACACGATGTGGTTATAAAAAAAATAAGAAATCATACAAATTATCTCCAATGATTTAGTTTACTTTGTTCCCATAAAGACTTACTAACTCGTATGAGTAGTTTCTTTAATTTCTTTGACAGAAAACTATATCCGTACCGGATTAATTATTATAAAAAAAGAGGATGTGGTTTGGTTGCCAATGAGACAACTCTTAACAAGAAACCAAATGACACAGAAATCAAAAACTGTAGGGCCTTCGACAATGAACACAGCCCATATCGTATAGTCAGCTATAAAAAGCCTCGAAATGACAAATTTAAAACAACTCAAATGACAAAACTAACGGCCTAACTTATGTACCAAATAATAAACGAATATGTTACACAGTAACAAACGACAACTACTGAATTACAAGCTCCTGACTTGGGACAGGCACATACAGTACAGAATGTGACGAAATAAAACATTTTAGCTGGCGCCCAACCTTCCTCCTAATCCAAGGACAGTGGTGTAACAGTACAACTTAAGAACTATAAGAAACATTTTAGCCGGCGCCCAACCTTCCTCCTAATCCAAGGACAGTGGTGTAACAGTACAACTTAAGAACTATAAGAAACATTTTAGCCGGCGCCCAACCTTCATCCTAATCCAAGGACAGTGGTGTAACAGTACAACTTAAGAACTATAAGAAACATTTAATTTTACATGAATACCTGTACGTGCAGAACGAAAGCTGTACGTGTA
The DNA here is from genome assembly GCF_963676685.1 of Mytilus edulis. Taxonomy (NCBI): domain Eukaryota; kingdom Metazoa; phylum Mollusca; class Bivalvia; order Mytilida; family Mytilidae; genus Mytilus; species Mytilus edulis. The sequence goes on from NC_092354.1 coordinate 11,924,405, forward strand.
CAAAATGTAGAATACAAGAGATTTGAAGATATTGTATTTGTTATTCTGTATTGGAGCGTACATGGCAGTTGTTATCCATAGTCACGTAACGAGTGCACCGAAGTTGATATTCCATGTATCAAGCAGAATAAACATACAAATTACAATATCCAATTACCGAAGAACACAGGTATATTGTTTTCTTTTATTGGTCGCAATTTCAATCCTCGAATAGGTCTTGTTTTCCTTTACTTTTCTGTATAAGACACCAATAGTACATCAAACTTAAGATTGAGAGACATTTCAACATATCTGACATAACAATACCGAACGTGACATTCCCTTTCTTTTAACTCCTCCAGAACTATACATCTCTACATGATATTAACATTCTAGTATTCTTCATCCTTGTTAAAATAATTTACCATATCAAATATTGTCTGTCAAATCAAACTTCAAAGAAATGTCAATAATAGTTTCTTAGTATCTACAAAATGTAAATATCAGACGATTGGTGTTTCGCGGAAACATTAGATGCTTATCTTAAGTTAATAGTTCATAATAGTTTTCCTGTTGTAATTCATCATTATTAAAAAGATCCATTATGGCGGGTACATGCTAGTGTTTCTCTGTTATAAGAAGTTTTTTCATATTAGATTGCATGCATTTCCTATGTTTAACGTTATTTAAAAGGACAATTACAGGTGTTTTATCAAAACGAAAATAATAGATATTTGAATCATTGATAAAAAGTGCGGAAAGTATCACCAACTTGTTTCCTCTCGTTTTTCTCTCTCTTTTAAAAAAAAGTTTTAATCGAAGAAATTCGCTATTTCGTATTCTGAAGTTTTCTACGTAGTATTTTGTTCATTGTTCAAATGTTTTCATTGTTAAACAACTTTATAAACAATCGAAATTAAACCACTGATGTTATTTATTTCCTTTAGATGGACGAAAAATATGCACCAAAAAGATATCATTTCTATAAATTCTTTCCACTATATTAAAATTCACAGAATCACAGCTTTGATAATGTTTTTTGAAGTTTTCAGAATAATATCATGTTCATTTTTGTACTTCTCACATTATGAATAGATGATAATTGCCGAAATATGACTAACAATTGCATTTTGCACTATTTTGGCAACAATAAGATTTAACATTGGAAGTCCTTACACTTTTCTTTATTGAAACTTGAATTTAGTCTCGGTTATTGTATAGAAAGGTATATACTATGAAAATAAGAGCGAGGGGCTTTGCCCCAAGCTCTTATTTTCATAGTATATACCTTTCTATACAATATCCAATTTAGCACATATTTACAACTTGAGTAATCCTGTAATTAGTCTATTGATATGTTTTGGCTGACTGGATGTAGCTCATTTACGTAGTTTTGTAAATCTACTCACTATAATATCATTGTAAAAATGGGATTTAAAAGGCCCTTGACTTTAGAATGTAAAGAAGGTAGCTGCTGGTGTAAGTATGTTTATTGATATGAACGAAGCGTTGTTTTACTATACATGTACTTATTTACATGGTAAGATGACAAAATGAATTGACCAAGAGCAGACAATTCTTAAATTGCAGTGAAAGCTTTACACTCTTGAAAACATGTTTTTAATTTCACATAAAACCTAAAACTAGCTTTTGAATGAGTACAAACAGTTGGACCCCCCTCCCACATCTTTGGTTGAAACACCTTTTAAAAATGGCTGGATCTGCCCCTGGTATGTACCCATAGGTAGTCTAGTAGATAGTTTATATGCATGAAATATTTGTCACTGGACATTAGGCAACCAATTATCGACCAATTTATGACTAAATATATCAAATTGCTTTATTAATAATTTCCCTTCAAAAGATTCATGGTTGACTCTTTTTGTGTACAAAGTAATTGCATGGAAGATAAAGGATTACACATTTTAGATTGAGTTGTACTTTAATCAAGGTATAAAGCACCATTATTATTACTCTTTCTTTAAATGAAAGAAACTTTTTTAATTGTCAAAACAAAATTTAGATCAAAAGATTGATTAGTAGGATGTTAAAAATCTGTTTGAAAACTAATTACAAACTATTTAGTTAAATTTGGAACACATCATTTATTTCAAAATAGCCAGTAGCAATTTTTGTTCTAATATCTTGATTACAATACAATGAAATCTTACCCTTGTGGTCATTCATGCGTAGTTACTTAGTACACGGAAAAAGTATGTACTATGAAAATTAGAAGGCAAATTCAAGCAATTTGATTGGACGAGAAGTTGTAAGTATGTGCTAAACACTGTTTGAATTTGTTTTGGCGAAAATGACTCAATCATATGAAGTAGAAGTTGTACATGGTTGCCAATGAGACAACTACCCACCAGAGGGCAATTGACGTAAATGTGAGCAGTTATCGTATACATGGGAGATTAAATGATCCCTTTAGAATTTTACAGTTTGCCATGGGAGCTCATATTCAAATTCGATTTCTAAAATTTCCCAAAGAAAATATCCTTTGAAATAGCTGTAGTTACAAGAGTGACAACAGTAGCATGTTGGAATACATTGAGACATATTTTACTAAATGAGTTATCATTTATCCTCGTCTCTATAATGAGTTTATTGACAAACACTAAATGTTTTGTTGTCTTAAAACAACAAAGCCAATTCTGGAATGACAAATCTGTCCCGCACAGTGTGTATACGATCCCGTACTTCTTTCTTTACTATTAGTAGACTTCACTAGATTAGTTGTCTGATTTAAAATACTCAAGTCACGATAACCTGTTCAGCTGTAACTGAGGAAATTAATATAAAATATGTAATAGGAAAATGTTACATGCTATTATTCAGACCGACTGGTAATGTTCATTTATAAATCTCTGTGGCAGTTATTTCCCGAATAAACTCTCCTACTACTCCTACATATAACAAGCATGCAGATTATGTAAGCAATGTGCTGTATAATATTTCGATTATGTCAACACCAATAACAAAAAATCAAAGAATTTATTATTTAATCCAATCAGTTGATATGTATTTGTAATGCTTCATAATCATAATTGTTAATTGAAGATCAAAGAACAGATTTAATCAATTTAATCAATCGTCAGCAATATGCAAGAGTTGTATTGGTAAAACAAAATTGATACTTTTGAATTGATGTAGTTCTTATGAGGTATGGCCACTAAATTTCATTTGAGTTAATTTACACTGTGGCAATTTTCAACCCTTCTGGAGTACCTGGAATAATCCCCATGTTTTTTGCGGTGTTCGTGTTACTTAGGCCGTGTTAACACCAATTCTAATGCAACAACGTTTGTAACGTTCATTTTGATTGGATAACATCACTTTCTTACATGGCATCAATTGAGAATTGATGCTATGGGACGTGCGCGCAAGCGCAGACGGCATATGACAGATTTTAAATACATGTTTTAACGTTGTTTTCTGTCAGTTTCATTAGAATGGAGATAACAATATTGTATTTTAAGCTCCGACGGCATCAATTTGGGATTTAATGTCGCAAATACCCGTTTACTGTCTCCGCTAACGCGTCGCCAGTAAACTTTATTTGCGACCATCAAATCCCCAATTGATGCCATCGGAGCTTAAAATACAATACAGTTATCTCCTAAATGCCGTGTACAGTAAACAGGTTTACATTTGATTTAATGTAATGTACACTAGTTTCACATTAAATTTGTTCACATCTATACACCTTGTTTAGCTACCTGTACATAAGATTTGTTCACACTTGTAAACTATATGTCATTTAAATGTGCATTACGTAGAACCGAATTCAAATTTTCAAACAACTTTTTCTAGCAGTAAGGGTACGACCATTTGACTTAAAATAAAAAAGGGGGATGGATTTTCCACAATTTGAATTTTAAAAAAATTGGGTCATACTGATGATTGGAATGAACAATTATTCTGAATCCAAAGTTTACCCATACATTATAGTGTGAAATATTGAATTGGTACCATCGAAAAAAAAACTAAATATAAACTTTCGCGCGAAAAAAAATTCTGACTCAAACCCCCCCCCCCCCCCCCCCCCCCCCCCCCCCCCTCTCCCTTCTTTAAAAAAAAAAGTAAAGTGGTTGCTCTTTTACGAAAGTCATTTTGGATGATTTGTTGTAGTTTAAAGATGTCTCGATTACGCATTAATTAAACCTCTTGCTGCCGACCGTTTTTCAAGGTTGCATTTCATATGCCGGAAAATACGATAGAACAACGTCTGTGACGTAACATGCCAAACAACGACGTCATTCGATATATGACGTCACGACATAATGACCAATACATTTGGGACCCACTGGAGAAAACATAACTCTGTTTTATCTTCGGTATTTTAATTGAAAGAGATACAGCATTGATGAGAAGCTTGCATAAATTTATCCATGGACATATGTGTCCCTCCGGCACTGCCGGTTTGGACATATGTGTCCCTCCGGCAGCAAGAGGGTTAAACAAGACGAAGAAAATGAATTGCGATGTTAAGGATCACTACATTTCTATCCTTTCTGTTTGTTTCAAATTGTATTTTTTTCTCCAAGGAGTATTTGGCAAAGGGAGGGGGTAATATTTCTAATTAAATTTTAATAACCAGTGGCAAATATTTCTGTCAGTGTGTACGTCCAGTCGATTCGGAAAGACCTTTTCAAATTAATTATGTGTTCGGCAATGATGATGAATGAGTCTTGATAAGAGGTAATTAAGGCTATGAAAAGTGTTTTTATAACAAATAAATATATCAAGATTAGACAAATATGTCTGTAAAGAACTTTATTAATAAGTGTTATAAGTATCAATTTTATATAAAAATCGTTTCTTTTTCAAATATACATAAGAAAATTAAAGTTCTGAATGCCTAGTTTTGTGTAACGTGACGGTACCCAAATTGCACCTATTTTGACAGTTTTTTCATCTACGTTTTTTTTTTATCATGAACACAAAAATGTCCATTCTGTGTTTATTTTGTAGCCCTATCCTTCTTTATTATAAAGATACACCAATTTGATTTTTATTCCATATGGAATCATAGATAAATTGGTCTAAACTGACCTCCAAACCATAAATGATTCTGAAATGAGGAGTACCCAAATTGCTTCCATGCTTTAATTCACATAGTCAAAAGTCTAATAACAGAGCTTTTGTTTAATTTCTTTAAATATTTTGAACAATTGGACATTAGTCCATGCTTACTCTTCATTATTTTTTAAATGGATACTTGTAACATATTGTATTTGTTCATTTTAAAAAGATGACGTTCATGTGAGATTCATGTGGAACTCACGTGAGCAAATTTTGCCTGTGTATCCCATCGTTTACCAACAAAAGAAGGCCACAAGCAAATCATTGCCCGCTCTACGCATACCAAGAAACGTGCTGAATTTTTGAAAGCAACAAAAAATATCCGAAATATCCTAGATTTACATGGTGTCAAAATAAATCAAGACTTGACCAAGGCACGTAGTAGAGTTGCTTTCTTAGCTCGTGAAGCAGTAAGAAAGGGTAAACTAAAATCTACATCAGTATTGAACGGGAAAATGTTCTTAACAGCCATAAATGATGATAAACGCATTGTATCTACCGAATCGGAACTGAATGACTTCATAAACGGTAAACCAGATCCAGGACGAAGTGATATAGAAAACAATGTTGTTGATATGCCTATCGCGCGTTCCCCTGGTACTCCTCATTTTCTACCAAACAACATGATGTTTCCTCCACAATTGATGCAATACCAAAGCGGGGCCCAAGCGATGTATCAACAAATGTATGGAATAATGTCTTGATGTACTTTAACCAATTAAACCATTATGCATTTTGTACTGTGTCATCTAATATAATTTGACCACAGGAAGGTCTTGACTCCATCTTTACACTTTCATTAACTTGTGTACTTAATGTATATCATTTAATTTAATGCATACCCTGTCTAATTGAAAGTTAACTTTTAAAGATAGAAAGAAAAAAAATCAACATTCAAAAATATGCTTATTCACATATTTAAAAGTAAATTCTACTTAGGCTTTGTTTGACAAAAGAAGTAAAAAAAAAAAAAAATTCGCTTACTTTTTCCTTTACGGTAGGAAAGTATCAAATCTAAGGATTTAACCTTACCCATATCAATTCAATATGTTATCTAATTATAGTAGATTATTGACTCGTTGTTTACACTTTGTTTGACTACTACTGATTATATTTTATTTTGCCGTTCATCAATCTGGTCACCTGACCTAATAAAAATCCCAGGGTCCAATAAATTAGGTTGTACTGACAATTTTAATATAAATCTCTCTCTGGAGTTGTGTATTCGAACTCGCCAAAATCAAGTGTGTGAATATGTTTGTTTTTGTTTGTAGTTATCTTTTTATAGTTTATGGAAATGGAAATAGCACGGGTGACAATTGTATATATATTAAGGCTGAAAGTGTTGCATATAGAAGAAATGACCACTCTGACTCGCTGTTACGTTTCTTGGGATACCAAAGTTACTTGATGGGTATTTCCAGCGCACTTTACAAAGTCAGAGTGGGACTCTTTTACAATCTAGCCACAAGAGTTAAAGAAAATAAGTTGTTAAACTTAGATGATATTGTTTTTGCAAATTTATTTATGCAGCATAGGTTGGGTGATTTACCTGTAATATTATTGTTAATTATATGTAAATCTGAATTCAAAACCAGAATTAATCTCAAAGAAATTCCAAAAGTTAATAATGAGATATTTTGTCAAAAGGAAGCAAAATACAGGATGGGAGACTCTTTAACAGCGAAGAGATAAGCATAACATTTTACTTTTTCATAATATGGTGAATGGAAAGACCCCATGTCATCTAAATGATATCCTTCCCGATCAGTTTAGAAACATTCATCAGTATAGAACTCGTTCTGCAAATAATTTTCCATCAGTACCCTGTCGAACTACTTATTATGTGAATAGTTTCCTTCCATCAACAGTTCGACTACGGAAAAGCCTTCCCCCCAGATATAAAAAATGCTTGTTTTATCGCTCCACTAAAAGCATTTCTTAAGATAAATCATTCTATACCAAATTATTATTATGCAGGCAGTAGACTAGGCCAGATATATCATGCCCGAATCCGTACCGAGAGCAGTAGTCTTAGAGATCACTTGTATCAGAAAAATTTGGAATCAGACCCATTTTGTAAATGTAAACAGATAGAAACCTCAGAACAGTTCCTTCTATACTGTCCCAATTATCATCGAATTCGTAAAGCCCTTTTTGTTAACCTAGTTGGTACACTTAACATAGATATGTTACTTTATGGTGATCCGAACATTACCGATATAGACAATAAAAACAACTTTCTTATTGTCCAAGACTATATATTGAAAACTAAGAGATTCACATAATTATTCTTGTTGGCCCAACAACATGTCACCTAATATTAAAAAAAAAATACTATCTGCACTATATGTTAATTTCCATTACATTACATTTGATTTCTTTTTCTATGATATTATATTAAATAATTGTACATTTTCTGTCCATTTTAATCGATTTGGCCGTTCAAAAGGAGAGGAATTTGTATAAGTGAATTGTCACTTGTTTTCCAATCCATTGTATTGTATTTATGTACACACTTATATATCTGTTTCTGCATAAAATATTGTTAACACAAACAAAAGTTATAATTTATACAGCGCGGAGGCAATTTGGTAACAACGTTGCAATATTTTTATTTGAGTATAAATTAATGCAAGTCAATAATTATTTGTGAATTTTTCATAATAAACGTCTACGTTAAAATGACATGTTCAAATTTAATATGAAATATTAATATTTCATTAGAAGTTTATTTTATTAATCCTTAAACGGCACAAATTTATGTGGTAAGGGCAAAGAGACATATTTATCAAAATCATCATCACAATAGCGGCTTTAATATGATACATGGAATGTTATTATATAAGACGTAAGTTGCATTTAAGAAATGACTGTAATATTTTTTCTGTCTATGAAGAAAGAAAATAAAAAAAATGCTTTGCACACTGAATAACCCGTGGAGAGGGTTGTTTTATAATGTGCACTACATTTTTTATGTTGATTCTCTATTTATGTTGATTAGAAATAGCCAATAAATCATACACTGTGGAAGGAAAAGAGCAAAAGAAATAATGGTGTAACGAAAAGTACTTACACACCTCGTTATATGGAAATATTTTTACCAATTATTATAACATGCTATACAACGTTAACATCTCATGGGCAGTATAGTTTAAAAATAAAAAGTTCAACATAAACTTTTAATTGTACCAGGCTTATTTTTTAAATTAAAAACAAATGTGGTTTTTTTCAAATTTCAGAACTTTGACAATCAATGATCTCGAAAATATATAAATAAGATTTAAACTACATTTACCTTTAAGGAAGGTCGCTCGTTATGTTTTTAAATTTTCTAGATATTCGGATTCCTTCAGTTTTATTTTATGTAGTGCCATTCAAATATTTTGCCTGTTTATTTACTCCTACTTTTTCTTTCATAATTTTATAACATAAAGTTTCAAAAGTCATATTTCGAAAATTCGTATAAAGTCCTTGTTATTTTGTCGTAGTTTTGGAAAGAAAAAATGTGTAATTGTTAAATGTGTTAAAAATCTAAGGAGAATTATTTACCGCCAAATTTTAAATGTCTTCTATTTAGAAAACAAGCACATTGATCCTTAATTTTGTTCTGCTTAAATTATCAAGTTCCTTTATTTATACACTATCAATCTATTAAAACCTTTGAAAAAACATATTACATGTATTTTGAAACAGAGTTATAAACATTCTTAAGGTAGATTGTGAGTCTTTTGTCCTCTTGGGTTGTCAAACAGCAGTACACAATCTGTCTAAATCTTTTGTTTAAAGTGCTTATTTTTTTTTAAAATACTTTTTGTTTGATTTTTTTTTTGCATGGCCATTGATTGGGGGGTAAAACCGATAATGCAACTTTTATGAAGATTTATTAATGAATTTAACCTATTTTGTGTAACTTGAAAACAAGCACAGTGACACATAATGACTGCTATTTTCTTAAAGAACACAATATTCTCTATATTCTCTATTTTATTTTAAAACTTTATCGTTTAGTTATATTTGTATTGCAAACATGTGGAGTTTCCATGTATAATCTTACAATTTTGAACAACTCTGAAGCTTGATAAAAAGCCCAGCCACTCATCATTTATATCAGTTTTGAAGAAAAAAACCTAGCGTAAGCTATATTTTTGCAAAATGTTGAATAGTAAAATAACAAAAAAACCGAACTGGAAATTCAAAACGGAAAGTCTTATATATAATGACAGAATCAAACGTTGAAACACATATATCGAATGGAAAAGGTTTCATCATTTTTAATATAAACCCTCTCAATTTACCATAAAGAGGTAATTGTTGCTGTTGTTCTTATATAAACAAAATAGAAATGTAAAGCGACGCAAGTATATGAAAATTGTAAAACTATAACCACTTTAACTACTATATATACCTATGACGCAGTTTGATTAAAAACAAAACAAGAAATTAGAAATAGCAAGTAAATATGGTAACATTTTTACCAATAATGTACAGCGTTTTTTTTTAATACACGTTGAATTCCAAAACCGTACAAAAAGAAGATAAAAATAAAAGTAAGAAACGAAATTGTTCAAAATGCATTCAGAGAAAATATTCTTAAATTCATTTGTTGAATTCATAATTTTTCTGTCGACATGAATATGCAATAACCTATTTACTACTGAGCGAACTTTCACCTCTTTTGTACCAATGTTTGAATGGATAACGTTTTCTCATGGGACGACAAATAAATGAAACATCATGAATCAAAATGTTCATGAAGACCATTACCACCATTACTGCCTGATACATTCACAACACAATACATCTCATTTATCAGATTTCCCAATTTCATTGACACTGTGTTAAACCATTATCAATCATGATGGTCCATTACAGAACGTTGTCTGTTGTTTTCCTTTGGGATAAACAACTTAACAAAACTTAATATCTGGTCATAAGATGTATCAATATGTCGTAATTTGTACAACCGTTAAACTTGATAAACTCTTAGGAACACGAATTTATTCGTTATAGGTCAATGCGTTTATTTCGTTATTTATCAGTATTTATAAGAAATGAATTGAACTGTATGATAGCAGCAATGCCTTAACCACATCTCTAGACACAATGACTTAATGATGTACACAAGTAAACTATATATACAGTAGTTTACCGGTGTTCAAATAAGATAAGATAAGATAAGATATTTTTATTCAAATTAAAGGGCCCACGAAGAGCAAAGTAATTTATTATACTGATTTTCATAATTGACATAATGACACACTAATATTGATATGTTAATAATATGTTAATAATATGATCTTATATGTGTTATTCTAGCGCTAGCGTAATCTTAATGTTCTTTTGTCTAAATTAACCTTTTGCCGGAGTGGGTGTAAGACTTACTCAATTACATATGCATCCATACTTGTAAACTATGTCTATTTTGAGGACTTTTAAAACTGTGTACCCCCTTGAAAAATCATTCTATAAACCTATAAAAAAGTTAAATGATAAATTTGGTCCTCGAAACTATAACAAAACAAAAACAATATTTTGTACTATTTCAATCACTCGAACAGTGTACTGCGTATCTACGTTACACACATTTACAACACACACTTGAACAGTGCACTGCGTAGCTACGTAACACACATTTACCTAACACACTTGAACAGTACCCTGCGTAGCTGCGTAACACATAACAAAGTTTTTCCGTTTAGACTCCGTAATGGTGATTGATCGATAATAATTACGAAGCATTCCAAAGTTATGTTTTATTTTGAAATAAATACAAATGTATGACTGCACGTGCTATTCATGACAATAATGTTGTATTTGGGGCACAAACACAAACTCTCCGAAGGTACTTAGTATGTCAAACTGAAATGTAGTGTTTGGTAACGTACAGTTTACTGCGACTGAATTCGTATACATCAAATGTTTCAATTTGGAAGACCTTTTTGGTTATTTTGTATATCGCAATATTTTGCGCAATTGTTGTATTTTGATCAGCCATAGCACTCTTGCAGAAAAGTAAACTCTCGATATATGCTTTTCTTTTAATCGTTAGCTTTTTCTACTTAAGGAGTTCGGGAACTTAATTTTTTATCGATTGATATAAAAGCATTTGAAAAAAAACCTATTCCTTTAATTTGTGAGGTCAAATGCCTTCCCTTATTTATGGAAACATGTTTTATTTCCTCCAATGATACAAAATTGTATTTAGGTAATGTTCTTTGATATCTTTGATATCTTACTTCGATTTGGAAGAAGCTATTTAAACGTGAAGGTGTAAAAGAGCATCTACATAGTAATTCGTACTGGCGAGTAAGGCCAATGCAATTATTTGAAAAATATATTCTAAACGTTGTGTTTTTCTGTTTTGAACTTTTATCTTGCGGAAAACGTTTGGATAAGAAACAAAAGATTAATATTTCTTCCAAACATGACATACTTTTTGACTTTATTATGTCCCTGTAACGATAAAATGAAACATAATCTGGATAACATTACTTTCTCTAAATGACCGTTTTTACAATAGCTCAGGTTTTACTCACCTGTCAATACCTGCAATTTCTTTGCCGATATTCTCTATCAGTAGGTGTAACAACCTGTTGATGTTATCACTTGACTGATTGTGTGAAATGTGATCTAAACCGAAAACATGCACTATATGGAATCTACCGTTAGTTTGTATATCTGATTACCAAAGGGTACCACGAAAATGATACGGACTTCGTCCTCTTTCACAGGAACAATTGTAATACAGTGAAACCTGGCTAAACCGAATCCTGCATAAACCTAAAACCTGTATAAACCAAACATTTTCTTAAGAACAGTCATATCAAATGCGTTGTGAACCTGATAAAACAGAAAATCGGCCAAAACCGAACAAAATCTTAAGTCCCGAACAGGTTCGGTTTAAACAGGTTTCACTGTATATGAATATTAGAATACTATGTACATACCTGCTGTTTCTTTGCCGATATTTTCTATAAACGACTGTAATATCATATTGATGTTATCAAACTTGAAGTAGTGCTGTTGTTGAAGCGTGAGCCCATAATGTAAACCATCCACAGCAATGTGACAATACTTGTTAACAATGTGACTCTGACCATCCGGGTCATAAAGTAGGTTGACTTTATTCCAATTAAAAGTCTTAAATATTGTAGTTACGAAGTTAATAAGGGAATTCATATTAGGTCCAACACGGGTCATTAAATTGAACATATGTTGTTTTTCAGCGAAATCACGCGCCATGGCACCAGGCGTTACCATAGCAATATTCCAGTAGTGTATTTGCCTACCAACAGGTGCGGCAGCGTAATCACAACATGGCCCGAAAAACACATCAACTTCTTTTTTAACAAAAAAATTTATAGCTTCGTTGATACCGTCAGCTACATTGCATTTTGAATCTGCAAAATGAATGGTTATATTTCGGTCTGTGATTATTCTCAACTCACCAACTACTTTTTCTAAGGCGATTGCCATGGCCGGTTCCACTCGGTTGATTGAAAACAGTCGGCTATTATCCTCGGGCACAATTGTACCTATCGTAATACTCTTTATTTGTTTGGCACATGCACATAGTACTTGCATCAGTAAAAACGGAAGTATACTCCTGATATCCATATTCTGTCATCAATATTGAATGCACAATTTTAGCACCTTTATCACTTTTAAAGTATCTAAAATTTCAATATTTTATACCATTGATATTTCCATAATATTTCAGTAAAACATTCAAAACTTCTGGTAACTGTCACACATATACAACGAGATTTATCCTGAATTCCTAAGAATAAAATATAAGAGCAATTATCGAATCTGAATTTGTATTCCTAACAACATGTAGCTTTTATATCGCTCCAAGAATGATACTTTGAAATTTTATCACTTTGTAATGTTGGAATTCCTGCGGCTTACAATTTCTTACATATACATTTGTAAGGTCTGACCAATGTTTCAACCTGTATAGAATTTCCTTTTTCATCTAAGTATATAACTTTTTTTTTCAATGTTGGAATGAATAAATTCCGTTGACACAGTTTATAGAATACCTATGGTTTCCAAATCAAAAACATAAATTTCCATATATCATGATTGCATTATAATCCCTTAAGACCCGGATATTCAATACTGGTACGGATATTGTCTGGTTCCTTCACCTCTATGTAAAACCTCGCATAAAGTTGTCAAAACGTCGTATATATCCACACTAAATAATACTTAATCCTTTTATAAAATCTCACTTAACATGACATGCATAACATCTGAATTCGCACGAGGAATCAAGCTATTCATTTCTGTGTATTTGTAAATGACTGTACGTAGCCATACGTATATAATATATAATACATATACTCTTCCTTGGAGTATATCAACAGTAATATACTTCCAGTAAATTGGAGAATCAGTTATATTGAATAGTTCTAGTGCTTTAAGGGGATATGGTCCTATGAATAATTATTTGTATTTATTCCGCCCTCGGCGTAATCAGTTGTATGGTAAATTACCCACTGAAAAAGAAGTAAGAAATATCTATTAGTAATTTGTATGATATGAATATATACAAGTACTAAGTTATTGCATTTCAGCTGACGGTTTGTCATTCTAAAGTCAATTATTTGTAAATCCTTTTTTGTGGTTGATTCCATAGTTCCGTAGATCGAGAATATGCACACAACAATGGAATGAACACCTGGTCATGTTACACAATATTATACAAGGAGAATACATTTACCATAGAAAATCCAAACCAAATTTATGATCAACATAAGAAGATTGAAGTCTTATTAGTAACATGTTCTAGTGGTAATATAAAATTAGTTCAAAATTGCCCGTCTAATAACTGGCTTGATTCTATGTTTTGAAATTATGAAGAAACAAAGGATTTTAGTACATTATTCAAAGTTGACCTGAGAAGTATTTGGCTATTTTATTTGGGTCCTGTTTGGACATATATTCGACTGTTTCGGATCTTATTTTGGCCTTCAAAATTTTGCTTTGAGTCAAATGTTTTTGGCTAGAGTACTAGTATTCTAACTTATTCCTTTGAGCTCTTCACATCATCCCCATTTTCGTTTTGAGTGTTACAAATAGAAATTTTTCCATTAAAGCTTTGCAAATGCATCACTTTCATACAGTGCTTGCACTTTTCCGATTTTTTCATCCTTCGAATAGCTAAACTGTGGTCATGCATACTCATCAGAACCTTATTATTTAAATTGTACCAGCAATAACAATTAAAAGTTATTTACTGTTGACTTGAAATATTAAGCACATAAGACATTATTTAAAAACATCCTTCGATTATTCAAATTCTTTATTTTGGTAAAGGGTTTGCATAGATTGTTTTTGAAAAAAAACACGTTATATTTTCTAATAGTAAGGATATATGTTTACAAAAAGTATATTATTTTGACTCAACCATAAATAATATGTTCAAATGGTAAGATTAAACGTGGTTCAACCCACCATTTTTTCTCAAAATGTCCTGAACCAAGTCAGGAAAATGGTAGTTGTTTCCTTAAGGTTCGTTTCTGTGTGTGTTACCTGTCGTTTTTTTGTTGTTGCACTTAAGTGTTTCGTTGTTTTCATCTGATAGTTATGTGTTTCCCTCGGTTTTAGTTTGTAACCGGATTTTTCTCTCTCAATCAATTTATGACTTCAAACAGCGTTCTTCTATTTTTAAAATTGAGAATGGAAATGTGGAACGTGTCAAAGAGACATCAACCCGACCAAATAAAAAACAACAGCAGAGAGTCACCAACAGGTCTTCAATGTATCGAGAAATTCCCGCACCCGGAGGCGTCCTTCAGCTGGCCCCTAAACAAATATATACTAGTCCAGTGATAATGAACGCCATACTAATTTCCAAATTGTACACAAGAAACTAAAATTAAAAAAATACAAGACTAACAAAGGCCAGAGGCTCCTGACTTGGGACAGGCGCAAAAATGCGGCGGGGTTAAACATGTTTGTGAGATCTCAACCCTCCCCTATACCTCTAACCAATGTAGAAAAGTAAACGCATAACAATACGCACATTAAAATTCAGTTCAAGAGAAGTCCGAGTCTGATGTCAGAAGATGTAACCAACGAAAATAAACAAAATGACAATAATACATATATGGTGGTTTAGCTTTTGCAGTAGGTGTTTGCAACTATTGAAGATCAGGAGTAAAATTTTAACCACGATCGGCAGCAAAAAAAATATTGTATAATGCAAAAAAAAAACACATATTGACGTCTTTGGCGTGCAATTAACTTATAACTGATACAAGCGCGAGCAACCAACGACATTCATGAAATAGCAGACTCCTGACTCAAGGCAGATGCATCTACAGAATATCACGGTGTTTAACATTTTGTGAGTTTTCAACTCTTCGCCTCATCTGTAAATAAATTTTAAAATTCAGTTTCTGAACGTCTTGACTAATCAATTATTCAACACGAACCACAAAAAAAACTAACATAAATACAAAAGACACAAATAACCTGTCTTAGAGTATTTGCGTTTACTGGCAACTAGCTTCAAACCAAAACCAACCAATACAATAATCACGTTTTCCCATGTTGTATCTTTGTCAATTTCCCTGTGATATATTTATGTGCGATACTAATGAACGTAATTTATAAGTTCCAACAAAATACAAATTAAAAGAAGAAAAAGAAGAAAAAGGATTGAGAAATAATAGGAATGAACGATTGGTAAACTGGACCGATAACCTTACAAACTGATTACAAGTGTGAAGGATAATAACAATAAATTGAAAAAAGTTAGAGCTGTATCCACGATTAATTTATCAACTGTTTAATCTCAAGTTACCTGAGTACAATATAAACTATATGATAAACTTGATAACAGATAAAACATGTCACCCATGAAGACTATATGAACAGAGAAATGATTGCATAATAGACTCTCACCACGTCGTCATTTCTAAGGGACACTTTTTATATCATCATACTACCTATGGCGTACTGATTATTGCTATTATCAAACATGGTAATAATTATTTTTTTTACTTCATGTAATTTATATCATTTATATTACATAATATATATATAATAAAATAGTACTTCAAACGCCACAAGATATAACTAGAGTGTTTTTTATTTAGTTGTTTCGATTGCATTTAGCTAGAAAAAAAACCCCAGATAATTCTTGATTATGACATTGAATAACTTGTTTATATAGTCTTCATGTAATTATCCGGAAAAAAATCGTCATCTCTTTAAAGCTCGAAATCACTGACTTATAACATTTTATTTCAAACTGTAAATATACTGCAGTTTAATTCCTTTTGATGTTGTTTTTTGAACGAGAGAAATTGTAGTATATTAAAATAGGTTTTCATTCAACTGTCTTTTGAGCAAATTTTTCCTTTCATTTTTTTTGAATGGCTTCAAGTTTGTTACATTACAGTTGTTTTGATTCGAACATCAGATTTCAGTTTTATGTAGTAAAAAAAATGCTGGTTATTCATTCTAAATGTTAAGTCTTGTATCTTTAAAAAGATTGGTTTATACACACAATTGTATGCAGGTGAAAATTCGTCTAAGTTATAAATCTGGAATCTATAATAACCTTTTCTCTATAAGTCTACGTGCATTTTTATTCGAAATTTAACACCACGTTGTTATAAAAATCAAATAAATTCAAAAACTTTTTATGTATTAGAAACCTCTAAAATACGCTTTGTTGTGATTGAAATGGTATTTTAAATAGTAAAAGTATTTATAAAATGTAACAAACGGTCATAAATCACGTGTTTAACCAGCTTGAATAATAAAGTATTACTTCTAAATCAATTTGATCCATAAATAGCTGTCAATCAAAGGTTTAGTTTTGTATTTAACAAATTTAGGTCCTACAATACGACAAAATTAAATATCACTCAATATCGGTGTAATTAATCATTTCCGTTACAACAACACATTGGAGCGAGAAAGAATTTGTTTTATTATAATCCTTGTATCTTTGATGCGTTTTCATCCATATCATCTGCAATCACCTGCTTAATCTGCAAGGATAACTTAGGCATAATTATAATCATTTTGTCGTGTACAATCACTTCGACGGATGATATATTTGTGTTACAGTTTAGTTAAAGAGGAGTCACATATTTAGCAAGCCACTGCTCATTATGTCAATGCATACGAGTTCATCCATGGTCTCTTGTTCATGTTGCTTCTCTTGGTTGTAAGATAATTACTCAAACTAAGTAAAATCGCATTAACTCCATTTCAAATTTAGGTAAAATCAACACGTGTTTCTTTATAGTTTTGCCTTAACTTACAAATAAGAATTTGATTTTTACCAGCAACAAACTGATATAATCACATATCACTTAAAGAAATACATAGGAATACACTTCATGACATAATTTATAACCATATCATATTCCATGATTTTTTTGTTCATACCTTAAGATATGTTTTAGAATCAAAAGTGCCAACTCGACCAAAGTTTACATTGAATAAAATTATTATTTTATACGTCGTGTTTTGTCATACAGCTCATTACTCATTATATATTTCTACATCTTTGGCTTTTAAATGTTTGGATTTGAGAGTTTCTGGTAAATGTTAAAGGGAAATCACACTATTGTTTATACGCATCGCTCTCGGCGCCGCTATAGTGCCGTAACTGTATTATGACGTCGCCGTTTTTGGGTCCGTCGTAAAGGTTGCTAAATTATAAAATAGCGAGCCGCTCGAGAGGACGTTCCACTAAGGCAGTACAAATGATAATGAACATATCATATTTTTTACAACTGTTATAATTAGATTAAAAATACGTGTCCATAAAAGAGGGTCTGATTGTATTGGGGTTTACGGAATACAGAATAATGGACAAATACTGCAGAATAAAAGGCAAAAAAAAAAGGATAAGAGAAAGATGAGGTGCTTAAATATAAAGAATAAAAAATATTGGTAACACAAATAAATATTCAAAAATGAATACCCCTCTATCCAGACCCTTATGATAAAAAGAACATATCAATTCAAAACACATAATCATCATGCATAATCAACACTAAGAACGTTGGAAATTCATAGCATATTCACATATATTCAATATAATTTAGTACCCTTCCGGACCATTTTCTGGAAAACAAAGTCGATGACATATACTTTTCTTTGGCAGCGTATCGTCGGGATGCGGTACAGTGGAGATCAGTTCTAACCTCTCATAAATTCTGTCAGAATCTGTCAGGAGAACTGTTCTAGAACAGTATGTAGAACTGTCAGCCTGACACCTTTTAGTCAGTTCTAGGTTAGAACTGTTCTAGCTAGAACTGATTTGGTCAGTTCTACCTAGAACTGATTTGGACAGTTCTAGCTAGAACTGATCCTGACAGTTCTACCCTAGAACTGATCCTGACAGTTCTAGCTAGAACTGACCAGATATTTGGTCAGTTCTACTTCTAGAACAGTTCTACGGTTAGAATTGATTTCAAATTCTACGGCTAGAATTGATTTATAAATTCTACGGCCAGAATTAATTTATAAATTCTACGGCTAAAATTGATTTATAAATTCTACGGCTAGAATTGATTTATAAGTTTGAAGAAATATTTGTCTTAATATAAAGGCTTCGGCCAAATAGCGATTAATATTATATAGAGTTTTGCTATTTTGCCGGTTTTATTTCAGATTTATAATCGGCAAGAGAACATGTTTAACCTCGCCATATTCTGCATGTATGTGCCTGTTCCAAGTCAAGAGCCTGTTATTCAGTGATTTTCTTTGTTGATGTGTTACATAAATTATTTGTTTTTCTTTCATTTTATGAACATAAATTAAGCCGTTAATATTGGGGGGGGGGGGGGGGGGCATTATTATTTCATTTATTTTACATTTGTCATTCGGGGAGTCAGGATGACTCGTTTTACATAACAAAATTATCTGACCTTAATGTAATACGTTATTCCGGCCCAAACCACCAGGGACGGATCCAGCAGTTTAAAAAAAAAGGGGGGGGGGTCCAACTAAAATGTATTGTCCTCATTCAAATGCATTGATCTTCCATAAAAAGGGTGCTGTACAGTAATTCAGTTATAATTTTAGGTCAAGATGGACTGTAATATATACAAGTTATAGCAATATTGGAAAACAATGACCTCAAAATTTTGTACGCATGAATTTATAGTGCCAGCATGTCCTCTTTTTATTCAAAGTATTGAATCGAAAACAAATATCATTAGTTTTTATACTTCAGACTGAGTCGTGTAATAAAATCTTTTGACCGCATCAATCTAAACTGACCTTATTTGCTCTTTCGTTCTGCAAATCTATATAGCTGTACAGTAATTCAGTTATAATTTTAGGTCAAGAGGGACTGTAATATACAAGTTATAGCAATATTGGAAAACAATGACCTCAAAATTTTGTTCGCATGAATTTATAGCGCCAGCATATCCTCTTTTTATTCAAAGTATTGAATCGTAAACAAATATCAGTAGTTTTCATACTTCAGACTGAGTCGTGTAATAAAATCTTTTGACCGCATCAATCTAAACTGAACTTATTTGCTCTTTCTTTCTGCAAATCTATATAGCTGTACAGCAATTCAGTTATAATTTTAGGTCACGAGGGACTGTAATATACAAGTTACAGCAATATTGGAAAACAATGACCTCAAAATTTTGTTCGCATGAATTTATAGTGCCAGCATGTCCTCTTTTTATTCAAAGTATTGAATCGTAAACAAATATCAGTAGTTTTCATACTTCAGACTGAGTCGTGTAATAAAATCTTTTGACCGCATCAATCTAAACTGACCTTATTTGCTCTTTCTTTCTGCAAATCTATATAGCTGTACAGTAATTCAGTTATAATTTTAGGTCAAGAGGGACTGTAATATATACAAGTTATAGCAATATTGGATAACAATGACCTCAAAATTTTGTTCGCATGAATTTTTTAGTCAGCCAGCATGTCCTCTTTTTATTCAAAGTATTGAATCGTAAACAAATATCAGTAGTTTTCATCCTTCAGACTGAGTTGTGTACTAAAATCTTTTGACCGCATCAATCTAAACTGACCTTATTTGCTCTTTCTTTCTGCAAATCTATATAGCTGTACAGTAATTCAGTTATAATTTTAGGTCAAGAGGGACTGTAATATATACAAGTTATAGCAATATTGGATAACAAAGACCTCAAAATTTTGTTCGCATGAATTTATAGTGCCAGCATGTCCTCTTTTTATTCAAAGTATTGAATCGTAAACAAATATCAGTAGTTTTCATACTTCAGACTGAGTCGTGTAATAAAATCTTTTGACCGCATCAATCTAAACTGACCTTATTTTCTCTTTCTTTCTGCAAATCTATAAAGCTGCACAGTAATTCAGTTCTAATTTTAGGTCAAGAGGGACTGTAATATACAAGTTACAGCAATATTGGAAAACAATGACCTCAAAATTTTGTTCGCATGAATTTATAGTGCCAGTATATCCTCTTTTTATTCAAAGTATTGAATCGTAAACAAATATCAGTAGTTTTCATACTTCAGACTGAGTTGTATAATAAAATCTTTTGACCGCATCAATCAAAACTGACCATATTTGCTTTTTTATGTGAGTCTATATAGTTGAACAGTACTTCGGTTATATTTTTTTTACTGTAGTATATATAAATAACTGCAATATTGGAAATTGAACAAACATGACTAACTTATGTCTATGGGCGCTGATAACACAATAATGACAGAAGTCCCGTTACATCCAAACTTAAATTATTAAATAATGAACCGTCACAAAAAGTGAATTTTTATTTAGTCAGTAGTTCATGATGGTTTTTTTTTAAACAGAACTATTTAAGGGCATCATCCAACACTCACATCACTGATTCATATACTTTATTTTAAAATGAAAAGTACATGTATGAGAAGTTCTCTTCTTGGAAAGGTATACTGACTATACTGTTAATATAATTTGAAGAAGGAAAATGATTGGTTTTGTTTGTAGCCTTACGTCCAGTGGCAAATATTTCATTAATGTTCAGATCGAGTATATTTTTCTGACGTTCCAGACTCCCAGATATTATTCATTATCGTTATGGATAAGTTTGGCAACGAGATAATGCAAATCTGAGACCTCAGTGCAAATCTCGAGGTGCAAATGTACATAGTTTTCTTGCGTTTAACAACACTGTGTTCATTACTATGATATCCCATAATTCATCCACTGTACAATTTTCGTTCGAGCATTTGTCCAAACAGAATCTTAAATCATGAATGTAAATCCAAGGCAAACAAGGTAAATTAAGATTAAATTTACTTGAATTAAATGCAGAGTTATATTTACGAAGAGACTGTTAAAAACGGGGAACGAAGAAACGTAAACAATGATGTTTCATTTGCAATCTCATAAAAATATTTCTCCGATGAGTTGGATAACCTCCTATCCACTTCGATATTTGTACATGTAAATTTTGATCAGTAAAAAATATAGAAAAATCTGCTATTATATATAGTAAAGTAATTGGAACTGATTGTTTCTTCTAAATTCTAAATTGCCCTTTCTGCAGTGACGTCATTTAGAACTGTTCTACAGTCCTGACTGATTTAGTAAGTTCTGCTGACAGTTCTACGGTTAGAACTGATTTGGTCAGTTCTACCTAGAACTGATCCTGACAGTTCTACCCTAGAACTGATCCTGACAGTTCTACCTAGAACTGATTTAGTCAGTTCTACCTAGAACTGATCCTGACAGTTCTACCTAGAACAGTTCTAGGGTAGAACTGTTCTAGCTAGAACTGTTCTAGGACAGGTTAGAACAGTTCTATGACAGAATATTCTGACAGTTCTAATGAGAGGTTAGAAGTGATCTCCACTGTATGTACGGTTCAGGATATATTTTCGGGGGGATACTAATAGGTCAAGTGTAACAGCATTTTAGTGTACAGCTTCCGGAATCTGTAGTTTTCTGTCCAACAGAGGTTTGTAAATAAGAATAATGAGTTTCGACTTTCAGTGTTCTCATATCACATGCATGAAACGTCATAACTATAGTCTTCTATACTACATGTATAAACAATTCATCAAAAATCTCATTTCATATTTGTATTTACCCGGCTCAGCTTGTCGGGTTAATACAAAGCAGGGTCAAAATTAATATGTTCTAGTTCTGAATATGCATTTAACTTGCCACTGGACGTAAATTATGTGTGAAGTGCTATTTGAAATCGTTATTTATTTCACATGTGACGACTGAAATTATCCAAGTGTCGTCTATCTTTCCCAAATGTTCCCTTGACATCTAACGACTCTCAATTTTTTTTTTTTGGGGGGGGGGGGGGGGGTGCATGAAAACGAGTGATTCGTAGAGAAATCATATTTATTGAAATATTGAACGTTAATAGAATAACGCTAGTTGAGAATCGTCCAAAATTTTACATCGGTTGCTGGCTGTCGAACTCAAAGAAAATATAGCACCGTATTATAATGTACATGTTGCCAGTCAACCTTTCTTTAATGCTTTGTTTAGACTAACATCTTTTGGGCACAAAAAAAAAACAAATAGTTTGTAGTATTTCTTCAAACTGTGGTTAGCGAACTGTAGGACCAGCAAGTTAAATATAAGGCCGCCAGACGTCAAATAATCTGGGAATTATCAAACACTATGCCTATAAAAAAAAAAGAAGATGTGGTATGATTGCCAATGAGAAAACTATCCACAAGAGACCAAAATAACACAGCAATTAACAACTATAGGTCACCGTACGACCTTCAACAATGAGCCTGCAAAGCCCATACCGCATAGTCAGCTATAAAAGGACCTGAAATGACAATATAAAACAATTCAAATGAAAACTGGAAAATCCCCCATTTTTAAATGAATAAAACACCATATCTCGGAAACGTGAAATCGAAAATCTATAAAATTGTAAAGGGAGCTAAATTCAATAGATATGAACAATTCACCATTGTTTCATGAGGACTGCTGAAAGCATTATTGAGTTATTGTCCGAAAACTGTAAAAAAAAAAACACACCTTTTTTAAATGAATAAAACCCTATAACTCGGAAACATAAAATCCAAAATTCATAAAAAACGAAAGGGAGCTCACGTCAATAGATATAAACAATTCACCAAAATGCCAATTGGTTATAGCGTCCGACATGTTGACGACGGACGGACAGACGGATAACGATATACCATAATACGTCCCGTAAAAGAGCGCATAAAAATTGAACACGTACTATACAATTGGCTTTAAAAGTCTCCATCAAGAGAAATATTTAACACACACACACACACATGTATTTATTTAGAGTTACATGTCTAACAGAGTACTGCTAAATAGTAACCAACACATTAATGGTCAGTCTCGTGAAAGAATATTCCACTCATAGTAGACAAATGTTTTGTAATGATGTTCATGTAATATTTGCCACTGAAAGTTTTGCAAAATTTAAGAAAACAATGGGAAAAAGACCCAAAAATAGTAATAATAGTTCAGATGTAGGTTCGTGTTCAGATCACCCAATGTGCTCTCTTGCCTGTCGACAGTGAAACAGTAAGATTATCGGATTCCGACCATGACTGAAAGGGACAACAACCAGTTTTTTTTAATACAAAGGTAGCTGATTGATTCGTTGGTTCTTTTTTTTTAAAGGCCAATATGATATCGCAGAGAGTGCTTACATTGGCACACAGATTCAATCAGTTATTTTTAAATTAACTATTATTAACCAGTTTTGATAAAAAAAAAAAAGTACATATACCGTAATGAAAGATAAATGTGATAAAAGAATAAACATTCAAAGAAAAAAAGTTGTACCAACAGAAAATAGAAATTGCAACCTTACTCTTAATTTCATTGAATCTCAAAATTTAAACTCTTACCAGAATTTTTAATCTATCTTACAGTATAACTCGGGAGTTTCTAAGTGTAACTCGAGCTTTAACAAGAACTCTTACTGGAATAAATGTTCGAAATCAAAATAGAACTAGAAAAACTGTAAGTCGAACTTAATTTGGTTCGATTATGGAGCGTTGTGTAAGTACGGAAATGTTAACCAATTTTAAATTTCTTCCGAAAATGGTGTCATTAAGGACTGTTTTTAAAGTGGCGAGTTTGTGGCTTTTTAAACACGGCATTTCAGGTTTTATCTTCCCGGTGCAGACAAGTTAGTGAATTCATTCTTTTTGCAGTCTAAATGGAATGTGTTACTTTTCAGCCCGGATACCCTCAGTCTTACGAAGTAGAAGATTCTTAATCTGCAAGCCGTAAATAATTTCTTTAATACAGCATGAGGCAAACATTCGTTTTCCCTATACGACAAATGCAATTAAAAAATTAAGATGACTTCAACTTTGACAATTACTTTATAATAAACTGTTTCTGTATGTAATGTTAAAAAAATTCGATAGTTTGATAAAAATATCAATGAATAATCGAAATACCTTGAATTTTTTTTATTATAATTTGTAGTGAAAGGGTTTAATTCAACCCAATAGTTCCAAGCAATGCAAGAGATGCTCCTATGCTAGCAACGTCGTTCTATAACGTTAGTTATAGTTCCCGCCAAAATTCGATAATAAGATTAAATCCGTTTTAGAGGATTCAAAACATCGGTGACCCCCCTTTTTTATTTATGCATTTAAAATCTCCCCTAAGGCTGCAACTTATGTAGAAGTTTGAAGGGGAAAACATTAGTAGATTTTTTTTATTTCAAGAATAATCTATAATAAATAGAAATTAAAAATGGCGGGAAACGTTCAAAGGCCTTGAAAAATAAGGAAACTGAGAAAAATAAATATGTATAAGGTAAAAGTTACAATTGACTGTTTCATTTATACCAGTTAAACATCGTTTTTCAATAATTTTGCCTTAAAATAGCAACTTAAAGCGCTATTTCTATATTTCGACATAACTAGATTCTTTACATTTTGATGACGTCATATCTTGAAAACAACATCGGTGACCCCAATTTTTTTTTCGTCTAAAATATTGAAATAAGTGTGTACTTTCTACATGCAAAATTTCAATAAATTATTATTAGTAGTATAAATAGTGTGATTTCCCTTTAAACCAGAAACCTTTAGAGACAGGAAAATTAATAAAGACTTATTTTCCTTTCGGTGTTTGTTCATTACTGAGTTATAGTTTTTGAGTTTTAACATTCAGCTTACATTTTTGACTTGTATGCATGTTAACAAAACATAAAAATAGCTAATGTTCTGATTTTGAGACACACAATTTTGTTCCAATATAGCCGGTGGAACTTTTTTGTTCTTAAAATATCCTGATTAAAATACAATTAAAAAAATATCCTTGTTGTTATTTATGCAGTTACTTAGTACACGGAAACAGTATGCACTTTAAAAACTTTGAGGGGAAATTCTAGGCACTTTATTGGATGAGCAGTTGTTTTAAATTTTGTCTTATAAGTAAAATGACACCACAGGATATATTGAGACAGACATAGTAGAAAATACAAGACGTACAAATAAACTCATTCCAGATACAAGCCTTAAAATTTTGTACGCGAAGCGCAAGTTTTGTATACAAAAAAATCTCCAGTGACGTTCAAATAAAAAAGCAAAAACTGAAAAGGCCAATTAAATAAAATACAAGCAATTTTAAGAGCAGTAATATTCATACATTCAATTTTCCCCCCAAATACAGTTAAGCTTATCTTTTTCTGTGGGTCGTAAACCGTTAATATTGTTATAAGTTTAAAGTTTTGTAAACTGTAATTTTATAATGATGACAATATAAAAAAAAAAAAAAAAAATACCGATCTTTAATTAAAGTTCAAAACGAAAAGTTCCTTGACCAAAGGCAAAATCAAAAGCTAAAACAAATCAAACGAATTGAAAACTGTCATATTCCTGACTTGGTACAGACATTTTCTAACGTAGAAAATAGTGGATTAAATCTGGTTCTATAGATACATTATAACAAATCTCAACATAGATGTGCTGATAATCGCGGTGAAAACCACTACTAGCAGTGATATTGACTAATAGGCTGTTAATAATATATATCACTAAAGTTTTGTCAGTGACTCTCGATTAAAAAAAAGTAAGAAGGCCACAATTGAGATTTACATTCACAGAACCTGTAACATTTAACCACGACTTTTACATTGCACACATATTTGCAATATAGCTAATAAATATCTTTTAATTGTTGTCCTGTCCAATTGACGGTTACCATTCACACCTTCATTCATATCTTCATGGTTATTTTATTCTCAGTGAAGCTATTACATATATATAAATCTCTTGATAAGTTTATACTCAGTGTAAATATGATATATATCTAGTATGAATCGTATCTTAGCAAGTTAAATGACACCACGGGATATATTGATACAGAAGACATAATTAGGAAAGCCAACAAGTACAAACTATAGAAGTGTAAGCATCCTTAACAAATCATTCCTAAGGAAGTTTTAAATGCCATCAATACGCATCAACGTGCTGTTCACGACTGGCAAAACTGTGCAATAGATTTATAATTATATCAAGCGGGGCTATTTAATTCTAATACGTGACGGATTGTAGCCGGATTTACCAATAAAAGCAAACGTTATTGGTATTAGAAACGACAAATAAAAGTAATTTATGTGACTAGCAGGTATTTGTAATAAAAAAAAACCAAGTGAGTTCTTATCCATATAGTATGTATACATATATTTCAAAGAAAGAACAGAAGAAATGGGTAAAAAGTCAATAAGACACAAACAAGTACTAGAAATAGTAAAATCAAGCAACTGTCTTTTTATACAGTCACATTTTTTATGTTTAAATTTATTATCGATGGTACATGGCCGTTAAGCTTATATACAAAAAAGAGTGAGACAAAACAGTGTGTCATATAGCATTGTCTTTTAAAATATATATCTCAGATGAAATATAATTGATAAAATCAAGAATCTGCAAAAAAATCAAAACGGTTTGTTTGCCGTACCAATAACTAAATGATGTAAATCATAAAACCTCAGCGTTGAATTTTAATATGCAACATAGTGTCGAAACTATATCATGCCTGGTTTGACGACATTGATTTACTCAAGAAATTTCAGGTCTAAATCATGGATAAAACCCCACCCATTCACAAAACTCACTTCACGAACCTCATAATATATTTGTACCTATAAAAAGTCAAATTACGTGGTACACTGTACATGATCGTTAAGTTTTTATACCGTTTTATGTAAATGTGTTAGAAAAACATACGTTTTATAAAAACTTAATGTAGAATATTTTATTTTGGTTTAAAAATATTGAATGCCGATTAGAATGGTTTTAGTGTTATATACATGTGCATATTATACACGTACCATTAGATCACTGCTAGTACAAAGTTACGCATGACATCTCTTTTTTATGACATTTTTATAACCAGTTGACAAAAACATTTCCAAGGTTCTTAAATGACTTCTAATTTAATGCAGTGATACGTTTTATTACATAACAAGCTATTTTGTTTCGAGTAGTGACGCTGAAATTAGTTTTCAGAAGTCGTTCCATAAATTTGTTTCTCAAATCATGCACCTTTGACCAATCATAGTAGCGATACAAAAATAATATCCTTTTTAAAACATAATTTGAAAAGATATATAATCAATTTATTAAATATACTTAGTCAGATAATATCCAACATTCAAAATATTAAGTACCTGGCATATCACAATATTCTTTAAGGTACAAAAACTTAAAAAGTACAATATAAACACATTTTAACATGTTTCTAAAATTTCCCCTGAAATTGTTAGACAACTAAAGTTCCAACTCCTTCTGGCAGAATTGATCTTTGATGAATTAAGACTTTTCTACGAATGTCACCTTTGATGATTCTTGTAGTTCCAAACGCTGCTACGTATTTATATATACCTATCTTTCATATGTAGATCAACAAAAGTGCTTCTGATGCACGAAATTTATAAAGATAAAGGCAACAGAAGTACACCGCTGTTCGAATATAGAATTGTTTTCCTTTTGATTTCCCAAAAAACTTGGTCTTTTTCTGTTGTTTCTGTTGTTTCTGGGGTTTTTAGTTGTTTTTTTTCTTTTGCTTTACAAACATTTATCTACATGCATGCATTGGACCACTGGTGTGTATTTCAGATAAAACAGGCTACTGATGCACAAAATTATGAGTGATGAGAATTTTTTAACTACGATTTGAGTTCTGGCAATTTGGATTAATTACTCCCATGTATTTCCGTTTGTCTCAAGTTAACAGTAGTTATTACTTACAAATGTATTTATCAGTTAATAAAGGAACACTAAAATGTATTATGACAACATCTTTATTTTGTTTGTTTTCGTTTCCAAATATGCTTTGTTTTCCCCGTTTGTTTCAAGTTAAGGATAATTCTTACCAGTTAATAAAAGCACAATAAAATGTAAATGTATATATAAGGACAACATTTTTATTTTATAATATATAGTAGTTATATTTATGTTACTATAAACTTCTTACCTGTATAATGATTTACTCCTATGTGAAAAGGATTGATAATAAACATTTTGTGAACAGCATCAATTACACATTTATACTCATTTAAATGCATTAGATAGCAAGGTAATAACCTTTCAATGAGACACATGTAATTTGTTTTCATCAAAAGATATTTATAATGAATAACGAATGAATATGATTATTGTGTTTCTGGTATTATTGAATAAAGATGATGTCTAACCACATTGCAGTAATATAGGGAAATGTACATGTATTTATTAATGTTTTGAGGGAGTTAAATTTTAGCTGTGGAACCAGGAATTCAACACCTTGGATACATCTTTGTGGATACTATGTGATAAATGTCCTCCTTTACATCCTAATTCATTGTGGTGCTTCTAAGAATGTAGAAGCTGTCTGATGCAGATTTGTTATATTGTGTGTACGTTTACAGCACAAGTTCGGTCTATAAAGTCAAAGGGGTAAATTGTGTTTACATACAAATGTTAAGTATTCTCTGTTGTTGTTTGTCTTTTTAGCGAGTCGTTTGATTGGTACAGCTGAATGCACTGTATTCTGTTGTACAGTGAAACATATTTGATGATTATTCCTGTAAATCTTTATATGTTTTATGATTTGACATACAAATACTGCTTTCTAAGCTCTGTTACAGGTCCTGATGGCGGAGTGGCATAATCAATGCATCTAGAGTCGTCAGTAGCCTGTTGACAATCCAGTTATGTGTTGGAATGCTACAGTGCGTTCAACACCAACCTCTTTTGTGGAAATGTGTTTCAAATAAACATTTTTTACAATAAAAATTACAAAAACAAACCAAGCGAAACTTTTGCAACATTTATGTTTCGAATTGATTAAATGATAATGATACACGTTTTCCCTTTTTATCTGTAAATTATATAACAGAAAGTTAATATTCATATGAAGCAATTTCAAAATGAAAAATGAAATAGCTACGTGAACTACTGATGTAGCTGAGTTTCTGTGCGATCTTTCATCAGGTTCATCTGAGACCATAATAAGTTTTAAAACACTAGAACCGTCGTGCACAATTATAACTGCGAAAAATATTTGCAGGCTTGGTTTTATTTTAATACTTTTCATTATTGAAATATAATATTTCTGCTTGAAGAACACAGTGAATTTATAAAAAAAAAAAAAAACGATTGTGAAATATATATATAAAGAAGAAGATTTTAAGTAATATAATATGAATCAACACACCTGACTAAAAAATTCAAGCAAACATTAAAATAATTCTTACATAGCCGGAAAAAATCTGTACATAATAGTGAATTTGACTTAGACACATACAAAACAGGTTTTAAATATTAGCTCTGAGAGTGTTCCCTTTTTATTTTTTTATAAGAAGCACTTGCGTAATTTATTGGAAATGTGCTTCGGAAGCAAAAATGTATTTATTTACTCTTTGGGAGGCACAAATCAACACTTTAAAATAATATGTTGACAAATATAGTTGTATTAACTTCCTCACATGTCTTTTTCAACATACTTGTTTGTTATCTTGAAACAGTGTTGTACAATCAAATATGTTTCATACCTTTTATGCCATTTTTGTCTGGATAAGGTAGACTTTTTTTGTCTCCTTTTCATGCAGTAAATTTTTGAAAAATTTCATTCGAATATGTGATAATGCTTTTTATAATGTGATGCAAAGCTTAAATAGGTTGATATGTTTCAGTCACTTGATTAAACTGATCCTCTGTTGTGTATATAACGCTTAAACGTTTATCCTGTTTACATGTAAAGTTCAAGCAGAATAAAAATATTGTACGGTGGCATGCTGTTGAAGATTGCAAATGCATTGTGTTTTACTTAAAATTAAAACAGAAAAAACATGTGTTTCATTCTAGTAAAACTACAAGAAGGAATAAGAAATGTAGAATAAATACATCCGTCTGGTGATGATTAAAAAGAAGATTGACTTCTTTGGTGTTATGTATATATATGATTACTTTAATTGTTATTGTTATTATCATAATTGTGTATCATATCGTTTCGATTTCCATCTTTTTAATATTAGTGTCTCATTGTCAACTCACTAGTGTCTAACCAATTTATGATATGTTTTATAATTTTAATCAATAAGAGTGTAAATCTACTGACGAAGTTCATAGAATATATGCCATTTTATTACAATCTTGAAAAGTTATTTTTAATTTAAAAAACTGTGTTGTGTGTTGTTTTATATTCAACTATTCGAGGGTGAAATATTTCCGTTCAGGTAATATCCTTTATATGTATAGCATAAGTCTTTACAGTATTTTCAAATTTCAATAATTAAGCACAGCGGAAGTTTCGACTTGTTCTTTTCGAGAAGAAAATGAACAGCCTACGCAAAAAGAATGTAAGGCATCCCAATATAGACAATTTATCAATTTTGTCAAACGAGTATGAAACTGCATAAGTTAGGGAAATAAATCGCTTGTTATTTACTGTTTCGCCAATGCAGATATACTAATAAGTCTTCTGTAAACTATATGTTTTTTTTTGATAAATCTTAATAAAGAAAAGTGCTTTAAATGCAACTATGCGTACTTTTCTCCTTGGTTTGTAAATGATACACGACAAATATCAATATTTCTCTGTAGTGCCAATTTTCTAAATGAAAATATATCATATTTGCTAATTACATTTTACTAATAGTATATTTATTCATGTAAATCTGAATAAAAATCAGGCAAGTTAAAGGGTTTGGATGCAGTTAATAGATCAGAGGTAAGATAAAGAAGATAAAAATAAAAATGTAAAGAAAAAGACAGAATAATGGAAATGGAAAACTAACATATAATGAGGAATATTGGATAAATACTTAAAAATGGCAAAATTGGAAAAAGTTAACGGACACAAGAATGAAGATCCAATACCCACCATTCAGACCCTTACGAAAGATTTACAAACCTCGATGTCGTTTACAATATAATCTATCGGGATTGCAAAAAGTCACGCGTCAACCAATATGAGGTTTTTCTTTTACTTCTTTTTAATCATCAGCAGACGGATGTATTTATTTTACATTTCTTATTCCGTCTTGTAGTTTTACTAGAATGAAACACATGTTTTTTCTGTTTTAATTTTAAGTAAAACACAATGTATTTGCGATCTTCAACAGCATGCCACAGTACAATATTTTAATTCTGCTTGAACTTTACATGTAAACAGGATAAACGTTTAAGCGTTTTATACACAACAGAGGATCAGTTTAGTCAAGTGACTGAAACACATCAACCTATTTAAGCGTTGTATGACATTATAAAAAGCATTCACACATGTTCAAATGTAAATTTTCAACGAATGGCTGCATGAAAAGACAAATAAAATCTAAAGTTGTCTCATTGGCAATCATACCACATCTTCTTTTTTTATATCTACCTTATCCAGACAATAATGACATAAACGGTATTGGGCATATTTAATGGTAAAACAATGTTTCAAGATAACAAAAAATAAAGTTAAAAAAGACAGGTGAGAAAGTTATTTAATCAATATTTGTCAACATCTATTTTAAAGCGTTGATTTATGCGTCCAAAAAGGGTAAATAAGTACAGATTTTTGCGAAATATGACAAAATCGGCTGGATTTCAAACAATATCTAGGGAAGTAACAATATACTTTATCCATATATATGGACATTGCGGGAGTTTCTCGCTGCATTGAAGACCCATTGGTGGCCCTCGGCTATTGACTTTTCTATGGTCGGGTTGTTGTCTCTATGACACATTCACCATTTCCATTCTCAATTTTATTGTACAATTCCTAATATTTCATATTAAAAAGGAATATGTATTACGGTATTTCTTTAAGTCATAAACTATTATAAAACTTATACAGGTCGATACAACTTGCTGCACATGCATTCATTTGCTAGTTTGTTTTTGTTTTGAATATGCATGAAATATGTGTCACATGATGTTAAGCAAGCACTTATATTTCGAAAAATAATGTTAATTCCAAATTAGGGAATGATTCTTAAATCACAAGTTGAACCGTGGTGTTCATCTTAATTGACCATAAAAGGTTACTGATGAGTCTTTTGTGGACAAAACGCGCGTCTGGTCTAAAATACAAAATTTCAATCCTGGTATCTATGATGGGTTTATTTACTATATCTTTATATATAGACATTGCACAATTCCTAAAATTTCATATGAACAAGGGAAAGGTTCTAAGAGATACTCAAATTAGCGCAGAAAAAAACCGTAAGACGTGGCAATTCAAATAATAAATATAAATAAAATAGAAAAATCGTTATTCTACAAGCATTCCTTAAGCATGTATGCTACCCGAATAAACATTAAAGAAGTTGAACCAAATTGTATATACAAATATATTAATTGACTGAATTTAAAAAAGAAACATCCTACCTTCGATAGTCAGTCCAGATATTAC
This sequence comes from Mytilus edulis, assembly GCF_963676685.1. NCBI lineage: Eukaryota > Metazoa > Mollusca > Bivalvia > Mytilida > Mytilidae > Mytilus > Mytilus edulis. Next base: position 11,957,324 of record NC_092354.1, read on the forward strand.
ACACTTTAAAACGATTACAGCGTATACTTTTAAAACTACATCAATTATATAGTTATACCGATTTAGTTGTACATGTCATTTATACAAGCTGTATGAATTTACCAGTGAAATTCAATATCAACAAAAAGTGCACCGACAATTTCATTGTACTCTTTGTTTTAAAATTTTACACAGCTTGTACCAATGTGCTGTTTCACGTGTCCATCATCTATCAAATATTGACGTTAAAAACGCACGAGTTCAATGTCAATTAATTATTAGTGCAAAGTATATCTAATTCAATAATAAATTATCAATGGTATTTGTCGGGTCGTTGTAGTTGTTTAGGTCAGTCTTGACACATAATTTTTCATCATTAAGACGTATTTTATCACCAATGAAGCAGATGGTTAGAGAATCCAATATATCAAGTATTTATTTATTGTTTATTCGATAATTAATGGGTTGTAACGTTTACAAAAGACATTTTAATGAAAAGATAATTGTAACAACATCATTATGGATAATTGAACGTAATTTTTATATTCAGAGGGAATCAACACTCAGATTGGATTGCTGAATGTTTAACGTCTAGCAGTAAATACTACATGCATACATTCAAAACATGTTATATACAATTCCAAACTATTTAGTCTGACATTGTGACGTGCTAGTTATAGACCACAGGAACAAACATATCAGTTGATTATTCTGATCCCTTGTCAATAGTCTTTTCTCAAAATGAAAATTAAAAAAATATCATTTTCTTGTATCGATGTGCCGATATGAAATGTTCCCAGAACGGATAAAAAATATTCATGATAATGTAACGGAAGATCAAGAAAAAAATGCAACATGAATTCACTGAAAAATATATATAATGTTGGCGGCATTGACTATGAGTTTGAAACTAAAAATGAAATCAACATTTTTAACACACAGTAAAACATTATATGTAATGAAGGTTTTAGTAGACGAAAGGTTAGGTGGTCTTTATTTTCATACTTTTTTTTATTTCTAGTTTAATTTGCTTTGCTCATTATACTCTGCTTGATACTAGCAATGTTAGTTGGTAATCAATTCATGGTTTAGTTTAGTAAGGAACATTAATTATTTACAAAGCATTAATACAGTTTATATATTTTTTTCCTTTACATGTACCTAGGATAGTACTGTATATTTCCTTTTTTTTTATCCCCATTTGTAAACGTTTTCAACAAGATTTGGCGAATAAAAAAAAATATCAATTCAAGCTAAATAACATGTTAAACAAACCTTAATTTATTTATTTTTTACAAATCTTATGAAGAAGGAGTAGTAATCACCAAATCCCAAAACACAGAACAAAAGAATACACCAACCAACAATTCCTCCAGCATACAAATACAGAAAAACAGACAGCGAACAACATATGAACAAACTAGACAGACCTGGCATAGCCATAACGTGTAAACATTATGTACACTTGCTGTAATAATTAATATTCTTGTTTTAAGTTTAATTGATTAATCAAAGTTTGGATCGTTATTTGTTTTCATTGTTTAAAACGTTGTCATGCTGGGGTATTAATGTCAAGATATATACAAATAGTTGTCCGTGATAAATATCCTTGTTTAGTTAGTCTCTATGGGAAAATCATACAACAATTTCTTATTATTGTATTGTATGTGCATAATAATTGCTGTAGTGAGCAAGTACTCTCAGACTGAATGAAATATTCCGTCAAATAGTTATAAAAGGATAAGGGTTATAATTTAATACGCCTGACGCGTGTTTCGTCTACATAAGACTCATCAGTGACGCTCAGATCAAAATAGTTATAAAGCCAAACAAGTACAAATATGAAGAGCATTAAGGACCCTAAATCCCAAAAAGCTGTGCAAAATACAGCTAAGGTTATCTATTACTGGATTAAGAAAACCCTTAGTGTTTTTGGAAAAAATTCAACGTTTTGTAACAAGAAATTTATAAAAATGATCCTTTAATTGATATTCATGTCAACACCGAAGTGATGTCAAACATGTTCAACATAAAATTCTTTGACCCTATAAACACAACAAAAAAGGTCACATGAACCCTTACAATTACAACTAATCGCAAATCAAAGTACATTATCATGTATAAAAGTGAATGAAATGAAGAGTCCTCAATCAACTCTTACTCAGATATCAAATCCCAAATGCTACTGCAGTTTAACAGATTAAATTATTAATGATATTACAATAACGTTATCACAAATGTCTATAAACTTTCAGACATTATCAAGGAAGAGAACGGTGTAGTTTATTAAAACATATGTTTAGAGTAGATGTACGGTGTAACGTTCTGTACGGTGTAACGTTCTGTTTAGAGTAGATGTACGGTGTAACGTTCTGTTTAGAGTAGATGTACGGTGTAACGTTCTGTTTAGAGTAGATGTACGGTGTAACGTTCTGTTTAGAGTAGATGTACGGTGTTACGTTCTGTTTAGAGTAGATGTACGGTGTAACGTTCTGTTTAGAGTAGATGTACGGTGTAACGTTCTGTTTAGAGTAGATATACGGTGTAACGTTCTGTTTAGAGTAGATGTACGGTGTTACGTTCTGTTTAGAGTAGATGTACGGTGTAACGTTCTGTTAAGAGTAGATGTACGGTGTAACGTTCTGTTTAGAGTAGATGTACGGTGTAACGTTCTGTTTAGAGTAGATGTACGGTGTAACGTTCTGTTTAGAGTAGATGTACGGTGTTACGTTCTGTTTAGAGTAGATGTCAGTGTAACGTTCTGTTTAGAGTAGATGTACGGTGTAACGTTCTGTTTAGAGTAGATGTACGGTGTAACGTTCTGTTTAGAGTAGATGTCAGTGTAACGTTCTGTTTAGAGTAGATGTACGGTGTAACGTTCTGTTTAGAGTAGATGTACGGTGTAACGTTCTGTTTAGAGTAGATGTACGGTGTAACGTTCTGTTTAGAGTAGATGTACGGTGTTACGTTCTGTTTAGAGTAGATGTACGGTGTAACGTTCTGTTTAGAGTAGATGTACGATGTAACGTTCTGCTTAGAGAAGTTGTACGGTGTAACGTTCTGTTTAGAGTAGATGTACGGTGTTACGTTCTGTTTAGAGTAGATGTACGGTGTAACGTTCTGTTTAGAGTAGTTGTACGGTGTAACGTTCTGTTTAGAGTAGATGTACGGGGTAACGTTCTGTTTAGAGTAGTTGTACGGGGTAACGTTCTGTTTAGAGTAGATGTACGGGGTAACGTTCTGTTTAGAGTAAATGTACGGGGTAACGTTCTGTTTAGAGTAGATGTACGGGGTAGCGTTCTGTTTAGAGTAGATGTACCGTGTTACGTTCTGTTTAGAGTAGTTGTACGGTGTAACGTTCTGTTTAGAGTAGATGTACGGTGTAACGTTCTGTTTAGAGTAGATGTACGGTGTAACGTTCTGTTTAGAGTAGATGTACGGTGTAACGTTCTGTTTAGAGTAGATGTACGGTGTAACGTTCTGTTTAGAGTAGATGTACGGTGTAACGTTCTGTTTAGAGTAGATGTACGGTGTAACGTTCTGTTTAGAGTAGATGTACGGTGTAACGTTCTGTTTAGAGTAGTTGTACGGTGTAACGTTCTGTTTACAGTAGATGTACGGTGTAACGTTCTGTTAAGAGTAGATGTACGGTGTAACGTTCTGTTTAGAGAAGTTGTACGGTGTAACGTTCTGTTTAGAGAAGTTGTACGGTGTAACGTTCTGTTTAGAGTAGATGTACGGTGTAACGTTCTGTTTAGAGTAGTTGTACGGTGTAACGTTCTGTTTACAGTAGATGTACGGTGTAACGTTCTGTTAAGAGTAGATGTACGGTGTAACGTTCTGTTTAGAGAAGTTGTACGGTGTAACGTTCTGTTTAGAGAAGTTGTACGGTGTAACGTTCTGTTTAGAGTAGATGTACGGGTAACGTTCTGTTTAGAGTAGATGTACGGTGTAACGTTCTGTTTAGAGTAGATGTACGGTGTAACGTTCTGTTCAGAGAAGTTGTACGGTGTTACGTTCTGTTTAGAGTAGATGTACGGTGTAACGTTCTGTTTAGAGTAGATGTACGGTGTAACGTTCTGTTTAGAGTAGATGTCAGTGTAACGTTCTGTTTAGAGTAGATGTCCGGTGTAACGTTCTGTTTAGAGTAGATGTACGGTGTAATGTTCTGTTTAGAGTAGATGTACGGTGTAACGTTCTGTTTAGAGTAGATGTACGGTGTAACGTTCTGTTTAGAGTAGATGTACGGTGTTACGTTCTGTTTAGAGTAGATGTACGGTGTAACGTTCTGTTTAGAGTAGATGTACGGTGTAACGTTCTGTTAAGAGTAGATGTACGGTGTAACGTTCTGTTTAGAGAAGTTGTACGGTGTTACGTTCTGTTTAGAGTAGATGTACGGTGTTACGTTCTGTTTAGAGTAGATGTACGGTGTAACGTTCTGTTTAGAGTAGATGTACGGTGTAACGTTCTGTTTAGAGTAGATGTACGGTGTTACGTTCTGTTTAGAGTAGATGTACGGTGTAACGTTCTGTTTAGAGTAGATGTACGGTGTAACGTTCTGTTTAGAGTAGATGTACGGTGTAACGTTCTGTTTAGAGTAGATGTACGGTGTAACGTTCTGTTTAGAGTAGATGTACGGTGTAACGTTCTGTTTAGAGTAGTTGTACGGGGTAACGTTCTGTTTAGAGTAGATGTACGGTGTAACGTTCTGTTTAGAGTAGATGTACGGTGTAACGTTCTGTGTTCTGTTTAGAGTAGATGTACGGTGTAACGTTCTGTTTAGAGTAGATGTACGGTGTAACGTTCTGTTTAGAGTAGATGTACGGTGTAACGTTCTGTTTAGAGTAGTTGTACGGTGTAACGTTCTGTTTAGAGTAGATGTACGGTGTAACGTTCAGCTATTGAAAAGGATAGTTTGTTAAAGTAATATGCCCATAAAATACCCCTACATAAATGCATATACGAAAAAAGACAAAAATAATAGCTGTATTAAAACAAATCACACTTGGCTTCAATGAATTTTTACAGCGTTTCAGTTAAGGTCGGAGAAAAGATTCAGAAATTGACCAAAACATCCACTGTACTATCTCTAATAGGGAAAACGAAAACTACAAACTCAAATCATTTGCACGAAACAAAATTCAAAACAAATAGTTTAAGAGATTAAAACATATGAAAACACAAAATAAGAAGCCCCAAGGAACCTGTATTGATCATTTAAAAAGTAGAATCACAAAAAAACTCCGAGGAAAAATTCAAAACGGAAAGTCCCTAATAAAAGGGCAAAATCAAAAGCTCAAACACATCAAACAATTGGATAACAACTGTCATATTCCTGACTTTGTACAGGCATTTTCGTATGTGGAAAACGGTGAATTGAACTTGGTTTTAAAGCTAACTATACCTAAGCTTTGGATTTTTAAATATTTTGGCCCCGAGCATTACTTAAGAGACATATATTGTCGAAATGCGTATCTGGTGACAACATATTGATACCGTTTATGTTATGTTATTAATGTATTTAACCAATGCGTTCCGTTGCCATCTATGTCGGCCATACGTCTTGACGGAGGGAAAAAAATAAAGAACACAAAGTTATTCCCAGATATTTAAAGTTTGGTTGAAATTGGCCTTGTAGTTTCAGAAGAAAAGATGTTTCACGACAGACGCCAAGTGTCGCAGAGATCCGCAGAGTGGTAATCAAGAGGCTTTTTGGAATTAAGAAGTACACTTTTAAACAACAAAAAAATCCACCTGGCCCTATTAGTATGAATTTTAGAGGTTTTAAGTTGGATAAGGTTTAATCAGTCATGATGTACTATTATTTACCTTTACATATGGTTGCTTCATTTTTTCCATTATTTAATATTGATAAAACAAGAATCTACATCCAGATTAACTTGTTTTGAAGATCACTGATCCATAATCCATCATGCACATCATTTAGTGAGATAGGTACTGATTTATTTTACAGTCTCAGTGTGGATGATGTAAACCATACTTATATAACAGTTGTATATTTTACTAATGTTGGTTTTATCGCCCTCGTAGTACTGTTAAAATACCATTAACAGAAACTACAAAGGATAGAAATCGCACCCTTGAAGAAATTTTATATTAATCTGTAATAATCTTTAGCAGAGTACAGTACTTGCTTTTCAAAAATTCAATATCAAAGGCAACTATGGCTTACGTCGCTGACGATACCGTGACTGACGAACGTTCCCCGAGAGTCTAGACTCTTTATTAAACTGAGGCAGGTCAAGTTTTGATTTTATGGTTTCTTGATGCTTTATCTGCAGAATATTTGACCACGGCTGTTATCAAGAGACTTATGAATAGCTGTTGCCTCGATTAATGAAGTAAAAACATACGCAACAATAAAGTAACAACAGTTAAACGAGATCTAGACATCGGAACGGTAAATCTGACGGGGATTGTTCAGATGACTTTAAATATTTACATTTTGAATATTCAATAAACACTTTAAAAATCAAAACACATTGATTCATCTTCATTAATTGTTCAATAAATATGTATGAACCTTGGTATAAAATCACACACTACTGTCTCCTGAATACTATTATACCAATATGTTTAATATGTGAAATTGGGGAAATGTCATTTATTGTTTGCATCTAATAATCTTTTGAATTGTCTAAAAAATATAGTACTAAAAATGTTTAGAAGTGCTGATACCAACCCTTTTCTTCGGATTACCTATAACCACCATTGTCTTCGGAAATACCTCTACTAAGAAATATTTGTCAGTTTTTATGAATTTCCCCTGATTGACCATGGAGTTTGATATTTTTGTTTATACTCTGTCGTTTTTTGTTGTATTTTTATAAAAAAAAAAACCATAATAAATGCATAATTAAACTTTAATTTCCGTAGTGTTTTGGATTTCTCAAGAGAGTTTAAAACGTTTAGTAAGTCAAATAGAAATCACATCTACACGCAAAAGAAAACGGCATCCAATAACTTGATTGCGTGTTAAATGAATTGAAAATTAGGTTACGTAAAGTAAAATCATATAAAAAAACTATCATCCAGTAAATTGATCGCTATCATTTGTCCTTGATCAATAAGCAGGATCTTACACTATAGTTTATAAAACCATAGATAAATTTTACATCATCCCCGTTTGTTTTTACGGGACGGAGATTAGACGTAATCTGTGATTGACGTTTATTTACAGAGTGGTTGACAATTGACATGTCAACTAAAACTAATATATCGATTTGACGGTCATTTTAAACAGGACACGCTTAATAAAATTGCTTTATATTATTTGTTAGCTCGGATAGCATTGTAAGCTTTGTATTCGAATTTCAGTTTTTAACTTTTCTGTTGTTATAGTGAAACGCAGTTCTTATGTTTAATGATATTATTTTCAAAGGTTTAAGATATAAGAAAATATACAGTTTACCCCCAGATACTGTTTTTTTTTTATATATACTAGTTTGTTTTAAATGCAGTTTTATATGCATTTATATGTACCTCAACAGTAAATTGTTTTCTTAGAATTTCTGGATTACACTTGAAAATTGTAGTAGTTAATGCATGCCGTCTTACCCTTATGAGAGAGGCAAAGAAAGATCCAATATTCATATTTTTTTCAAATGCTATGAATAAAGTTCAAAGACTTTCATTTTGAAATAATTGACACAATGTATATTATGGGAACATATTCTTTGATGTCATATTATACATTCATATCCATGGTGCACACTATAATGACGATCTCACATGGTTGTGTTCGTTTGTTTTTACTACAATGACAAGAAATAAACTCCCATGTTTAATATAAGTTAGTAAAACAGTGTAGTTTCCAACTTTTAAGTCAGTAATACTTAATAACAAAATCATCAATTTAGCTTTTTTCATTTGTCTACGAACTTGAATTCCTTGACAGGATTAGATTGGTTATACAAATGGACTGTTAACTGAATGCTTTAAAGAAAATATATTGGTCTGATTGGGTGATATATGTCTATAAATAAAGGCAACAGTAGTATACCGCTGTTCAAAACTCATAAATAAATGGACAAAAAACAAATTCGGGGTAACAAGCTAAAACTGAGGGAAACGCATTAAATATAAAAGGAGAACAACGACACAACATTAAAATGTAACACACACAGAAACGGACTAAGCATTAGACAAAATCATATGAGAATAACAAATATAACATCAAAACCAAATACATGAATTTGGGGTAGATAAGTACCGTGACAGGGATTCTAAATTTGGTATTATTAAAAACGTCAAGAAAAGCTTTAATTGATTTGTTGGAGCATGATATTTTGAACAGACAGACACTTCCAGCAGTATAAAAAATCACGTGACCTTCTGAAACCTACAAAACGTTGAACTGTGACAGAAGTGACATGTTCAATCAAACATTTGTGTCGCATAATTTACTATGAAGTTTATCATAAATTTATTTGGCATTCTCATGACTTAAGGTCAATTGTTAAATCCAATCAAAATTATTATTTTTTAATACGTACAACCTTGTTAAGAGTCATTTTAGATTAATCATTGAGCCGACGTTGTTCTAAAGGGAGTAATTTTTGTTTTTCAGCTTCATAGCTATACATGTTTCATAAACACAATGAAGCAACATAAAAACCTAGGAAAGGTGGAAATACATTTAGATTCTACCACTGCAATGAGTGTAATGCGATATTTATCCACTCTCGACAGTTAAATTTTCAAATTTAAAACGCGAGGCTCGCCGAGCGTTTTAAATATTTAAGTTTAACTGTCGAGAGTGGATAAATATCGTATTACACGAGATTTGGTGGTGGAATCTGTTTCTCTAATGATTTTCAAACAATATGAAGGCAAAGTTATTCTTTCTTTACGAATGATCTGCAAAACGATATGTTCTTTCTATGTGACGTCATCAGGGATGGTCGCCTTTTTTCATGCCGTCACAATAGGAAATTCAGAGGAAAGCCAGAAAATTCGACGTTATAATCGGATTTTAACCAATGATGAACTGAGATCAAATGAATCACACGTTGATTATTTTTTTTTATACAATGGGTGCAGAAAGAGTTAGATTCACGAAGGATAAGTTAAATATAGAATAAAGGACTTTTTTTTTTGATACTGACTTTATCACAGTAAAATATTAGGTGAGCCCGAAGGGCGAGCCTGATATTTTCTGTGATAAAGTCAGTATCAAAAACAAAAAGTCCTTTATTCGGTTTATCGGTAATTTAAAAAAAAATAAAAAATTACTACAATAATAGAGAAAATAACAACCGAACTTCTTTTTCGCGTCGAATCACGGCGAATCACACTTGAAAGACGTCACAGGCTGCATTACGTCATTTGAAATTGTGTTATAGTGCAGTAAACATGGCGTTCTCTTGCACAAAGTATTGAAAAGAAATTATTGCATGTGTTTCTTTAATATTCTGCTTTGGACATGACTCTAACAATGGCAAATATAATGGTAGCATACCGGTAAGTCAGATTTCTTTATTTTTCACAAAGCATCAACATAGGGGGAGGGGGTAGGAGGGTCCTGATCCCGAAATCCAGGGTTTAAAAACACAAATCACGAGGTCCCGAATTAAAGTCAAGAGAAGAGAGCTCTTCGAGAGAAGCTCTACTGTGATAGTCGACGTTGGTATACTTTTAACCCCTTATTGATAGGATTTCAAACTCCTGTCATTTAAATAAAGTAAATCCCGATATCCCGAAATCACGAGCTTAAGGACACCCGATCCCGGAGTCCCGAATAAGGTCCTATCCCCCTTCGAGCATAGTAAGTCAGAACATTAGAATGATACGATATGAATCAGCAGATTTTTCATCGATCATCATTTTTAAGTTCAACGACGTCAATTTATAATTATATTTTACTTAAAGCTGACTGTTATTTGTAAATTATCTAAACAAGCTCATTTCTTGTCTACTTCATAATTATTTCAAACATTTTAATAGATGGTGCCCCGGTTACCCCCTTTTCAAAATTCATCCTAGATCCGCATATATGAATAAGTTCACTTTTTTGTTCTTTGGTCTATGAATATCTGTCTTTAAATTGACAATGAAACCACATCTTTTAAAATTGTATATGATGGTCCCACAAAAATGTCGCAAAAAAATGCGTAAATTTCATTTTTTTCTAGCTTCTCAGTCTCATGCGATAGCGGTACCTTTTTGGTCACTATTTATGTGTTGCGTTTAAATATGAATTGTAACACTTTATAGTGACTGAACAGGTAAAACAAATACTTCTCAAGAAACAGAAAAAACAAACTACTTGGAACGGCACCAGGCTATGTATTGGTATTGTATGAAAAAAAAACTCGGATTGGAACACCATGTTGTGTACTTCATATATCAATTATAGATAACGCTTTTTTTTTTTAAGTCTTTCATGCATTTTCTGTTCACATTTTCACAACAAAAAAGGCTTAACTAACTTTGTGAAAAAAAAGTAAAATCACAAAAATACTGAACTCAGAGGAAAATCAATTCGGAAAGTCCATAATCACATGGCAAAATCAAATAACAAAACGCATCAAAAACGAATGGACAAGAACTGTCATATTCCTGACTTGGGACAGGCATTTTCAAATGTAGAAAATGGTGGATTGAACCTGGTTTTATAGCTAGCTAAACCTCTCACTTGTATGACAGTCGCAAATTCCATTATATTGTCACCGATGCGTGAACAAAACAAACAGACATAATAGGTAAAAATGTCAAAAATAGGGGTACAGCAGTCAACATTGTGTTATCATCTTAATCACTATAAAAACAACAAATGTAACGAAGAAGCACAAAAAGGCATACATCAAATTAACATCCTCAGTTTGATTATATTATACGATTATATTTGTCTATGTAAAATGCACCCATCAAGGAAGGAGGGTATGGGTACTGGTGTAAAATTGCGCGTTTGAAATTCGCACAGGTAGACATGAAATAATTTTGTCGTTCAAAGTATGACGGGATGCATAAATACAGTCACGCAAAATAGATATAACAAACACTGACATAACAGTTAAAGTAATAATAATAAATAATCAATGTCAAGTGTTTCATTCGCCAAAAATCTCGTGCGTTTCTGCGATAAAAATCACGCGCAATTTTGTGAATGAAAGTGGAAAGTAGATCCTTACGTGTTGCATTCGCGCATGTCATTTGCGTACTAACCCAATAATTTTTATATCACGGCCAGTCCACTGATACTGACATTATCAGCGAGTACACATCAAAGGAAAAATGTACAAATTACCGATAAATACAAATACCCCTTTCTCCCAACAAGGATAACCAATCGCATGTATGCCAAATGTGTGTATGTAATAGACTGACCAAGGAAGTTGAAAATAGATATTGAGAGAACATAAAAATATAAATACAGCTCAAAAGTTACACATCCATCAATATGTGGCAATCACATTTTAAAGCAGTTACTTATTTTAATATCTGGAAATCTTTTTCAAATGTATAAGTAAAGATAAACGGAGGTTTATATATAAATATTCAAACATATTAGTGGAAGAAAATCGAGCTTCTCAAAACAACAAATCTGTTAAATCCGATCAAATGCCAGACAACAGTTATGATGGTCTGCCAAGCAAAACATAGAACACTAAAGACTGGGCAACACACAACAAAATTCAAGGTTGAACTTAAGTTCATGTAACCCGAAAGGGTACACAGATTCTTATTCATCTATGACATCCGTCATATTGCTTAAGTAAGTACAATGAGTCTAATCCGGTGATGTCATATCTGAGAGAAAAAGAACGGGATCATTGTGTCTATCACAATTGAAACATATCCGTTGTCAGCTGTTAAATAGATACTAGAATGTCATTACGATCAAATAACTATATATTAGTAGTGATGGCGTCCGTAAAATGTTCGAAGCAACAACCCTCTACCATGGCCAATACAATAATAGTTATAACGAAGAACTGAGAAGAAAGAGAGAAGCGAAAAATACCAATAGGGTTTTCAAACTTAATTGTCAAAAAACAAACATACAATGTCATAACAAAAAATAGATATAATGGCGAAAAGACAACAACAGTGCACATGAGACCACATAGTAAAATGAAAACTGCGCAACCCAAACCTCACCAAACACTTGGATGTCAGATGCTATTGAGGGTTATCCTGCTCTATATGTGAAACTAATGACATATAAAACAACACCGCATTACAGCGATGTTGGAGGTCCGCACAGTTTCAGGTTAGGAGAAATAACAGGGGCTCAATAGTGTACTAAAGTATAAATTTTGCTATTCATCACTTACAATGTAGTGAACAATGTTGTAGTGTGTTTAATGCTATTTCCAGTCAACCATAATTATTGTCAGATAATCAATTTAGTATTCCATCTGTGCACTGGCTTGCATTATTTGGATACAGCTGATTGGTCGAAGTATCTAATTTGTCTGTAGAACTAAATGATTTTAGGAACAATATATTGGCTTGACTTTGTGATAGGTTTTGATTTAGATACTAATTCTGAGCATTTAAGTACCTTGTTCATGAGAGCTATTGTTGATGGCTTAGACAATGCTGTTTACTATAGGAATATTATTCGCTTGATCTAAATCATGAGCGCCATTGATGTGTCTAATGTAGACGCAACACGCATCTGGTATGCTAAATTAAGAGTACTATCTTTGATGAGATTTTCTTTAATCTAACGGATTATCATACTTACACTTTAAAATATTGAAAACAACACGTTATTAATTTCTTGCATCCGAATCGCTTTTCTGGATTTACCTTCATCCGGAACGCTCAAAGCCAAACATTTGAAATCCGAAGATGTATAAGTACCGAAACCGTTCAATAGCTATATGTCAAAATTACCTAAAATAAATAGCCAAATTCATCTCAAACCAACTTTGCCTGAGGGAGTTGAAACCTTAGTTTCTTAATAATTTCTAAATTCATAAACGGAGAATTTTAGTAAAGTTTGTTAAATCATGTCTAACATTGGTTAAACTGACATGATTTGCTGGTGTTTTAAATTGTAATATTTGTCGCACAATCTTACTGAAACTTGTTAATTATGTATGATACTGTAGTTTAGATCGTGACGTCTCAAGGTACTCCAATGTTCTCAGTCAGTGGGAAACCTTGGTAAGCAGTCAAATTGAATAATCAATTTACCACTTCATCAATCCGGAAACGCGGACGTTATCCTAACGGAACTAGGTCACAGTTTAAAATTATTTTTCAAGGAGTGTTATCCACAATTTAATTACATGCTAATCAAATGTAATATAACATAACAGAAAAAAGATGGTGCAGGCTTAGTTCCAAAGATGATGGTGATTTTTTCAATTAGATTATAATATACAAATTGTATCCTATTTGTCCTGAATATACATGTCATATTGATAAATTCAAAACGAGCAATTTAGTCTTTAACGTTATTTTGATGTCATCTGCGGTCTTGGATTGTTAAAAGCAAAATACCATTGGTCCAGATCTTTATTAAAACATACAAAAAAGAAGATCAGGTATGATTTCCAATGAGACAATTCTTATAAAAGTCTGTTTATGTGAATTACGAAAATCGTCAGACAACGGCCTTTAACATTGTGCATGTTTATAACAGAACTAATAGAAATTGTATACGAATGACCACTATGTAAATTGAAACATCTACTAAGGTACATGTTTAAAGTAAAATCATAAAAATACCAAACTCCGGGGGGTATTCAAAACTGAAATTCCCTAATCTAATGGCATAATCAAACGCTCAAACACTTCAAACAGTTCAATGGCTAACAATTTACAAATTCTTCAAAAAAAACCTTCGTCGGATTTGCTGATGATTTATAGTTCTTAAACTCAAAATATAAAAAAACAAACAATTGAGAGCAACTAAATCAGAATGTTGAAAAAACGGTATAAATTAAATTTGGCATATGCTGTTCTAACTTCCAACTTCAGTATATTGAAAGGTATTAAGACAAATTGATGAACTATATTTTACAGAAAATATGGCATTAAAGCATGAAAAAACCAAATCTGTTTTTTTTTTTTAAATTCTAATTCACAGTATAAATTTGATCTAATTCAAATAGAAGGATATAGTTATTTTAGGTTGCATTTCTGTAAATATTGACAATGCAATTTCCCATAGGAACTCCTTTTACGGCTAAAACGGTACCACTTTTACTATGAAGTTTTGAAAATCTTATTCTAGAATTGTAAGTTCATATGCACTACAGTTTTTTCAAAGGTCAAAATATAGGGCAGTGCGGCATATTTCCAACGTTTATAAGCCTGAACTTTTCAGAGTTTAAACTAACACTTATTTTCTTAACTACCCCAACCTCGAATGACTGGTTACCACAGATTCAATGTAAACAATATGCACATGTATATTTACTGGTAACATTCCCAAGTTATGTCTCTATGAGATGGAACACAAAGAGCATAACTGGGAACCAGTATGTAAACAAAATTAAATTTCTATGAATATTCTAAATCTCCCCAAAAGAGGCTTGGTTTGAGAAACAGCTGTATTTACAAAGTGCAACCTTTAGCCTATCCTTTTAAATCGAACACAAATTCATTCTTGTATATGTACTTCTCAATCAACAATGATACATATCAAAATAGTCAATTAGGTTTGCATGCTATTACTGCACTGGTTTAAATCCTTTAGAAACGTTATATTCATTGAAATAAATGAGTTTTGTCTATTGAACTAGATGAATTAGCAAAAGTATAATAAAGTCTGAATAAAGGATCAGTAGTATATGTAGTGTCTTATTCAGTGTAATAAGTATTGTTCTAAGTGCAAAGACAATCTGTAATGGATCAATTAGTCTGTGATATTATCGGGAAGCATATACGTCCAGCAATATAACTCTTTTCGTGACCTTCTTCATGTTCTCAAACCGACGCGATATCAAACTATCAATTTGAAATGTGACATAATTGACATATTTCGATGTGTTAAACTAGAAACAGACAAATTTGTCGCACAATTTACCATGTAATTTACCAGTTATTTACTGGGTAGTGCTGCAATAAAGCTTGTTACGACTCAAGGACAATTGTTAAACCCAATAAAATGTTCTCGTTCTGATGGAAAGCTTGAGTAAGAGTCATCTTAAACTAATCACTGACTACTTTAACAATCCGGAAAACTGAAATGTTCCGTAATTGTTAGGCAGCTTTATTGTTTATAAGTATGATTTAAACATGACAATGAGTCAAAAGCAAATTTAAGACACCAGCCCAGGAGCCAGTGATGGCATGAAAATACGAATTTTCTTACAAAGGAATTTACTTTTCAAAAATTTTGGAATTAAATTTAGGAATATATCTCCCTCATACAAATCACTGGTTTCGTGTCCGGATTTTCTATCGTTCTTTTTTTTGTTATATCAACTCTGCAACCTTCTTTTTGGTTTTTGATTTTAAAATGTTACGGCCAGAGCATTACTGAATAGACATAAATAGTCAAAATGTTCATCCGATGCAGAAAAATTACTGCCGTTAAAACTGTAGAAAGTCCTTTCGGTATTGGCTTGAAATACGGATTTGGTTTAGATTAAATGTGTTGTAATAAATTTTAGAAATAATTTGAAATTCTGGAAACATCTCTCTCTTTTAATTAATTAGTTATTTTATAAACCTAATCAAATATTCAAGGCTTTTATTTTTTGTAACCGTCGTGCGTTTTGTCTGCAAAGTACTAATATTGTGAAAACACATAAGTTTTTAGCAATACTATAAAAAAAAAAATATGACCTCCTAAATTATTTAGATATCACAAGTAATGTCATGTTTTTCCCTGGAAACAATCAACAACTTTGTTTATCAGTAATATAATGGGTGGCACTGCAATAAAGCTGGTTATGGCTCAAGGTCAATTACTTTATCCAATCGAATGGTCTCATTCAGATCAAGGTCAATTACTTTATCCAATCGTATGGTCTCATTCAGATCAAGGACAATTACTTTATCTAATTGAATGGTCTCATTCAGATCAAGGACAATTACTTTATCCAATCGAATGGTCTCATTCAGATCAAGGACAATTACTTTATCGAACTAATATAAGAAAACATTGTATATTTGTATATCATTTATATAAATTCATGTGGGATGAAATCAATTAATTTCAAATGATATCGGAACATCGAAAACACTTTAATCGGATGTATCCATGATGTGAAATCTTGCCATGAAAAATTATAAAACTTCTGAGAGTCAAAAAATAAATAAATACCAAACATCAAAACCGTTAAAGGTGACATAATAATGGATTACGAACAAAGACAAAAAGGAGCCGTCAGATTAAAATTGTGACCATTATCACTTCTAAACAATTAATGATACAATATTTTCACACAGAAATCATTATAAAAACTTAACGAAGTTTTTTTCCGCTTTTGTTCTACTGCAAATAACAGAATCAATTTATCGTGCCATATGTGTCAGATATAAACACAGTTTTATCCCTCAATGCGTTAAGACAGTGTCTTTTTACAGTCTCTATCAACAATAATAAAAATCAAATTTGCCAATTTAGTATTTCATCAACTATTTGAATAACGTAGAGTAAATTGGTTAGTTAAAATAAATGATTTGTCTGAAGAACGACTTAACGAAAATGTATCGGTGATCTATTTCGTATCGAGTTTATTATTCTGTCTATTAGGTATTGGTTTCGGTGTTAAGAATTTACTTTATTGGTAATCTAGACTTTATTTTGAGGCGCATGCACTTTCATATATATGACCTCGTCAATTGACCCTTTTCATTCGACAAAATTTTAAATGTTGCAAAATTGAAATATTAAAATGATTTTACCAAACAAACAGAAAAATAATTCGCATTCTTTGCTATGTAATTCCTCATTTATTACTGGATGGTGCTACAAATAAAGATTTTAACGACTCACAAAAACGTTTTTTCCAAGAAAAGTACTCTTTCACGCAAATGGTACTCTTTCAAAGAAAAATGAACTCTTTCAAAACATCTTGGTCAGAATATGAATCTTTAACCTACCACTGAGCACTCCCACTAAACGGAACATATATGCTATTCAAGAAGCTGATTGTACTGGGGGAAAAATCCTCATTTCATAAGTGTTTTTATATTTTTTGTCCTAAATCTTTGTGTTTTATAGAATATCAAGCATGAAATCGACCTGAACAAAGACAACGTACAATACGTCGGGAGACTGCTTGAAATCAAAAACGAAAACACCAAAGGAAAAGGAATCAAACCCATTCATGGTCGAGTTGCCTGAGTTGATATTATCCAATCTTTATCCATAGTCATCGTACAATTCTCCAGTTTGATTCTGTGATAAATCTCTTTAATTTCTTACATGCACAGAAAATTAGTAAAGCATTCAACACTCCATTTTGTCAATGCCGCATTTTACATTCAACTGAAAGTTGGAAGTAATAGCGTAAATGGGATGAAATTGCACTAATACTACTTAATTACATTTGTGGTTATTGAATTACAAGTGATATAAGATTTCCGTTGCGGTTTTACAAGAAAGTAATTGATTGTAAATTTCAGTTAGAGAACGTGAGGGAGGGTGATAATCAGATATATCACCTCACTTGATTTATTTACTGTTTGCATAAAATCAGAAGTGTTACATAACACAATCAGCTTTTGTAAAGTTGTGTTAAAAGCTGAAATTAATTTGTGAATGGCATTTTGTTTATGCATTAATTCAGGAGCAAAAAATCTAAGATATTCTTCCAATATTAATGTTTATCCGTTGCAAATTTACAACTAAAACATACGTATAATAAACTCGTCTCTAAGCATACATTTGTGAATTTACAAATTAGCTCTTAGTAGCATAGACGTCAATTGTCT
Organism: Mytilus edulis; assembly: GCF_963676685.1. NCBI lineage: Eukaryota > Metazoa > Mollusca > Bivalvia > Mytilida > Mytilidae > Mytilus > Mytilus edulis. The sequence continues at coordinate 11,975,174 of NC_092354.1, forward strand.
TTCAGTAATAAAAGCATATGTATTAAGATATCAAACAAATAGACAGTAACAATTCCAATGACACTAATGATGATCAAAAGAATTCAAATGACAAATGATTATACAACAAAACAAAGGAAACTCTACAAGTAATACGATTGTTCTTGCTGTCAAAGTTCGTTGTCCTTTGTATAAGGATAATGATGAAACAAACTGTGTAAAACTGGCCGGAAATACCAAGGGACATCAAAAACTTAAGTCATAGAAATAAAGGCAACAGTAGTATACCGCTGTTCAAAAGTAATAAATTGATTCCAAACCAATAACGAGTGAAACACATAGACTATAAGAAGAAAAAACAGAGGAACATCAGGAATACTGAAGTGCAACAGCAACAATTGCAAACATAGACACGAACTATTTAATAACAACTGCCATATTTCTAGTTTTGTATAGGAAATTTTAAGACAAAATGGTTGGTTAAACCTGGTTTTATTGCTTAAAAAACAGACAAATGCCCATGCAAAAAAACACCCAAGAGATCTAGATAAACGACGAGAAGACAAAAGTCCACAAAACACTACATAGAAATCTTGTCACTGTGCAACAGGAACTTTTGTATATTTAAGTATAATCATTGACATTTCTTCATTCCAAAAGAGTTTAAAAATTACCTACTTTGTACCTCGTCACTCTATCCCAATGCCTAATTAAACAACAGAATATTTGTACGCTTTTTCTTATTTGCCAACACGTCTATTATTTATGTTATAATCAGTTAGGAAAAAATCTAATAAAAGCTAAGAGCAATGGATATTTATTTAAAAGATCAATTTATCATATATCTATATTTTTTTTAAGTCATCTACTATATATAATGTAACAGTGCAATGTAGTAGCAGTACGTAAAAATTCTAAAGAAGTCTTCAAATGATAAAATCTACAACAACACAAAATTATGGAATTCTACAAGTAATGCAATTGTCTCTTTGCCACAGTTCGTTGTCATTTGTATCTAAGAATGTTGATGTAACAAAGTGTGTACTATTTGCCGAGGATACCTAGGATCATCCAAAACTCAAGTCGGAGAAAACATACAAACGCCTTGGAAAAAACAGGAGATAAAACAACGAAACGACAACAGTCAACAAAACACAACATAGAAAACTTAAGACTGAACTACGTATGTAAATATAAGTATAGTCAATGATTTCTTTTTATCTTTAAAGAGTTAAAAAGTTACGTACATCGTACCTTGTGTTTCATTCTAACATACACTCCACATAGCATTGCTTAATTAAACGATTGAAAGCATGATAATGTGTACATTATTTCTAATCAATCAATACGTCTATTACTTATGTTATAATCAGTTAAGCAAAATATCTAATAAAATTGTAAGAGCAATTGATATTCAAAAAAAAAAAACAAAAAAAAATGTCATACTTTTGTTTTTTATTAATGCACTATAACGCAACAGTGCAGTCGTAGAACGTAAAAGTTGCAATGTAATAAACATTGATACTACCCATATGTTAAGGAAGCACATTATATACTAGTACATATTTTCTTCAGATCATTTTCTAAATATTGATGCTTGTGCAAAAATCTGTCCATTCGTGCTTTGTTTCTTTTTGTTTTCATTTTGGGGTTACAATGCCAGAAAGACACGCATGTTTTATTCAAAGCATTGTATGTTGTTTTGTTCAGTCATAAATATGGTTAATGTTTCAACATTTTCGGATTAATTTACTTGATATACATGATATAAGAGAATGATTTAAGGAAATTTCAAGTACTTTAATTTGTTTAGTAAAGTACAAGAAAAAAACAAGATTTTGTTTACATAGCATTGCACAATTTCACGTTAAGTCTCGTGTAATCACGTTTATTCACACTACAGTTGATTAATCTCGTTTGCTGCACAAAAGTAGCTTTAAGAAATAGTAAATATAATTACTTCACTTTACTAACGAAGTTTTAAGAACATTTTGTGACATTGTTAACGTGTTCAGCTGTTCAAATCGGCTTTTCAGTACATAAGTCTTCTTAATTTTACGTGACGCGGAAACAAATGAAAGTTTACAACAAGAAAGTCGTTAAGCTCATTGTTAGGTTAGGAATTATATCCATTCGAAGAATGCATCGATGCAGATAAATTTTTAAGGTAAAACACATATTATTATGTTTTCGTCCAAACAAAACGTGTTTCTGGAATTTCTTCATCTTGTAAACTAGAAAACCCAAGGTTTCAAAACAACATGTGTTTCTGGAATTTCTTCATCTTGTAAACGGGAGACCCAAGGTTTCCGAACAACACGTGTTTCTGAAATTCCTTGATCTTGTAAGCTGGAACCTAAGGTTTCCGAACAACACGCGGTACGTGTTTCTTGGATTTCCTTCATCTTGTAAGCTGGAGACCCAATGTTTCCGAAAGACACGTTTTTCTTGTATAACATTCATCATGTACATTTGTACATTTGGAGGCCTAAATTTTTCGAACGACATGTGCTTCTGAAACATTCTTCAGCAATTATACATGTATGCTGGCAACCCAAAGTTTAAAAATGTAAACATATCAAACATATATACAAACGCGAACAGTTACACGTCGTCTTGAACGTGACAATGAAAGAATTACAGGATACATTTGGCAAACACTAAATCCCACGTTGATTTTGCAATGTCCACCTATATGTTGTGAAAGAAGTTGAAAGTGAGGAAATAATTTGATGGTCGTATTTTACACTGATAGTCTTTTTTTCATATATCATATATCAAATGTTGTGTTTTTATTTAATATCATGTACAAGCGTCATACATACATGGTCGTGAAGATGCCACAAAAGACTTGGTCAGCTTTCTAAAAGTATTAAGATACAAAAGATAAAAAGAAAGCAAATATTTGTAAGTGTTATTCCACTGAATTAGTCCGATCAATTTTAAACACCTAAATTATTATAACAGTAATATAGAAATACGCAACTAATAAATCAGACGGATCCCTACGCCGCCATTAATTCACAATACTCATAAAGAAGTTCTTTTAAAGCGGCAATCAGATCATTAAAGAAAACGTTGCAGTGATCCTAGACATTCTATTCTTACTAACGAGGCACAATTTAATTAGCTTTGTTGTGAACATGAGACATACTGGCGTAAATTAAATCAGATGTGCTTATCAATATTGCAAAAGAAATTGATACTCAGATATCATTCATGATCGTATTTAAAATTAAAAAAAAGAACAAAATAATGAAATCTCTAATCGATCGCATTGAACTGGTCATTACATTTCTTAAACTTAAAATTCCAGGATGAAATATAAACAGAAGAATTTAATAGTCATAGATTTATATATAGAGAAAAAAGAAGATGTGGTATGATTGCAATGTGACAACTCTCCACAAGAGACCAAAATGACACACAAATTAACATCTAAAGGTCACCGTACGGCCTTCAACAATGAGAAAAGCCCATACGGCATAGTCAGCTATAAAAAGCCCCGAAATAACAATGTAAAACAATTCAAACGAGAAAACTAACGGCCTTATTTATGTACAAAAAAAGAACGAAAAACAAAAAGGTAACACGTAAACAAACTACAACCACTGAATAACAGTCACCTGACTTGGGACAAGCACATACATACATAATGTGGAGGGGTTAAACATGTAAGCGGGATCTCAACCATCACCCTAACCTGGGAGAGTGGTATAACAGTGCAACATAAGAACGAACTATAAAAATCAGTTGAAAAAGGCTTAACTCATCAGTTGGACAAAAATACAAGTGGACGTGACCGGGTATTTGAACATCTGAACAACATATCTGAGAGTATTCACAGTTAGCTGACAACTAGTTCAAAGCCACTAACAACTTATAAAAAATCATGCATCTAAGACTAAATAAAGATATAGATATTTTAAGGTTTCTTTGTTGTCAAGTTTTGAAATTCGTCGTTTTAGAATCAAAGGAATATATTGTAACCCCCCAAAAAATAAGGTCGTGTCATTGATAAAATTTTTCATGTTTAACACATTCTTATACGTTTTTATGTAGCCAACTGCAACGTTTTGTGGTACGCTTTTAAAAAAAATTTAACCAGAATGTATTAAATACGTAAACCGCGAATACAGAAACAAACATATAATCAATTAATATTAAATGTTGTTATTAGGATAAAAGTATCTTTGAAAACGTTTCACAGCTGACTCACTTAAAAACCAATTTATGAATTGATTTGTTATTCGTAATTCTCAACTCTCCCTTGTTCAATGTTTACAAAACTCTCGATTAACTTGGACATTAATATAATTTATAAACTAATTGTTGAAATGTATGAACATGTAAAAAATATCAATAACGAATGTCATTTATTTTAACTTTCAATTATTAATATTAAATTTACAAAAGAAGTAAACTTGTTCCGCGATAATCGAATCAATTAGGATTTAACAGTTAACAAAATATCGAGTCAGTCAACTGGGATGCTACAGTTAGCAGAGTTTTAAGAAATTCATTAAAGCCATAAGAATCAATTTCAAAATACAAGTCGATGTAATTTGCGGTTGTAGAATTTCGTCCCTTTTACGTGAATAAAACCATAGGATTATTCTTTAATTATTTGATGCAATGAAATAAAATACTCGGTGCATGTGATTCTAAATTCGTTGATTTGTTCTGTTGAAGTTTAAAGTCTTCAGTGCGTTGCAATGCGTTCTGATGTGTTAAAACTTCACTGCACGTTTACTACGGACAACAGACTGAGGGTTAATTACGTGCAGATTGTCAGATTTCGTGTTTGTTTTGATTTAATTTTAATCATTACAATAACATTTTCTCTGGAAAATATTTCAGGAATCAAATAAAATATAATGACAAAACAAAGCAAAGCCATGTAAACACGAAACACATTAGTCAGCAGAAATCTCGGAAACAACACGAAATTCTCATAAAAGTTTATTACTACAACCATATCTAGATCTTGTGACAATTATATAACTACATTTGACATGTGCATGATAGCATGTTAGAATACTAATTACAGCCTCTATGTGCGAAATAATTTGATTCAATTCAATTACATTTAAATGCTATATCAAGTAAGCAACATTACGTATATCTATATTGTCATTTTCAAATCGTTCAAATAGTTTATCGTCAATGAACTTATTTCACTAAGAAATCAAGCAAATCATTAACGATTGCAGGGAAATTTTTATAATTTCTTCTGAACAGGTGGCGCTGATTTCCCACCTTCAAGAATATTTTGTATCAAGAAAAACGTAAACGTGACAAATAAGGATCTTCTTCATTTGATTTAGAATCCGAATAAAAAGAAGTCAGCGGAAATCACATACAAATACGTTGGTATTCATTCGGAATAATTTGTTTTATACATTGGAAGAATCTAAAGCATCGGGGAAGAGATATCTTTTTCCAATTATGTACTATTTTTACTAGTGAACGATCTAATTTGTTCAGTTAATGTCGCTCATGTAACGTGAGGGGGGAATGTAATCAGTTATTCTGTATGGGTAATGTTAGACTAAGAAATATTCCGTCAATCAAAATTAACAAGCTAAGGGTTAGACTATACTTCTATATACAAATTTACAAAATAGTGTTACCATTTTTCTCTTTCTCTTAAATGTATTGTAGGTTGGTTAGAATGTCGCAGATAATATGGTGATCCTAGATTTGTGTACTTGGGTCGCTGTTTGACCTTCGTCTTTACATTATAATTCATTTTCCTATCTAAATAGTATTTTTTCCTTTGTTTGTTTTTGGTTATAAGAATATTCCAAATGCATTTATCACGTTTAGTAGCATAGGGAACTGCTATGTCAAAATGGTCAAGCCAATTACAGATATTTAAAAGCTGTGTCTTACTGTAGCTTAAAAGGCATTTACTTTACAAGAGGCAAACAGCGGATATGTAAACCATGTGAATAGCTTAGTTCTTCTGAGAAATTTTAAAATGAGACACTGCGTCACGAACATTGTATAATATCGTCTTTTGTTATATATTTGTGTTTTGGCTCATTTTGAAAAAAATGGATGACGATACTGACTATACTTCTCTAGAATCCGGTCGATTTAGAACTTGTCATATTGTACTGTAATTGATTTCATTTATGTCGTTTGATTGCTGTCCCAGTGGCGTACGCCCATATCACCTTGTTCACATTTACAATCTAGTTATCCCTTCACACACGTAAAGATAACCATGCTTGGAGTATAAACATCATTGGTTTTGAACAGCGGTATACTACTGTTGCCTTTATTGGTACGTTTTTATCAACACTAGAACTTTTATCTATATATTCTAAGCTTCTAAGTTACACATACTTTTTTACTTCCATTTCACGTAAGTGCTTGCATAGGCCTTGATGAAGCTGTTTTTATGTATGTTTTTGAAGTATGTTCCTGATTTAAAAATGTTGCTCCCTCAACCCCGACCTACCCCACAAGCTACTTAGCTTTTATCTGAAAGTTTTTTTTTTATTTAGTTCTAAGTAGACCATAAACAGATTTATATTGACTTATTCAGTCAGAACAAGTTGCAACTTCCGTAAACAAAGAGTGAACCGCTATTAAATCTGAGCATATATACTTCTGCATTTGACATGTCTGTATCCAGAACGGAAATCATTTGTAATTTAGTGACCGTTTAGGATACAAAAATGGAAAGTTAATATTGCTTGACGTCAATATTCACTGGGTTTATTTGGTGTCAAGATATAAGTACAGAATATTCGACGCGATCCGAGCAAGATACATATTAGAGAATTAAACAAATGCCGTAATTTAAATTGCATAAGTATATGGCGCAGACACAAGGTTTGGAGTCAAAAGTAAAATCCCAGTAATACTGAACTCCAAGGATAATTAAAAAAGGAAAGTCCATAACCAAATGGCAAAATCAAATCTCAAATACATCAAGCAAATAGAGACGAATATACTGTACTTATATCTTGGAATCAAATTAACTCAGATTAGAAGATTGTTGTTGTCTTGATAGTTGTCATATGTCGACATTAATACCATCCTCCAAGCAAATACGCATCTGATTCAATAATTGATCGTTTTTTGATAATCGTCCAGTTATGAGTATAAGAAACTCACCTAATATTACCATGGTTATGAGCAGCCAAGTGTAAAATATAGTAATACCAATAACAAATTAAAAATAACTTTCAATAGAATTTTTAAAAGCGGTTTGATGCAAAATTCTTGTCCTTCTAAAAGGATACTTTGACAAACATAATTCTTTGAAGCAGAAGTATATAATTTCAAATTTGATTGACGTACATGTTACATTGATGTAATATAACTTATTTTATTGCATGTGCAATTTTGTAAATTCTTTCCAAATTTTGCAATATACCTCGAAATTAATTTAGAATAATTTATTTCTATTGTTATATCTTTTCTGGTAGAGTGTACTTTTTGTCTTTTTTGAATTTTATATCAATTTAATTATTTTCATACATCAATCAAAATATAATATGTAACAGTTCTGTCGTTTTGAGTGCTTTGAATGATATTACTAATGTTATAAAATGTAAATTACTCACCAAACAATCCTGCTTGAAATTTGATAACAATAATAAAAACAATCGAGATTTTGAATCATGCAAACTAAAAAGAATTAAAAACTAATTGTTCAGAGAACAATTGAAGGTCTTTCCACCAATAAGGATCTATTTTGATATGAAAATATTAAAATTCAGTTGAAAATGTCAGTTCCTATGGCTTAATGATGTATAAATATGAATTTTGGGCAAAGGTCAAAATCTAGAACGTCAAATTTACTGATGACCTTGACCTATATTTCAAGGTCATAAACCAGGGACCCCAAATAAAAAGACCCTAGGTCTGTAATATGTATAGTTAATGAGTTATATCACTTTACGTTTAATTCTTAATACAGGAGGGGCAAAAACTCCCATTTTATGTCTACACACCCTTTTAACCAAAATATATAAGTTACGACATGTCGCAACTAACAATTTAGTAAAAATAATTTGTCGGTATCTTATAAGGTTAATGAAAATTAGTGAAAATAGGCCAAAATCAAAATTAAGAATATGACCTTGACCTTTGACCTTTACCTAATTTTCATTTTTTTGGACCAATGATCTCAAAACAAAAGACCCTAGGTCTCTATCACTTATGGTTTTCCAGTTTAAAATACATTTCAAAATTTCAAATACAAAAGGGGAACTAACTCTCATATGGAGTCTCTATACGGCTTCGGTCAAAATAAAACAGAACATCCTGAGGATGTAACGAGCAATTTGGTAAAATAAATTTGTCGTAATCTTTTATGGTTGCAAAGGAGTAGTGGCCACAAGAAAAACAGTGTTTGGGGAGATAACTCTTACAACGTAAAGTATTTGGTTACGCAGTGGTCATTTTTAAAAGTGAATACGCTTTACGATATCATATTCCAAATATCTAAGCGACATCTTTTGAAACATCAACACTACGCAAGAAAAGAATTAGGCGGAAGAATAAAAAAAAATAATAATAATAATTAAAAACCAATTGTTCAGAGAACAATTGTAGGTCTTTCCACTAGTAAAGATCTATTTTGATATTGAAATATGAAAAATAAGTTTAAAATGTTAGTTCCTATGACTTTATGACTTTATGATGTATTTAGATGAATTTAAAGCAAAGGTCAAAATCTAGAACGTCTTATTAACCTATGACCTTGACCTCAATTTCAAGGTCACAAACCAGGGACCTCAAATCAAAAGACCCTAGGTCTTTAATATGTTTGGTTAATGAGTAATATCACTTTACGCGTAATTCTAAATGGAAGAATGACAAAAACTCCCATTTATTGTATGCGCGCCCATTCAACCAAAATATACAAGTAAGGATATGTCGCAACTAACAATTTATGAAAAGTTATTTGTCAATATGTCATATTGTATTTGAAAAGAAGTGAAAATAAGCCAAAATCAAAATTTAGAATATGACCTTGACCTTTGACCTTGACCTCATTTTCATTTTTTTGGACCAAGGACCTCATATCTGAAAACCCTAGGTCTCTATCACTTATGGTTTACCATTTAGAAATGCATATCACTTAATTTAATGGAAAAGGGGGAATAACTCTTATATGGAGTCTCCGTAAAGCTTCAGTCCAAATGAATATCCTAATCCTGAAGATGTAACGAGCAATTTGGTAAAATAAGTTTGTCGTAATCTTTTACAGTTCCGAAGGAGTAGTGGCCACAAGAAAAACAGTGTTTGGGGAGATAACTCTTACAACGTAAAGTATTTTGTTACGCAGTTGTAAATTTTAAAAGCGTATAAACTATACGATATCATATTCCAAATATCTATGCGACATCTTTTGAAACAACAAAACTACGCAAGAAAAAAATTTAGACGGAAGAAGAAAAATAATAATAATCAGAACAAAATCAATAGGTCTTTCCACGGAAAGGTGGAAAGACCTAATAATAATCAGAAGAAATCCAATAGGTCTTTCCACGGAAAGGTGGAAAGACCTAATAAAGGAAAATATATTTGTCTGCAGGTTAAAATTTAACCTTTGCATGCTGGTTATTCATAAAAATATCAATAACAGAAAATGCACTTGTATCAGTCATTAATACGACAACCAAGAAATAGTTCTATCTTTTGTAGGTCAATATAACTTTGATATCACCCCAAGGTTTTGGTGGGGTTTGTGTTGTTTAGTCTTTATTTTTACATGTAGTGTTTTCCACACGTACTATTGTTTGTCTTTTTCTTTATTATTACTGACGTTATCAGTTTATTTTTATCTATGAGTTTAAATATCCCTCTGGAATCTTTCGCCCCTCTTTTAGAGTCAAAGGTCTGTCTTTAACAGTAAAATGTTCAGAAAGAACTTAAACATTTATAGATAACAAACGTCAACAACTGAATGGAATTATAGTTCATCTCGGAGTTCAATAAAAGTCAATATTAGCACGAACAAATCACTCATCTTTCCTAACATTTGATGTAATATACCGTTACCACACAAACCTCCAAAGCATATCTTAGCTTCCTTGTTATAAGTGTGAATTTATATTTATAACTGCCATACAACATTTCAAATCTGTCACCGTATACCATTCCTTTTAACGCGTTTTGGTTAATGTCAACTTTGTCGTATTCTTTGGTTTCGTAACATCTGATTTCAGCAAACTTATTCTTTAAAGCATGTTTTTTTTTTCAATTGGCGAAAAAACAGTACTGCAGAATTGTCAGTCTAAATTACTTTTAACTATCAATCTTATCTTCAAGGTATTGTCCCTGTTTAAAAAGAGACGAAAGATACCAAAGGGAAATTTCGAAGTCTTTAGTGATATCAGTGATAACACAGAAAACTAAACTGAGAAACACGAATTAACTACTCTAGCCCCTCCCATCCCCTAAAAGGGGTAAACTCATATTCCACGCAAAGTAAGCATTTAAGTCTACTAACGCAGTTTATGAAACATTTAATAGGGAAACGTTACATTCATAATCTGCTCTACATGTATATGATGATACATAATTCGTGTGTGTAATTAGGTTGCTCGACACTTATGTAGGTCTGAAGATTGTATGTTGATCTTAAAACGCCTTTGTGTTATAAAATTCTATATGGCTTTTCTGTCATACTTGTGTACTTTCATGTCCTTTTATTCATATTCTTTCTTTAATTAATGTTTTAATGATCCTTATTTTTGCTAGTATCAACTATTGCAAAGTATTTCAATATTTTTTTAGTATATACACTGTAATACACTAACTTTTTGCTATATCTAATAATAATCAAAGCAATATTGTGCATTCCTCAATTCTTTTGAAATCACAGCATAAAAATTTCAAAGAGACCAAATAGTCATTGCGTATCAATTGTCTAATTAATTTATTACATCACATGCGAAAAATATGGCAATTCTTTTCAATTCGTGTTGGGTTTTGACATCATAAAAATATTAAGCTTTATTCATAAGTGCTTAACATTATAACGCAGGATGTTTATGTTTAGAAAATTAATCCAGTATGCTAAATGCAGAAATGTTTCTAACATTAGAAGAAACAAACTATTTTATTCGACATATAACAAATCGGTGTTAAATGAATCGCACGTAACATTTAAAAATAAAGCTCTTACAACATACAAACAGAGAACAATGGGCACTGTTACACATTAAAATATCATTTTGTAACATGTAAGCAAATCTAGATTAACGAAAAATAGATTGAAACAAGAAGGAGAAGGAACATAGGACAAGACGACATTATATATATATATATATATATAGTCTAATTGTAGCGACAAAAAAGAACAGTGGAAGGAAAGGAAAACGAGGAGCAGACAAATGGCAGTTAAAAAAACACGGCAACGAAATGTAAATATTGGAAAAAAAACGTTGCATGAGTCCGTGAAGGAGTCCAGATCTTCGGAGGAGAGATAACTGTTGCATAAAGAATTGACAATATTTTGATTGATTTGTTTAACGTCACTTTTAGCACTATTGTATTAAGTATATCGTGACGGACACTTTTTATTGGTTAAAGAAGACAGAGTGCCCGGTGAGAACAAACAGAAAAATTTGCAATCCCAATAAATTACAATTGAAGTCGAATACACATGTCCCGAGCACAGTCCTACTGGTTCAATGTAAGTAAATCAGTCTAATTTGCCATCGAGGCCCCTGTCACGATTATTAAGTTTTTATTTGTTTTATTTTTCCATGTTTTTTTGTTATTCATACATTTTGTACTACTGCTTATGTGCAGAAAATTCGAAGATATTAAGTTAAAAGAACACAATGTTTTAGAATGTAACTGTAAATCCACGTAGCTTTCAAGTACTAGTATATATATGATGGTATTTAAGTCGTGGAGGCTTTAATACAATGAGTTCCTGGCATCGCTCTATTCCTAACAATGTAAATTGTTTTCTGATTAACAGCTTTAACTTCCTGTTCATGGAAACATCTGTAAAACGATACAACTGATTGGTTAATAAAGCTCAAAACCCAATACATTCTATTTTAGATCAAATTGTATTACTACGACTCAATACTTTTTGGTGAGTCTCAAAGATATTGATACGTCAGAGCTTTTGTAAGATAATCTCTAAATCATTCTCGCTTGTAAGATAATCTCTAAATAAACACCTCATAGATACCAGCATTTAAATGTAGTATTTAATTTATTTCCCTATTCTAATCTTAGAACAACTACGACTTCACAGCTTTTGTAAAATAAACTCTAAATTATTCTCATATTCTAATCTTCGAACAACTCCTATTTGAAAAGCAACCTTAAGTACGATAGCTTTTAACATACATATTATTTGACAGATGATCGGATGGGATTAATATCATAGATATAGAGGGGGGATTTATATTTTAGAAAACTGGGCCCACAAAATATACAATAAAGGTCTGGTTTAGAGGAATGGAACAAAAAAGATGACAAGTATGACAATTTTTTTTAATTGTTCAACATATAAACAATATAGATGTACATGTACCAAAGAAAATTATCTGAAAAGATGACACACATTGGTGCATGCCCTAAGCAATGTCGTGGTGAAGTTTAAAGCCAAACGGTACTGTATTTGAAGATATGCCACCGTATTAAAGGGATTCGACGGTCTCGAATTCAGCTTCTCCGGACGCAGATAGCAAAACGGGCATTTTCCGCCGTCAAATCACCAAATAACTTTGAGACTTCTTCAAATAAATAATACTGTAACTTTTTATTCAACTATCGTATGGAAAAAAGTATTGCAACACCTGAATTTTTTAAACCTTGGAAAATCAGCTTCATTTTTTGGATAGAATATGATAAAATACTTGTATAATAATATTGAAACATTGTTAACACACGTTTTAATCAACCACAATTTTGATACCAAAATGAAGTAATTTTTGTACAAAAAATTGCATTTTTCAACTTTTGCAGTAATCGAACAATAGAATGTCAGACATTTCAAAATGAAACTTAAGATGATTATTCACATCGTTATAGGCCAAAGAATCAATAATTCGTGAAGCCACAATTAACACGGACAACCGTCTTTTAACAATTGCAACATTTCCTGGTGACGGGCATTGTTATTTCATGAAGCGTGTAAACTGGAGTGTTCTTTGGCACACTTTACGCCAAAAAATGACCCATAAATACTTAATATGGTTCAAATCCGGACCACGATTAGGCCAGGGAAGATAAACCGACATTCATTGGACCAATGAATCTTCCTCTGCGATGCTAATTTCCAACGTTGGTCAAATCTACATCATTGGATACGGGTCACTGTATGTCTGTTCGTAAGCAAAGGTCTCCAAAATGGTCTTCTCGCACGATAACCGGTAGCTATGAATCAATTTCGAACAGTTCTTGGTTAAAGTCTCCTGTATGGAAGCAACTCCTTTTTTTAGGATTGTACTGTTTGCAAATGATTTTTTTGGGCCTACCTTTACTCTTAGGCTTGGTTTTCCCTCGCTGATGTTTAAGATGTTCTTCCTGATCTCGGTAGGTCTTTAACATTATTTGTTGCTTGATTTTTATTCACAAAACGACTTATAGTGCAATGGTGCTGACCAAAAATATATGTATAATTCGCTGCAGGATATACCTGCTTCTCTCATGCTGATAATCTGTCATCTTGCTGCATTTGAGAGTTGCGGAGGACCGATTACATGGTCTCAATCACTTAACTTTACAAACTTAGTTATTTAAAGTGTTGAATAGATGAGGATAAAAACACCTGTTTTATGGTTTACGGATACATGTAGCTGCATGTGGAGATTAAAATCTATTGAGTCGTTATTTCTTGAAGAAATTTAAATAATGTTTAACTAGTTCTATATCAATAAACTATTTCACAAAACAAAAGAGGGTGTTTTTTTAATTTGAATTTCAATTTGGTGTTGCAAGACTATTTTCCATGTGTATATAAACGAAATTCATTTCTCAACAGATGTGTGATTATATATATATTTTGTATCACAAAATCAAAGAATATTATAAAAATTCTTTAAATTTTAATTAAATAGATCAAGCCCTTCAATTACTTTTGCACATTTTTTGCTAAGCATCCACCTCACATGAAAGGAAAAGAAATTGATTTTACTTTTAATATCTTTTTAATAGCATTCTGTGGATAATTTTTACTTCCGCTGTCTTGATGAAAGTATTATTTTATATCAATAGTATAAGTTATATGTTTGAAGGAATCTGTTTTAATTACACTGTCTATGATCAATTATCAGACTGAACAGAATTTGATGACGTAATTATTTCCAAGGATATCGGAATATCATGCAATAGTTGACATCGTGTACGAATTAAAGGGAGATACTATTATATACTCAGCAACAAAAATAACGCTCAAATTCTTCCAATACAAAATAGTTTCACAATTTCTTGCTTTGCTTTTGTTAAAACATAGCATAACTCTTTTATTAATTTTGTCAGCCAAAAATGAATATACGGTTTGTATAATTACTTCTTTGTTAGTGGTGGAAATGGGGATTTCTTTCATAAAAGTCAAAAATCAAAAGTCTGAGATTAGCCAATATGCAATTATTTATTAGAAACAAAATCTGACTAGGAAAATGTGGATGTTCAGTCCCAACGCGTTACGTTGAACTTATAAAAATGAGCGAGTATTGGCGAACATAACTTATAGAAGGCACAAACAACACAATTCTATACAAACAGTGCAACAGTTGGACACACAGAAAAAGTTGATAAACCTCAATTAAAAACGGCAATAATTATGTGAATTATCGCTATTCTATGCAAATTTCCTATGATCTTACTGACTGATAATTTCCTTTCTCATAACTGTAGAGTGATATGAAAAATTATCGCTTTAAACTAAGGGCGGACGTGCCCATTGTCAATGAAATTAACAACCGTCGTCATAGGTAAAATAACAATAAAAAGATTATAATTGGTCATCTGAACTCAATTGCTTTTCTCACGTTTGCCGTCTCGGTTCAAGCGACAAAAAAAATCTCGTTGAGATGACCAACGATACACTATAAGTATAGTACACGTGCATCAAACTTTATAGAAATAGAACAAACTGTCATGAAAAGCCGATTAAGTATTCTTCCTTATCTACCATGACCTAATTATTGTCGTAGTTACTGTATCATACAGACTACCGGATTTCTTTCCGTCATCGTTTTTCAGAATACTATTGAGTTTATTGATTCAATGATTCAATGAATCTTTATCAGTCATACTTATATAGGTATGATTGATGACAATTGTGTTATTGATAAATTATTGTATTATTCGGTTAATATAAAGTCTGCAGTTAACATGTCAGTATCTTACAAATGGTAGACAAATAGCATTGACATTTTGTTCATTTTTTTAAACATCACAAAACAACACAATTATAATCCTGGTATCTAAGTATGATAAGTTTATTGTATAATAGAAATTCGAACATAACAAGTCGTTGCTTACAGCCAGTGCATTTGAACTTTGTTTTTATATTGTAGTAAGCTTCATAGCCGGAAAGTTGTTCATGAAATAATGAACGCCCAATGTAACCATAATTTATACTGATTTTGTATTCATTGTGGGGTTAAACTATCTTGTTAAATAACATAATATTCTCTTCATTATCATATCTGATTTATGATAAACATAGACATTAAAACAACTTTGGCACTGTCTAAATTCCTTTCAATAGCTATAAAACATACTAAACAACAGTGTTATGTTTATGTTAAGCCACAGTGAATAAAAAAAAATGTGGTATGATTGCCAATGAGAAAACTCTCTACAAGAGATTAAAATGACACAGAAATTAACAACTATAGGTCACCTTCAACAATGAACAAAGCCATACAACATAGTCAGCTATACAAGGCACCGAAATGACAAATGCAAAACAATTTAAACGAGAAAACTAACGGCCTAATGTATGTACAAAAAATGAATGAATCAAATACGTTACCCATGAACAAAAACAACCATAGAGAATGTTTAGTGCAAAATAGATTTTATAAGTCAAAATGCACAGTTCCAAATTGTGACTCGATATTCATAACTGTGTATATCTAAATAATTTAAATAGTTATTGAAAATTATTTATTCAAACACATTTAAAAAGTTACGTACACTGTACTTTGTCACTCTAAATTAAAGCAACAGTAATAAACCGCTGTTTAAAAGTCATAAATTGAGATAAAACAAACCGTGGTACAAACTAAAACCGAGGGAATAACATCAATTATAAGAGGAAAACAACGGAACAACAGAAACACTGAAGTGCAACAAATACGAACACAAATGCAACATAGATCTAACACCAATCAATATATCAATGCTTAATTAAACGTTAGAAAGCAAGATTATGTGATCGCTATTTCTTATCAATCAACACGTCTATTACTTATGTTAAAATCAGTTCAGCAAAATAACTTATAAAAGCTAAGAGCAACGGATATGTATTTAAAAAATCAATTTATCATACTTTTGTTTTTATTTGATGCACTATAACGCAACAGTGCAGTCGTAGAACGTTAAAGTTGCAACGTAATAAACATTGATACTACCCTGATGTTAAGGAAGCACAGTTTATACATATTTTCTTCGGGTCATTTTCTAAATATTAATGCTTGTGCAAATAACTGTACATTTGTGCTTTGTTTCTATTTATTATCATTTTGGGTTTAAGAAAGACAGACATGTTTTATTCAAAGCATCGTATGTTGTGTTGTTTATGCCCGCGTCACACTGTCCCGATTTTTACGCCGAGGGCAACACGATTATGGAAATTTTTAAAATCGGGACTGATCGTAATCAGATCGGGCTATTCGTAGTGCCATCTTTAACCATCGTAGAACCATTGGCCACTTTTTCTAGCCTTCGGGGACAACTTCGGGAAGGGTTCTAAATTTTTAAACATGTTAAAAAAATCCCCGAAGGTGCGTCCGCTGTTGAGGGTTCGTATTGAGTTCGTATCACCATCCTCACCGTCGTAATGTCACCGGGAATGCATCTTTGAACATCGTATTGCATTCGTATTTCCATCGTTTTCATCGGGCAGTTTTGACATTACAATGTCTACACGAATGAATCACGAAGCTACCCGAAGGTCTTACGATGGCAACACGACTTCGTGAAAACCTCGTAATCCCGTCGTGTTAGCATCGAATAAAAGTACGAAGGTGACAAGATGGAACTACGACGGCAATAAATCCAGCTAAATGTAAGTTAATTTTCGCGCTAAAATACATTTAAAGTGTCATGCGCGATATGCACTGTTCAGTCTAATACGACAGTTAAGAAAGACGTTCACAAAACATGGAGCTCATATCATAGGATTCAATGAGAACAAGGAAGGCGACAGCGTTGTTTCTATTAATTCAAATGAAACAAGAAGAGCAGCTATTACAGGCTCACGATGTACTTTTACAAGTAAAATATTATTTTTTGTCAATTAATTATATCAACACTGCAGGCACACGTATATAGGGAAACCAACTTTTTCTTCATTATTCTGATTTTTTATGTATCGTCAGAGTTGTTGTCACACGAATGTTTACTCAATAACCATTTTGTTTTCTATATGTCATATTTTTCCGCATTTGTTGCTTTCCCCACATCCTTCCTTTTGTCTATATTATAATGATATTCTCCTGAAAAGAGCTCTTTTTGAATAAAAGGGATCAACGAACCCATTACCTTACCTTTAAGATAGATCAGTAAACATGGGCATAATTATGGGTGATTATTCAGACTAGTGCACACATTTACAGTTCAAACAAGGCAATGCCGAGGGTGGCATCCCCTCGTATGTAACATATTGGGGACAAATATGGACACTATATTTGTATATGACACATGCAGGAAATGGTAAATTGAATATGCATATTTGATACATAAACTATTTTTTTAGAAATCAACCAAAATATTCAGTAACCCTTCAAGCCAACGGTCTTCCGTCTTATGATTAAACCAGAAATGAAATGTACAATATAATATATATTCAATATTGATCAAACAAGTAAAAAAGCGTGATAATTTAAATGCATCGTAAGCTGTATACGACGTCTTTTATACATCGTATGGCCATCGCGCCATCATCGTAATCCATCGTGTAGCCTTCGTAATCCACCGTGTAGCCTTCGTGATCCATCGTGTAGGCTTTGGCTGAGATATGATACTTACCCGTCTTCGGTTAACCTTCGTATGTCCATCTTTTGCTATCGTATATAATTTCAGCACCATCGTATAGACTTCGTTATTCATCGTACTTGCTTTGGTAACTTATTGGTATTTTAACGAGATCGGGACCAACTTCGTACGAACTTACAATTTTCGCATTCGTGTGTCCATCGTATATAAAAATCGGGACAGTGTGACGCGGGCATTAACCATGGTTTATGTTTCAACATTGTCGGATTAATTCACTAGATATACATGATATAGTAATATGATTTAAGGAAATTTCAAGTATTGTAATTTTTTTAGTAAAGTACAAGAAAAAAAACAAGATTTTGTTTACATAGCATTGCATAATTTCACGTTAAGTCTCGTGTAATCACGTTTCTTCACACTACAGTTGATTAATCTCGTTTGCTGCACAAAAGTAGATTTAAGAAATAGTAAATATAAATTTAATGACTTCACTTTACTAACGAAGTTTTAAGAACATTTAGTGACATTGTTAACGTGTTCAGCTGTTCAAATCGGCTTTTCAGTACATAAGTCTTCTTAATTTCACGTGAAGCGGAAAAAATGAAAGTTTACACCAAGAAAGTCGTTTAGCTCATTGTTAGGTTAGGAATTATATCCATTCGAAGAATGCATCGATGCAGATACATTTTTAAAACAGTTCAAGTAAAACATATATTGTATGTTTTCGTCCATACAAAACATGTTTCTGGAATTTCCTTCATCTTATAAACTGGAGACCAAAGGTTTCCGAACAAAACGTTTTTCTGGAAGTTCCTTAATCTTGTAAGCTTGAGACCTAAGGTTTCCGAAACCACGTCTTCTGGAATTTCCTTCATCTTGTAAGCTGGAACATAAGGTTTCCAAACAACACGCGGTACGTGTTTCTTGATTTTCCTTCATCTTGTAAGCAGGAGACGAACGACACTTTTTTCTAGTATAACATTCATCATGTACATTTGTACATTTGGAGACCCAAATTTTTCGAACTACATGTGCTTCTGAAACATTCTTAAGCAATTATACACGTATGCTGGCAACCAAAAGTTTGAAAAAGGTAAACATATGAAACATATGTACAAATGTCGAACAGTTAAACGTCGTCTTGAACTTGACAGTGAAACAATTTCAAGATACATTTGGCATACACTAAATCCCACGTTGATTTTGCAATGTCCACCTATCTGTTGTAAAATAAGTTGATAGTGGGCAAATAATTCAATGGTCGCATTTTACACTGATAGTCCTTTTTTCATATTGTGTTTTTATTTATATCATGTTCAAGCATCCGATCAATTTTAAACACCTGAATTATTATTACAGTAATATAGAAATACGAAACTAATATCACAGATGGATTCCTACGCCGCCAATCAATTTACAATACTCATGAAGAAGCTTTTTGAAAGCAGTAATCATATCATTAAAGAAAACGTTGCAGTGATCCTAGACATTCTTTTCTTACTAACGAGGCACAATTTAATTAGCTGTGTTGTGAACATGAGAAATACTGGTGTAAATTAAATCAGATGTTCTTATCAATTTTGAAATAGAAACGGATACTCAAATAACAATCATGATCGCATATAACAAATAAAAAATAGAAATGCAACAAATTAAAACCAAGAAATCTCAAATCGATCGCATTTTTAATTATTTGAACTTTGAACTGGTCTACGCAATTATTTCCTATATATTTAAAATTTCAGGATACAAAATAAACAGAAGAATTGGCAGCACATAGTTTTATAACGATATAGATATTTTAAGGTTCTTTGGTGTCATGTTTTAAATTTCGTTGTTTTAGAATCACAGGATTATATTGTCATAAGTCATTAGTTAAATTTCCAATGTCTAACAAAGTTTTGGTGTTTGCTTTTTAGAAATTAATATCCAGAATGCATTAGATACTGAAATGAAGAATAGTCAAACATCTAATCAATTGATATCATATGTTGTTATCTGGATAAAAGTATCTTTGAAAACGTTTCACAGCTGATTCACTTAAAACCCAATTTAAGAATTGATTTGTTATTCGTAATTCATGACTCTCCCTTGTTCAATGTTCACAATACTCTCGATTAATTTGGAAATTGATAGAATTTGTAAACCATTTGTTGCAATGTATGAACATGTAAAACATATTAATGGCTAATGCCATTTATTTGAACTTTTAATTATTAATAGTAAATTTACAAAAGAAGTAAACTTGTTCCGCGATAATCGAATCAATTAGGATTTAACAGTTAACATAATATCGAGTCAGTCAGCTGGGTTGATATAGTTAGTAGAGTTTTAAGAAATCTATTAGAGCCATAAGAATCAATTTCAATAACAAGTCGATCTAATTTGCGGTTGTAGAATTTCGTCCCTTTTACGTGAATAAAACCATAGGATTATTCTTTAATTATTTGATGCAATAAAGTAAAATTCTCGGTGCATGAGATTCTAAATTCGTTGATTTGTTCCGTTGAAGTTTAAAGTCTTCGGTACGTTGCAATATGTTGTGATGTGTTAAAAATTGGTAAAATGTTCACTGCACGGTTACTATTGACAACAGAGGGCTAATTACGTGCAGATTGTCAGATTTCGTCTTTGTTTTGATTTAATTTCAATCATTACAATAATGTTTTCTGTGGCAGTTATTTCAGGAATCAAATAAAACATAATGACAAAAAAACAAAACAGGTCAGAAACGCGGAACACAGAAATCTAGGAAACAACAAGATTTATAGAATCGCTAAATACTGCAATTGGCGATTACATATTTCAATCTTTGGGTTTTATAAGAGATATAATTTTAATGATAATAATAAAAAAAACTAAACAGACTTCACAAACGTAAGACCGCAATAACCTCAATAATGCAGTGAAGAATTTTGATAATTTTCGGATCAGCATTGCATCTTTGTGTTTTGTCTAATTTATTTAAGTGGTTCAATTAACACATTTGTTGTGTGTGTTAAATTCAATATTTCCTTTACCGAACTAAGTGTTAGAGTAACATTTGAAATAGGTCTTTTGTACCAAACCGGATGTTGAATTTTGTTGTATGGCTACTAGTATTCTTTTTGTATTTCTGTTCCATTGAAAAAAATCGCTTTATAGCAAACATTGTTAGGAATCACAACCGATACGAAATTCTCATTAAAGTTAAGACAAAGTACTACAACAATAAATAGATCTTGTGACAATTTTAGAAATTTGAAATGCGCATGATAGCATATTAGAATACTAATTACAGCCTCGATGTGAGCAATCATTTGATTCAATCCAATTACATTTGGATGCTATATCAAGCAAGCAACATTACATATCGTCAATGAATTTATTTCACCAAGAAATCAAACAAGAAATTTTATAATTTCTTCTCAACAGGTGGCGCTGATATCCTACCATTTTTGTCTTGATTTCGTATCAAGAAAAACGTAAACGTAAAAAAGAAGCATCTACTTCATTTGATATAGAATCCGAATAAAAAAAGTGAGCGGAAACATATATAAATACGTTGGTATTCATTTGGAAATAATTTGTTAAATACATTGGAAGAATCTAAAGCATCGGGGAAGAGATATCTTTTTCCAATTATGTACATGTTCTTCTGACTAGTGAACGATCTTATTTGTTCAGTTAATGTCGCTTATGTAACGTGAGGGGGGAATGTAATCAGTTATTCTGTATGGGTGATGTCAGGGTAAGAAAACTCCGTCAATCAGGATTAACAAGCTAAGGATTAGAAAAAAGTAAAATAAAGAAAATCCCGAATTCGGAGAAAAATTCACACAAACGGAAATTTCGCAGCCAAATGGCAAAAACAAAAGCTCAAAGGTACCAGGATTATAATTTAATATACCAGACTAAAACACATCAAACGAATGAATAACAACTACCATATTTCTGACTTGGTACAGGCATTTTCTAATGTAGAAAATGGTGGATTATACTTGTATATAGACCATATTTCTATGCAAAAAATTTATAAAATGGTGTTACCATTTTACTCTTTCTCTTTGAAGGTAAATTAGAATGTCACAAATACTAGTTTCTATGCTGATCTTAGTTTTAGTCTTATAATTTTTGTGTGTTTATATTTTGTATTGTCCTTTCTAAATTGTCTGTTTCTACGTCGTTTGTTTTTTTAAGATTTCAAATGGAGTGTTCTAAACTTTTAATTAACGATGTTGTTTTACTTCTATTTCACGTATTACTAAGTGCTTGAATAGGACTTGATGAAGCTGTTTCTGATTTAAAGATATTTTCCTGTAACCCCGACCTACCTGCCAGTTGCTTAGCTTTTATCTGAAAGTTTTTATTTACGCTTAAATAGTCCATAAGTAGATTTATATTGACTTATTCCGTCAGAACAAGTTTCCACTTCCGAAAACAAAGTGTGAACCGCTTTTAAATCTGAGCATATAGACTGGTGCATTTGACATGTCCGTATAAATAACGGAAATGATTTGTAATTTAGTGTCCATTTAGAATACAAAAATGGAAAGTTGATATCAATTACTTGACGTCACTGTTCACTGAGTTAATTTGGTGTCAAGATAAGCACAGTATTTTCAACTCCGAAAACGATACATATTGGAGAATTAAGCATATGCCGTAAATTAAATTGCTTATATGGCGTAGATACAAGGTTGGGAGTTAAAAGTAAAATCACAAAAATACTGATCTCCGAGGATAATTCAAAAAGGAAAGTCCATAATCAAATGGCAAAATTAAAAGCCCAAACACATCAAACAAATGGACACAAAAATTGGAGTCGAATATACTATACTAAGTCTTATATCTTGACATCAAATTAACTCAGATTAGAAAATTGTTGTTGTCTTGATAGGATGATTGATTGTTATTTTGCTAATTGTACAGTTATGCGTGTAAGAAATTTGCTTAATATTACCATCGTAATGAGCAGCCAAGTGTAAAATATAGTAATACCAATAACAAATTAAAAATACCTTTCAATAGAATTTTTAAACGTGGTTTGATGCAGAATTCTTGTCCTTATAAAAGGATATTTGGACAAACATAATTCTTTGAAGCAGAAATATATAATTTTAAATTTGATTGACGTACATGTAACATTGGTGTAATATAATTTACTTTATTGCATGTGCAATTTTGTAATTTCTTTCCGAACTTTGCAATGTACCTCGAAATGAATTTAGAATATTTTACTTCTATTGTTACATCTTTTCTGGTAGAGTGTACATTTTGTCTTTTCTGAATTTTATATCAATTTAATTATTTTCATACATCAATCAAAATATGTAACAATTATATGATTTTGAGTGCTTTTAATGCTATAACAATTTTTATAAAACGTAAACAAAAATTGCTTGCGTGAAATTTCATTACAATAATAAAAACAATCGAAGTTTTGAATCATGCAAACATCAAAAAGAAAAAAGGAAAATAAATGTGTCTGCAGGTTAGAATTTAACGTTTGCATGCTGGTTATATATATACTCGCTTAATATAACATTTCAATAATACAACAACCAAGAGACAGTTCTATCTTTTGTAGGTGAATATAACTTTGGTATCACCCCCAAGTTTCTGGTGGGGTTCGTGTTGTTTAGTCTTTATTGTTTTATGTAGTGTTTTGTCTACTATTGCTTGGCTTTTTCTTTCTGAGCCATGGCGTTGTCAGTTTTTATCTATGAGTTTGAATGTCCCTCTTGTATCTTTCGCCCCTCTTTTAGAGTCAATATCAAAGGTCTGCCTAAAACAGTAAAACTAATGTCCAGAAACAACTGAACATTTATAGATAACAAACGTAAAGAACTTACTGGTATTATAGTTTATCAGAGTTCAGTAAAGGTCACTTTCATAAGAAAAAACAAATCACACATCTTCCTTAACATTTTGTATCAATACCATTACTTTACATCCGCGGAAACCTCAAAAGCATATCTTATAGCTTCCTTGTTCCGAGTGTGAATTTACATTAATTACTACCATACGATATTTCAAGTCTGTCACCAAATATCATTCCTGATATCATACTTAATCCATTAATTTCGTTTTGTTAATGTCAACTTTGCCGTATTATTTCTGGGTTCGGTACTTCTGATTCAACATACTAATTATTTAAAACATTAATTTTTCAATAGGCGAAATTTAACAGTAGAACTATCAGTCCAAATTACTTTCTACTTTTAATCTTATCTTCAAGAAATGACCCATGTATAAAAAGAGGTGGAAGGTACCAAAGGGACATTTAAAGTCCATAGCGACAACATAGAATACTAAACTTAGAAACACGAAAACACCCATCAACTAACCCCTAAAATGGGGAGGGGGAGGTACACACAGATTCTACGGAGAGTATAATTAAGAATGGAAATGGGTAAAGAATTGTTTTTTGTCAAAGAGACAACAACCCGAGTAGACAATAACCGAATGCCATCAATATGTGAAAGCATATAAGTCGACAGTTAAAAAAACATTTAGGGAAACGCTTCATTCCACCACCCCATTTGCATTTTATCACATAGACGATAATCAATATAAAATCCTAACTGACATCATTTAATCTGTTTAAATGCGTTGGTGTCAGTTTGAACGTTAATAACAGTTGGTCTAGATACAATTTGGTTCTTCATTTCAATATTTTCCTATTTTCCTATTTTTGTTATTTAGCACATGAATCAGAACTATTTACCACTTTATAATCTGCTATGTGTGGTGATCCACGAATGTATTTAGGTAGCTCGACATTAATCTAGCTCGACATTAATCTAGTTCTCAATAAAGTTATTTATTTTATTGTGTACACCTTCATGTCTTTTTATTCATATTCTTTCTTTTATTAATGTTATAATTATCTTTAATTTTGATGTTATTAAATGTTGCAAAATTTTCGTATCTGCTTCTAGTATATACACAGTAATTAAACTAATTACTTACTATATTTAATGTTTTATCAAAACAATATTTTGCATTCGTCAATTCTTTTGAAATCATAGTATCAAAATTTCAAAGAGACCAAAAAGTCATTATATCAATTGTCTAATTAATTTATAGCATTACATGCGAAAATTATGCCAATTCCTTTCAATTCATGTTGGGTTTTGACATCATAAAAATATTAAGATTTATTCATAAGTGCTTAACATTATAACGTAAGATTTTTATGTACAGAAAATTAATCCAGCATTCTAAATGCAGAAATGTTTCTAACATTAGAAGCAACATACTATTTTATTCGACATATAACAAATCGGTGTTAAATGAATCGCACGTAACACTTGAAGATAACAGCTTTTACAACATACAAACAGAGAACAATGAACACTGGTAAACATTAAAATAACATTTTGTAACATGTAATCAAATCACAACTAACGACAAATAGGTTGAAACAAGAAGGAGAATGAACATAGGTTCAATAAGACACTAATGGTAGCAAAACAAAGCTCAGTGGAAAGACAGGAAAATGACGAGCAGACAAATGGCAGTCAATAAAACACGGTAACGAAATGTAAATATTGGACAAAAACCCTGCAAAATTTATCGGAGGAGTCAGGACCTTCGGAAGAAGAGATAACTGTTGCATAAAGAATTGACAATATTTTGATTGATTTGTTTAACGTCACGTTTAGCACTATTGTATTAAGTATATCGTGACGGACACCATTTTGTTTTTTGTTATTCATACATGTTGTAGTACTGCTTATGTGCAGAGAATTCGAAGATATTAAGATAATAGAACACAATGTTTTAGAATGTAACTGTGAATCCACGTAGCTTTCAAGTACTAGTATATATATGATGGTATTTAAGTCGTGGAGGCTTTAATACAATGAGTTCCTGGCATCGCTATATTCCTAACAATGTTAATTGTTTTATGATTAACAGTTTTAACTTCCTGTTCATGAAAACATCTGTAAAACGATACAATTGATTGGTTAATTAAGCTCAAACCAATACATTTTATTTTAGATCAAATTGTATTACTACGACTCAATACTTTTTGAGGAGTCTCACAGATCGTGATACGTCAGAGCTTTTGTAAGATAATCTCTAAATCATTCTCGCTTGTATGATGATCTTTAAATAAACTCCTCATAGAAACCAGCATTTAAATTTTGTATTGAAATCATTCTTCTGTTCTAATCTTAGAACAACTACGTTTTCAAAGCTTTTGTAAAATAATCTCTAAATTATTCTCCTATTCTAATCTTAGAACAACTATGATTTGAATAACAAACTTAACTACGGTAGCTTTTGACATACATATAATATGACAGGGGGTCGGATTGGGTTTATATAATACTGTAAATGGGTAACAACATAGAGAAAAATTATCTAAGCAAAAATGTACAAGTAAAGTAATGTTTAGACAAGTGGAACAAAAAGGATGTGAAATATGACAAAATCTACATTGTTCAACATATAAATAATATAGATGAACATTGTTAATGTCTGTGTCATTTTGGTCTTTTGTGGATAGTTGTCTCATTGGCAATCATACCACATCTTCTTTTTATATGTACCAAAGAAAATGATCGGAAAAGATAACACACATTGTTGCATGCCCTAAGCAAAGTTGTTATGATGTTTAAAGGAAAATGGTACTGTATTTGAAGATTTGTCACCGTATTAAAGGGATTCGACGGTCTCAAATTCATCATTACTGGAGAAAAGAACGCAGATAGCAAAATGGGAATTTATCTCAGTCAAATCACTAAATAACTTTGAAACCTCTTAAAAAAAGTATTCTGTTACTTTTTATTCAACTATAAACGAAGCTAGGATTATATAAAATTTGTATCATTATGTCACAAAATAAAAGATTATTATATAAATTTCTTTAATTTTCTATAAAATATAGCATTCAATTACTTCTGCACATTTCTTGATAAGCATACATCTAACATGAAAGGAAAAGACATTGATTTTACTTTTAATATCTTTTTAATAGCATTCTGTGGATAATTTTTACTTCCGCTGTCTTGGTGAAAGTATTATTTTATATCAATAGTATAAATTATATGTTTGAAGGAATCTGTTTTAATTACACTGTCTATGATCAATTATCAGACTGAACAGAATTCGATGACGTAATTATTTCCAAGGATATCGGAATATCATGCAACAGTTGACATCGTGTACGAATTAAAGGGAGATACATTATATACTCAGCAACACAAATAACACGCAAATTCTTCCCATACAAAGCAGTTTCACAATTTCTTGGTTTTTTTTAAACAATGCATATCCCTAATACTAATTTTGTAAGCCTAACATTGAAATAAATGGGGATTTCTTTGAAAAAAGTCAAAAATCGAAAGTCTGAGATGAGCCAATATGCAATTATTCATTAGAAACAAAATCTGATTAGGAAATGTGGAAGTTCAGTCGCAACGCGTTACGTTGAACTTATAAAAATGAGTGGGTTTATGGCGAATATAACTTAAAGAAGGCACAAACAACACAATTCTATACAAACCGAGCAAACAGTTAGACACTACAAAAATTTTATAAACCCCAACTAAAAACGACAATGATTATGAATTATCGCTATTTAATGAAAATTCATTTGATCTCACTGATTGATAATTTCATTTCTCAGCACAATAGAGCGCTATAAAAAATTATCGCTATAAACTAGGGGCGCAAATGCCGGTTCTCAATGAAATTAACAACGTCCTCAAATGTAAAATAACAATAAACAGATTATCATTGGTCATCTCAACTCAATTGCTTTTCTCACTTTCGTTGTTCCGGCTCTAGCGAGAAAATCAATCTCGTTGAGATGATCAATGATAAACTGTAAGTAGTACACTTGCATCAAACTTTATAGAAGTAGAACAAACTGTCATGAAAAGCCGATTAAGTATTCTTCCTTATCTATCATGACCTAATTATTGTTGTAGTTACTGTATCTATACAAACTACCGGATTTATTTCCGTCATTTTTTTCCAGAATACTATTGAGTTTATTGAGTTAATCAATCTTTATCAGTCATACTTATATAGGTCTGATTGATGACAATTCTGTTATTGATAAATTTTGTATTATTCGGTTAATAACGTCTGCAGTTAACAGGTCAGTATTATATGGAAAATGGCCATTGTTATAATAAAGTTCGTTTCTGTGTGTGTTACATTTTAATTTTGCGTTTCTGTTGTTGTGTCGTAGTTCTCCTCTAATTTTTTATGTGTTTCACTCAGTTTTAGTTTGTAACCCGCATTTGGTTTTTTTTCACAATCGATTTATGAATTTCGAACAGCGGTATACTACTGTTGACTTTATTTATACAAATGGTGTGCAAATAGTATTGACATTTTGTTCATCCTTTAAAAGATCACAAAACAACACAATTATAATCCTGGTATCTTATTGTATAATAGAAATTCGAGCATAAGCAGTCATTGGTTACACCCAGTGCATGTTTGTTACATTGTCGTATGCTTCATAGCCGCAAATTGGTTCATGAAATAATGAACGTCCAATACAACCTAATCTTATACTGATTTTGTATTCATTGCAGGGGTTAGACTATTTTAATTCTATCTTGATATTCTCCTCATGATCATATCTGATGTATGATGAATAGTTATTAAAACAACTTTGGTATTGTCTAGATTTCCTTTCCATAGCCATTAAACATACTAAACAACATTGTTATGTTCATGTTTAGCCACAGTGACGGTCATTTAAACTTGTCATTGTTTGTCTATCTATAAAGTTAATTTTAGTGCAAAATTAAATTTATATGTCAAAATTCACAAAGCAAAATTGCGAAACGAAATTCATAACTGTGTATATCTAAATAGTAAATCGGACCAGAATAGGCAAAGAGATCTGTCGATTTGCGTGGATATAAATTTATTTATTGCTATATTCAAATTTTGAATTCCGCGCAATTAACAACATAAAGAAGAAATGAAAATGTTGCATACTACTGAGTACATGTATAACTACTAACTTTCTGTTATATTCCAGAACAGGACAACACACACCACGTGACACACACTTTCTTGCTACTTTGATTGGTTTCATCAATATTAATTGAACAGTGGGAGAAATGTTACAGTTTTCGGTTCAGACATAGACTCTTTAAATATCAACAAATTACAAAAAAGTAAATCAAATATTGGCCAAACAAGACAAAGTGTTATTTGATTAAGGCTCAGTAATACAATTTGATGTTGTAGAGTTCTGAGAAAAGAACAGTAAAACCAGGAGTTTTGTCTTAAATTGAATTTTCAATGGACGGATGAGTTGTTTGAACTTTAAAAATGTAAAGTTTGAAGTTTTGATACAAATGTGTATTTAGAACGTTTGCGACAAAGACATTTGTTTTAAACAGGAAAATAAATCGCACATCTTCGGTATTTTATATTTCATAAATATCACGCATACCTGGGTCATTATCCAAAAAAGTGCAAATTTCGACGAGGTATTATTTGGAAAAATGATGTCATTGTTTAAAACATTTAAATGTGTCCCGCTATTCTATAGCATGGTAGCAACGATATTCAGAAATATGCAATGGGAAAAAATGAAGAGTTCCTTCAATTTTAACAATTTAAGGTCATCCTTTGATAGAATCGTGTCAATGGTGTTACCAATTTAAAGCATACATTTAAGTACTAAATATTATTGTTTAACATCAAACAACTGTTCCAATTTGTTGTTTAGGTTT
This sequence comes from Mytilus edulis, assembly GCF_963676685.1. Classification (NCBI taxonomy): domain Eukaryota; kingdom Metazoa; phylum Mollusca; class Bivalvia; order Mytilida; family Mytilidae; genus Mytilus; species Mytilus edulis. The sequence continues at coordinate 12,005,026 of NC_092354.1, forward strand.
AAATTACGACTTATTGACATTATTCATATAGCTGTGCATTCTATTCAAACATAAACTTCAGAATATATTGTCGTAAAAAAGTTTGCTGTCCTAATTATGGCCGTTGTAAATACTAAAAAATACACTTAAACTGAATATATGTGAATTGTATAAGATTAAATGATAATTATATACCTAATCATTCGTACATGACCTAAAACACTTTCATTTATGAATAAAAAAATTATAAAAAATGTCGCATTTTTATATAGTAACACCACTGACCCTTCAGTAACTCCAATGATAAAAAGGTAACTCCATTGACATCACAATTTCAAATTTTACCTTTATTAAGTTCTGACCACAAAGCCAAGAACACCGAGCAAAGAAAAAGATGAAAAATTAATTCTTAGGCTAAAATATCTCAAATCATATAACATAACATCAATAACTAAAAATGTCAATAGTGTTACTAAATAGTGTCATTGTTACCAGCATACATCAGTTTGTGAAAACTTTGTATAAGTAATACATGATATTGTTAAAACATTGTTAAATAAGTTTTGCTTTTCATAAATAATATGATATTTTGCTTGTTAAGCATGAAAGAAACACAAAACAATGCTGATTGTCATGATATATTCAGTGGTGTTACTAAACTGGTCAATGGTGTTATTTTATCAAAATGGTCTCACCATTGACAGTAACACCAATGATTTAAGGTGCATTTTAAGATTTAGTTACGAAATGAGTGCTCCATTCCCCTATTTTATATGTTGTTACTGGTTACTGGTGCATGTTTCTATAATCAATATATTTCATAGTTCAAAGTTCAGGCAATGTTTTCAAAAATTGATTTTTATAAGGGTACACCATGGACACTATTTTCATTTATGATATAGCTTTTACTTACTTTTAAGATTTTTTCAACAAAAAATGTTTGTTTTCTTTTGCATAACATGCTAACAGGTAACGTTACTAAAGGAGAAACTATTGCAACTGCTGAAATCTTGAGAAAGATAACTCTTACCCTACCATGTGTCTTTTGGTTACACCATTGACTTTAAAAATGAGACTTTTCCTTTTGGTGATTTTTTTTTTATATAAAACCAACATACACCTCCCAAATCATTAAACAAATGTTTGTATGTATCAAAATGCAATAAAAAGTGATAAATCCTAATAACAAATGTGATAAATAATAGTCCTTTTTCAGGTCTGAAAGGATTTATATAGTAAAAAATAACAGTTGATTCTGGCTATATCCAAGGGTTTAAGAAAACATTAAGGATGTTTTTATAACATTTCATACTGTAAACTGTATCACACACATTTATATCTAACATATGCAAGTGTTATTTTGATACATTTTGATACATTTTCATGTCTTTTGACTTAAACATAGTTTTGCATTTTTTTTTTATAATGACCCACCTATGTTAAAATCGGCATTAAGCATAACGAGAAAGAATTATTTCGTTATTTTTGTGATATTATACAGTGTTCCTATGATTTTCAAGGTATATGTCTTTTATGTACTAATAGAAACGTGTCTTTTGCCCGGAAATCAGTATCCTTCATTTAGTTATATATGATTTTGATGTCTGTACAAATGCCACGTGACAAATGGGTCGTTACAGGATAACATTCGATATTTACAGTTCGAAAACCAAATATATATATGGAACATGTGAGAGTATACCGAAAGGGTCAAACCATAACAGCCTGTACCCCCTAACTTAGTTTAACGTGTCGTTCATGCAGAAGCTGCAATTTTTGTTATTTTCATATTACAATTATATAAAATAATAATTTTAACGTAACATTAATCGATTTCTATCGTTTTAAACCTTCAAGTGCTGAATCATTATTGGAACGTACCTCGGGGATTGTGTCTAAGAGACAACACACCAAAAAGTGCAGAAAATAGTCCAAGGCCCCCAATTGGGTCTTCAACACAGCGCAAAAATCCCACACAGAGACGGGCTCCAGTATGCCCCTAAACAAAACATTCTACATACATGGAAGTAATTCCAACATACTGTCATTCATTAGGGTATACGTACCGTCTCAAAATCACTTGCATTATATCTTTAACCCTCTGTTTTACATTTAACCACTATCAGATGTATACAGTACAGTCCGTTGCTATTTAATCGAATTTGCACTGTTCTTAAGCTTCTCCAAACAAAACCAAACAAAAATTAAAAAAATGTTTTTGTGGTCATGCTATCATGTTCCTACACATAATAGAGTTTACGCATATTGTCTTCAACTATTTTTTTATGTGAACTCATTGCAAAATTGACAATTCTCTCTGCCCTTCTTACTTATCTTTAACGTTTTTTAAAGTAAATGGGAATTTTTTAATCTTATGTTTTAGATTTTCTTCAAATACAAAAATGTTGTTCTTTTGGAATTAGTATGTTTCTTCTTGATCTTTTAAAAAGCTTCTGTGAAGACAAAAAGAAACATCTTTAATTTCTTAATATCGTAGACAACAACAAATTTTGAAAGATTAGTTCCAAATCACATTAGTTGAAAGACAAGATTTGTGTTTTTCCATAAAACATTGATCTTTAAATTTTATTATTTTAACACTTTAATGGCTGCATCATGTTAAAATTATCAAAACTCTTCCGTAAAATCAAATATTGATAGCTCGAATGAAGCAAAACACGGTTATATGATTAAAGTTGGAAGTCAAACTCCGGTAATTCAATTGTAAGACGGATAACTTATTCTGAAGCCCGTAATCGATTTCTTTCTAAAATCTCAAGTCAGCGTGGCAAATGCGTTTGTACTAACAGTGATTTTAAATTAAATATCCGAGGGATAAGTTTCTTCGATTCATTTCGTTAAAAATCACAATGTTGACTTTGTAAAACACGTCTTTTACGATCATTTTGGGATTCTCTTCTTTAACTCGTTTCTCTGAATTGTTTGTAGTCATTTCAGCAAACAGTCATATATTTTTTTCATTTTTCGTTTTGATTGTAAAAATGTGAAACGAGGCTTATAAAGCGAAACTATATATCTCTGTACAAAAACTTCGGTTGCATTCCCTTCAAGTTAAGGTAGATAGGGTGTCTAAATTATAATCCATAGAATTTTTTAATAATTTGCCAAAATGAAGTTTATATTATGCTTTTTAAAAAACAGTAATAAAAAGAATGGGTCACCGGGCTTTTTTTTGCATGCTACACGGTGTTCAAAATTGTCAAATTTTGTATAGATTATGCATGGAAACCCCAATTTTCTGCAATAAAGCGTAAACTACAGCATAGAATTTTGAGATAACATATTAGAAGATAGCTTTGATAGTATGCTTTCAGTTAAGAAAAAGAAAAAATGGGGTCACCGGACCTGTTTTCTTGTTACATAATAAAATAGAGAAATTCCTAACACATTCTATTGTAAAAATACCTTAATCTGAATTATCAGCCCTTGCATTTGAGTTGCCTTCCCTTATGTGGCAAAGTTGGAAAAAAATTGTTCAAACAAAACATTTCGGTTTTTTGTAAAATACAATCATAAATATGATAAAACATGTCATTTTCTATGTAGAAGTGGAATTTCTTACACATGAATTATCACCTTCTCTAAAAATTTGCACATTCTATTAAAGATCTAGACCTTGTTTTCTGGTATTTTCAAATCCAAGATGGAGGAAGACACCCTATCTACCTTAATATAGAAATAAATAGATGTGGTATAATTGCAAATTATACATCTCTTTGTAGAGATCTAATGAAATAGAATATAACAACTATTGGTCGCTGTATGTTTTAAAAAAATGAGCAATACCCATACTGCATAGTCAGCTATAAAATGCCTCAAAAACACAAATGTTAACGAAATCAAACAAGATAACTTACGGCCAGAATTATGTAAAAGAAGAAAGGAGTGAAATAAAAATATGATATGTAGCAACAAACGAAAACCACTGAATTGCAGGCTCATAACCTGGGACAGGCACACAGAGAATGTTGCAGATTTAAACACGTATATAAGACATATAACGGGTGCCCAAATCTCCCCTTAACCCGTGACAGTGGTGTAACAATACAACATATGACGATAAATAGCTTGGCCTGTGTTAAGAGAGAATCATACCTCTTTGCACGTTACAGACACCCTTGTAGATTTCGACAAAGAGCAGGCTAATGCCGCTACAAGGCAGAACTTGCACCCGCAAAGTGGAAATAAATAAATACAAGTTGCAATAACTTGTTTCCCAATCCGCTATAAATAAATATGATTAAACTAAACTAAACATATGAACAAACAATACACATCAGTTGAAAAGGGCTTTACTCATAAGAAAGCAGAAAAACACAAACCGGACGTAACAGCTACATGTAGTTTATTTAAAGCTCATATTAACATGTATCTAAGAAAGTTGGCCCTATTTGGTTTGCCTACTTAATTTGATGGTCTTAACATATGTCATATTTTTTACTTTCATTCATTGCGTTTTCAAGCCTGTCTCGTGAATATTATAATCAGGAGCTGTGGTAAGATTGCAAATGAGAATGAGACGACTAGTATGTATATCAATCAGAAACCAGCAGATGTGCATTTAAACCATTAACGATCCCTTTACAGTAATGCAGGAATAACATTTTGGGGTCCAGTGTCATCAATGCACTTTATCGTCAAATTATTGCACGTCAACATGGCCATTGTGGAAGTCACGTTATGATTCAACATCCATGATGGTAAAGTACATATTATAATCTTCATGTATTATATCTAATAAATATTGTAATGTTTTGTAATGGTAATGATATTGCTTTGTACTCTTCCCTATGTGGGATCAGTGTTTTAATTTAACAAAGTATTTGTGTTCGAATTAATATAGTTTGTCTCGACCCTCCAGGTTTTTTTATTGATATCCTGATCTGTTATTGGTTTACAAATTCATATAGCCCGCGACAGAAATATTTGATGGCTATAACATACTAATAAACTGGACGACACGATTAATAACATACAATCTATTTCATATAGAATTTCTATATCTGCCCTGAAGGGTACATTAAAATACCATCTATACCAATACAGTATGTAAAGTGGTATTAATTGTTCTATGATTCCTTCCTGAAGGGGGATATTTGACTTTTATCTCTCATGGTTTCTTAAAGGTAAAATTTGACTTTTGTGTTTCATGAATTCTAAAAGGTAACAGTTGACTTTTATCTCTCATGATTTCTAATGGGTAACATTTGACTTTTGTGTTCCTTGATACCTGAAGGGTAACAGTCGACTTTTATCTCTCATGGTTTTATAAAGGTAACATTTGACTTTTGTGTTTCATGAATTCTAAAAGGTAACATTTGACTAGTGTGTTCCATGATTTATAAAGGTAACATTTGACTGTTGTATTCAATGACTCATGAAGGGTATCAGTCGACTTTTATCTCTCATGGTTTCTTAAAGGTAACATTTGACTGTTTTTTTCCCTGATTCATGAAAAGTAACAGTCGACTTTTAAATATTATGGTTTCTTAAAGGTAACATTTGACTATTGTGTTCCACGCATGATTCGTGAAGGGTATCATTTGACTTTTATCTCTCTTGATTTTTAAATAAATGACTTTAAGGATAAAACTTTGCAGTAAATGTATGGCATAATACATAGTACAATAACGTAATTGAATTTCCCTTTTTTCTAATTAAAGTCCAGTTACAAATACTGCATGCATATTCAGGATGAGAAACATTTAACAATAAATCTCATGCGTTTTGCAGAGTTGTTGAGGTGAAGAGTTGAGTATTTGGACTAGGAACAGAAAAAGCTGTTATTGTGGATCGGGGATTAGTTTCTGCCTTAAGACAAGCAACCTACGCCGTACGCATCTATTAACGAGTGCTGGGAACGATCCTTTAACGTGCAGAGATAGTGGCCCTTTCTTTATACGGATATATTCCGTTTTATAATCTTACCTCCTATACATTTCCAGGAATATGATTGGTTAAAAGCGTCCGCGTGCAGACCGTGTATATTTGATACTAGGTTAGTAGGGAGGCGGGGCTTATCTCATACACGGTTAGTAATGGAGTTACGTCCCTTTATATTCCACATTAGGTAAGAAGGGACGGGGCTTATTCCATACACGGTTAGTAATGGTGTTATGTCCCTTTATAAAAACAAAACGGTACTGAGAAAAAATCTTAAAAGTTCAAACAGACGAAGAAATTGATGATTAAGATTGAAATAAATTCGTAAAACACAATTAAGCCTTACAAGTCGTTATTGTTGGCATCTGTTTTTGTAGGATCAATGGAAGTATTTTCTTAATGCTAACAGTATTGAAGACTTGCTCATTTTGAGAATCACTAGTCTTAATTTCACACGTTCAGATAGTCGGTAAGACAAATTCGTTACATAGTGTGCTAGTGACGTAAAACGGTATATATATGGGGTCACGCTCTCACACCATATGGAATTTACTGACCCCATATATACCGTATTAGGTAACTAGCACTTTATGTAACTAATATTTTATTCTATTTTGAGCTGACCTTTCTAGGTTTTTCCATAATTCTTCATAATAAGATATCAGTCCTGACAGAAACGTCAAAACGGGACATATACCCTGGAATATTCTCCAGGAAGATAGCTGTCTTATGCCTTTTTTTGCACATCAGCATCAATAGATTGTTCTTTAAGGTATATTTGCGGCTTCCTACTAAACACGTGATCTTTGTTTAACATTTTGTCATTTTGAATGATTGATTGTTGGGAGTTTAACGTCCAGTAATATTCAAGTTAGGAAAATGTGTACTGCCACTGGAAAATAAGGGTACATTAACTATGAACAGAAATTGTTGCTTGCAACAGGCCACCTACGAACTCATCGTGTTTCCGAAGTTTATTGAACGGAACCGTTGATTACATGTACTAGCGTCGTAACGTTACCTCAGGCTGTCAGACTTACGGTATACTCTAAATAGTAATATGTCGGTAATTATGGTTCACATTTCTATACTTTCACTAAGTTATTAACGAAAAGCGATGGTATGCTAACATGTTGGATCAACATAAGTCTTGATATTTGATTAATACAAATAAAAAATGAAACACTACTCGTTTTCCTTTCTTCGATATAAAATTATTGAACCAAGTCACGAAAACTAATAAAACAGAGAGCTATAAGTGTCCATCAATTCATTCCTGTTATTATCACACCATAACAATGCTACAATCATACCATGTATACAATTGTCAACAAAAGGATCTTCAATACTAATGAAAGAAATGTAAATGATAAGGACAAGTCACGTGACAATGAAATATTGGGTCCATATCACGTGACGATGAAATATTGTGTTCGATACAATTTACAACAAATACCATTGAACTGTCAATAGGAGTTTACTCTACATCTCAGTATATCCATTAATATATATATATTTAGAAGTGTTTAACGACCTTGACTGGCTATACAGCCCTTGCACGGTCGGCTCGGTGCCCGAAGGCGATTGGTGAGCATTTAAATAATGTTGTGCCATCGGTCAGGAATAAGTGGTGGTCGCCATTTTGGAGGTCGCAATCTTGGTTTTGTGAGCTGTTTTGATTTGGTTTGTTCACTAATTTGATGTTATATTCTTCACAACGGCTGCTTTCAGGGCCAGTTTGGGCAGCTTGGCAGCCCGCTTACCTCGATGAAGGAGTACCGGTAGATGAGTCTCGGACGTAGTATTATAGATGACAGGAAGCGTTATCAGGACCAAAGCCGCGAGGCAGTGAAATGAAGGTCAATTACCCAACACCTAGGATACAGCCCTCGGACGTTAATCGGCATAACACTCCCCCACGATACAATTGGTTTTGGGGTGCATGTTAACGCGGGTACGCCTACTACTACGTCTACTGTACGGCTTGTTTCTGTCATCTAAAGTAGTAAGTCGTTGATCATCTAACTGTAAACCCTCATCGAAGATAGCGGGTAAAGGAGAGCTGGCCCAGCACGTCCGTTCAGCTGTAATGACTGAGACGTGAATGAAAATCCATTAATATAGCTGTTGATACCAAGGAATTGTATATTTAAAAGGAATGGAAACGCGGCTCGAGATCAATCGGGATACCAACAGCGCACCCGCAGAGCTATAAACCATGTCTGGCTCAGGCGGAAGTATGATGAATAATATAAAAAATCATGACGGAGTTCCATTTCCTGTCATATAAATCGGTCTTTTAATTCACGGGGTCATCTTGCTTGAGACGATATAAATGAGAGAGAAACCCGAAATCAAGAATAAACTTTTATTCCTAGCAAAAAGTAAGGCCTTAGGTATCATTTTAATGCCTCATCAAACATACGTTTGTAATATTGTATTGAGTAAATTCTCATTAGAATAGACCTCGGTCTTGAAAATTGAGGGAGTTTCATCCGGATTACTGAACAAAAAATACTGTGTTTTGATTTTTTTCTAAAAACTTGAAAACTGCGAAGTGCAAAACAAAACAGGTGATATCATTATGAAGCTGAAACCTTATTCTATCGCTTAGGCTCTTTTTGAAGTTTCTTGTAACTTTTAAGAATTTTCTACGATTTTTCGAAATTTCAGTTTTGAGTTTCAATATTCTGTCAAAATATGTCTATCAATCTGGGAGTGCACTACGATTTCTTTATTATATTGGAAAGTAGAAAGAAAAAAGTGAGAAAATGAGATATCATTTTAAAGAAGGAATATTTTTCTACAGTTTGATCTAAATTACGAATGCTAAATGTAATTGGTACAATATATATGATTTTATTTCGAAACATGTTGAAAATTTGAAGTTGTGCGTCAACAAATACATCGACACTTTGTATTTTGGTATAAGTTAAATAACTACTTGAAATAGATGTGACATTGACATATAATTTAAAAGCTTAGTCTTTTTTCTATCGCATAGTGTTGGTTTTATGAAAATGGTGATAAAAACGAATTAGCTATGATTTTTCAAAATCCCATGTTTATATTTCACATTGACGCCATTTTGTTTGAAATAACAGACAAGATATATATAGAAGACACACGATTGGGATTTATTGTGCCTTTTTATATACCATGTACGATGTTATGCATTTCAAGTTTTTTTGTCAAATGCTGCTTTAGATACTAAATCGTTGTTAAAAATGCAGTTTGCCATTATAAAGCGTTGCCGCAAATTACCATACGAAACAGCAAAACTGTTCCTTCCTTTTTCTCCCAGAGCAGTAGTCTATAGGCCGCAAAAGTATTCCTTCGGTGTTAAAATAAATAAAATGCGAATGTGGGAAAGTTTTAACTGTTTCTAATTAGAAAATTTATTGCATCTCTGCATAATTTAGCATTAATTAACAGGTGAACTCGACATGATTAATTTTTAACATCTTAAAAGTATGTAAGACCAGAGACAAATTAGCTTATCATTGATACATGATATATTATACCTGCAAATTGGAACATCCTGCATGCCGTTGTTTATTATAACACCTGTAATCTGAGTTCTTTTATCTAGATAATATACTGCAGTTGTTAAAATTTTCCTTCCTTCATAATAATTTATTAAACTTCTTTCTTTAACAGTCATTTAGTTACATTTTTAAAATGTTCTTTATTTTGCATGAAAACTTTTTAACACTCGTAAAATGTCCGATATCATCTGATTATGACATACCTTCATGAAATAATACGATAAAAAAAATTGAATAATAAGTTTTTTATTACTAACTTTGCATGTGGTTGTATTGTTATATTTTTTTTTCTTGGATTAATTTATTTTTCGTTTCATGATTTATCACTTAGCTACTTTACCACGTTCGTACTACACAATGTAAGTACCGTTACTCTACAATTTCGAATTATCTTCAAAAATAACAATAATAAGATTTATTTTACGACAAGCAAATTGAAACAGAATGCCCCTTAGAATGATGTTTTAGTCATTATTTTTTATTACAGAAACATGCCTGAGAAGAAAAAAATATCATTGTCAAGTTAGATAACTAGTGTCAGATTAAATGACCACGTTCGATAACTTCTACCAGATAAGTAATGAGCCAGTTAGAGCGATGGGGTGTAATTAACACCCGGTCAAAGCAAGAGATGCATCATAATATTTTCTTTGAAGTCGGCCGCGTTTCCATTCCTTTTAAATATACAATTCCTTGTTGATACCGATTAATATGATGGCATATTGTAACACAATTGTGTTTCATAACAATAACTGTTAAGGTGTAATTAAATATAGCATAACCGAAACAACTACATTTACCTTTAAGACACTTAATAACAATGTGTACGAATATTATAGACATATACCCTGCAGCCAATAAATGACAATGTCCACAGTTAAATAACATGTATCCTTCAGAAGTTAATTGCATTGTTTGACAATTAACCACAGACTAGTATTACTCAACATCAAGACTACTACGTCACCTGCCAACAGCTATGGGCCATTGTTTATTGTCCACTGGTCTATATAAGATCAAGCTTTGGACTTGAACAAGGGACAGATTGGTACAAGAGATTCGTGCAGAGAGATTCCGCCAAGGTCTCCCCCTTGTGGGTAGGCTAGAACTCATGTGCTTAATATCCGAAAGTACTCCATCAGGACTGAACAGTTATACCACTATACGATCACGTGCCCATGTGATGAGTTATTGAACATTCGAACAATTCAACTTTTAAGACAGTTTGTGAACATTCGAACATTTGAACTTTAGAATCTTTCTTGACTTTGTAATTATATAATAAAATTATTTAATCCACTAACTAAGGCAGCAATCCAACGACTCAAACAAGCCCGGTCTGTGGAGATTTTATAGAGCATTAAAAATAAGCAATTGCAGGAAAGTATGTTACGTGAGAGATGAGTGGTTTATGGTATAATTAGATTTATGAGCGGTCAATCTCGATATCGGAGAAGCAATCTGAGATGTGTCAATCATCAAGACAAAAGAAACAAGTCCTGTCGCATAGGACAATGCAAAAGAAAATATTGTTGTTATCTTATGATTGTATTGTTTAGGGATAAAGTCTCTTATCAATATAAGAGCTACAAATTGGATCTTATTAGAATAAAGATTGTTATGAAAATAAATGGTATATACATAGAACAAAAGTATGGCTAAAGATAATAAAAGCTGCCTATAGCTGTCATATGTCATATGAATGAACAAATATATATACAGATATGAAAGTTTTGGTTTTAATTTTCATATTATATTTATTTTCCATTTTAATTTCGAATTATCGATAAAAAAAAATAAGACTGTGTATAAACAACCGTATTACCATCATTACAATTACTGCATTAGAAAACAGAGAGAATGCAAAGGAACACCAAGAAAATAAAAGTCATAGAATCAAGAAAAAAATCGGCGATGAGACAAACAAGAAACCAAAACAATCTACACAGAAAATTAAAATAATAAACATAAAATAAAAAAGATCTCAAAAAAATCTCCAATGTTATCGGAATCAGATCCAAGGGCATGCATTCGTAATCTAATTGTTAAGTGATACTTTGGGAAGTTTCGTAATATAACAAACATACTACAGAAAATGATAGCACCACATAATCCAAACTTCTTAACTCAGAATAATCTGCAGTCGTGTCAAATGATATTTCAAAAAGATATGAAAAATAGGAAAATTTCAAAATATTTGCTTTATGATGTAAAAATGCGTGTGATAATTGAACTGTTGGAATCATCACAAGCGGATATTATCTGCTAATATCAGCGCTAAGGAAAATACTTTAATTGCTCAGCAATCCTTTGGGAATTATTCTAATATAACAAATAGCTGTAGAAAATGATTACTTATCCAAACGTTTTATCCCAGCAGACTGTATAAAATGCTGATATTAAAGAAATTGAAATGAATTTGACAGCTTTCTGTATTTTTGCAATTTAATTAAAGCCAGATTTAAATTATAACAAACATACGTGCGAGTCATTTAACTATATGGAATAGCGTTACGCCATTGGTCCAACATATTTATTGCTTGAGACCTTTTTTTACTAATCATATATCGACTTGTTGGACATACTTGAAAGAATAACAAACCAAGAATGCATTGAAATGGGAGCTTTTTTGCAATTAGAATGTTTTGACACAATTTTACAGTTAAAAAGTCAGTAGTTTTACAGATGTACCTAGCTAGGCCTGCAAACTATATTTCATGACCAGAATTGACTCAATACAAATTAAAACGAGGCTAGTATGATTTGAAATAAAGACGAAATGTGGGTAATACGTCTTCATGTATCTGAGAGTCGACAATTGTATAAATTGTGTCAAAACATATACGATTCGGAATAACTATTTGCTATCCATTGAATATAGAGTTAAATATGAGTTTCGCCTTTGGCTGCAAAGAAATATGATTGCTTTCATAGAAGAAAATATGAATCGACAGCAGAGTAGTGTATAATAGCGATGTCAAATTCTCAAACTAGCTCAGCCTGTATGAAATCTATAGTCATCTCTCTGAACACGTTAATATAAATAAAATTGAAGTTATTAAAAAAAGGTAAAACATTTGAGAAGCCGATATTAATCTACAATCTCTGCAACTATCCTATGAAATAATAGTTTCAAGAAGATATGAACAAATTAAACTTTTAAAACTGTAGTTTCATGATGTAACGATGCACATGCATGTGTGAATTTAACTGTTGCAATCAAACACAGAAAATACTGCTTAGTCGGAGCTTAAGGAATTGTGTAATTGTCAAATAATTTGCGCATTAAGAAAACTGAAGAGAAGTTTTACGGCATTGGTTGAATATCCATAGATTGTAAAAAATAGAAAATGTGGTATGATTGCCAATGAGACAACTCTCCACAAAACACCAAAATGACACAGAAATTAACAACTATAGGTCACCGTACGGCCTTCAACAATAGTTAACTTTGTTTACCCATTCAGAACGTTTTGAAAGTACTACCCAGAAAAACTTTATCAGCAAAAGGTGATTTTTTTCTGGTCAGCGACGAAGATTAAGTTTTCCAATGATTTAGTATTAAGACTTGCAAATGCAAATTTCAGAAGCAAAAATAGACTCGATAGATCGACTTATAAAAACAAGTTGTTTTTAATGCATTTGTGTATCAATATGTCTTATCCTAGGGACATACATGTATACTGAAAATCGAGTAAAGAATGCATTATTTCAAAATCAAATCACATTTTGTTAATTTTTTTTCACAAAAACAGCAAACAGTTCCTATTCCAAGTACCGTTTTGTTTTGTTTGACTGTAACTCTATGTGTGGGGAGAATAAAACACGTATAAGAGTTATAAGAGTTAAACTGCAAAAATTTGGCAGCATCTAATAACATTAAAAGTATTTTTAAAACGCTGGTACATAACAAAACCTTACATGTTATTTCGACATTTGTTTAATTAATCACGAAATGAAGCATCACAAACGATATATTCAATAAAGTGTACCCTTGTATAAAAAGATCGATGGCAAACTAGTCAACAAGGACTTCACTTGTCTAAACAAATATTTCTAGAAAATGATGACGAAATGTTTGTGATTTCTTTATTCCTAATGATTTCAATAAAATTGAAATTAAAAAGGATTTGACAGTTTTCAGTAGATATTTTGTTTGATAAGTATAGCACAGATTAAAATGTATTGGAAACTACAGTTTGAGCACTTTTACCCGTAGTTCTCAATAAAAAAAATCCGATACATTCACACATAATCTTTAATCCACAAGCTGAATTCCTGCCAAAACTTTAATATGAAAGAGATAAACTTGTCTGAACTTAGGTATTATTAACTTTGTTCTTGTTCAAGACTGTACACTGACGTCTAGATATCTATTCAGTTTGTTTTATTAGTGTTGCTATTTCGTCGCATTGTCATAAAAACGGTTAAAATCTACATATCTTTTAAATTAAATAACTCCCAACGGTGTGTTCGGCAAATTATCTTCGTGTACTTATGTCCTTCTATATTTGTGCCGTCCTAAAAACACTACATGTGAATGAACATGAATTGTAACACATTATGGAAATATTACATAAAGAGTTCGTTGTCTCCACACAATTTCTGACATATGATTGAATTACGTTGTTTGTGTGATTGTAGTTATGATTAATGTTTGTTTGGAATACAATAATTGACTCTACAACAAAAACACGCAAGTTTAGGATACGCAGTTTTTTTTAATTTATTTCTCATCAATTTTTCCTTATCCAGACAAAATGAGGAAATGTACAAATATAACAAGACATCCATATACTAAGTTATTGATTGATTGTTGTTAGCTTTACGCCACATTAGCTCAAAAAGGATATAAACAAACTAAACTAATATGCACTTCATATGTGTTAAGAAAAAATATCGGTCTCGTGTTAGTTTATCTGACTGTCAATATCTTACAAATTCACAAAGCAGACGACAAACTAGGAAAAGATTCAGCTTTGGCCTAAGATGAAATTGCACAATTGGTAACATATAAAATCATGATAAATCGGTTTTTAATTCCAAACAGTTTTTGGCGGCGATGAACATTCTTGGATTGAAAAGTACAAACAGATATCGAAAAGAATTGCGATGATATGTATTGACAATTTGCCATTAGAAGGATATATTACTTGATATATTTGCAACTGGATATTGATAAAACACGGAAGTTTCGTTACGCAGCAATATTTCTACTTCACGAATTATTGAAGGCTGTTTTTGCTTTTATATTAAATACTATGTTTCATTAATCAATTTATCAAGATGAAAAGTTTCATTAAGCAGTAATACTGTCGACATCACTACACTGAGTTATATAAATTTTAATTGAATAACTTTTTTCTATAATAATAAAATACTTTGTCGATTCTCGCATATATATCATGTTCAAGAAGAAATTGTTTGACACAATCGCGATGGGATTTTACTTGAGTATCAAATCAAAATGATTTATATTCTTAAATATATCTTCCTTTATGTTACTATGTTACCAGTGTGTAAATTGTGAATTTGTACAATAAAGCTGACAGTGGTTTTTTTTTAAAGAAGAGGTCAACCCAATGCCAAAAAATAAAGTATGAACATCTATGATCGATCAACATCAGTCATAGAAGTATTTAACATGCTGGAGCAAAAACGGACAACCAATGTTATAGATATATAACAACATTAAGATATAACAAAGACCATACCCTTAAGACGGTTCCAAACTTGTAACAGATACAAGAAAAAGTCCCTCAAAGAAAAACCAAACCAACAAGATGAGACTAAGGTATGAGGGAGATTATTTAATGGGTATTCCGACGTTTTTCGGCAAATTCCACAAAGTACACCCAAATGGTACATGAATGTATGTACGCTTTCAGGGAAAAACAAAACAAAGTAGAAATAGAACAAATATTTGTAATTAATAAAATATATTATGTAAAATGCAAAAAAAACCTGATACAATGAATACATTTTTCCGAAGCTTCCAACATTTCACTGATGAATTTGATTTCATGAAAATACGCGAATTCACGTAAGAGTGGGATTTTTTGTTTTGTTTGTTGGCCTGGACCCGGATAATGAACTTCCTATGGTTCATTTTAAATTCGTTTACTGTTTTAGTTTAGATAAAAAAAAAATTGTCTTAGATTTCTATGTTAAAACTTGATTAAAGAAATTAATAGTTGGTAAAGAGTTACCAGTTTTGTATATACTGATTATCATGATCTTTTTAATGTTATAAATTTATTCTATTCTATTTTTTTTTGATTTTTTGTTTGTATTTATACTTCGTTCTATTTGATTTGCTATTTTTTCGTATATGTCTCCAATTCTGTTTTCATTTTATCAAATATACATTTTGGGGCCCTTTATAGCTTTTTGTTCGGTGTGAGCCAAGGCTCCATGTAGAAGGCCGTACATTGACCGAAAAATAATGGTTTACTTTTACAAATTGTTATTTGGATGGAGAGTTGTCTCGTTGGCACTCACACCACATCTTCCTATATCTATATTTAGATTAAACTAACAAACAAATTAGCACAGCTGTACCTGAGACAAATAAAGCAAACCGTTCCACCAGATCGATATTAAAATAAATAAAAAAAATTCCGCACTTGTGAAAGTTTTCGTTCGCGTTATGGAAATTCACACTTCATTACAGGAACCTCAGTATAATCGATATTAAAACTTATAGAGACACGTTATTATAGACATTCTCCATTCAATTGTAAATGATTTTACATACAATGTACTATTCTACGTGTTATGATATACAGTTTACATAATTTCATAATATGTGATATACGAATATCAACATGCTTTATTAAACGTACTTGTCGTGAGATCTACAATGTAATGTAATATACATTTTTTCAGGGAATTGCACGCAATCTCAAGAACGAATACATCACAATGTTTATATTAAAGTACTTAAATTTTGAACAGTATGCTCTGAAAACATTTACCAACAGAAATGAACCATGACCTTTGAAATTGATTTTTAATGTGTCTCTACTGTGCCAAAAAAAAAACACGCGTAAAACACGTTAATCTGATTATGATGCCATGGTCTTGCAGGATTGTGAATGCAATTGTTAAAGAGACTTGATTTCGTCTCAAGGGCTACAACATTTAATTTTCAATATGCTGTTCCAAAATTCTTTTTTTCAATACGTTTAGGTAATGTCTCCATAAAGCAAAGTTTTATCAACGTTGACATATCGTTCATGTGAACTGAATAAGTTTGGATATAATACCTCAAATTGTAATATCAAGCCGTCCTATACAAACCATGTTCTAATCTCAATATAACACGGGGGTGCACATGCGTGACGTTACAATTAAAGTTGCAACGTCAATTGTATCTTAATCCGAAGAATACATTTTCATTCGTGTTACTCGAAAGGAAATCAAAATAAACTCATTCTAAAATGAAGTATACACAATCATCATTAAATCATGAAACCGTTGGTTTTCTAAATCGTTTGTGTTTCGTCAAATTAGAACGGCTGCATTTCGAACGTGTCTTAGGTCCGTTTTGAAGTTCAGAATTCTCCTATTAGCAAAATAAATGGAAAATAGCCTGATTATAGCTCATTTTTATTTAAGCAATCATTAAACTTGTCAACATTAAACATCTCGCTTCTGCGCTTACGCTCAGTATAAAGATTTTTGTGAACTATAATATTTATCATAAGTTTTTCTTAGATATGTACGATCTTACTACTCTACGAACTCCATTATTACATAAAGGGTCCTGTATCATTGTATACAACGTCCCAAAATTTACCGTTACCGAAATCAATTTACCATATGCGCATGTGCATTTCGAGTGCTACAGGTGTCATTAGTGATTCGTTTGGCTAAACTATTTAAGTATATACCAACGTCGAAAAGCTGATAATATATAAACTGAAAAGGACACAAAACGTTAAGACAAGAAATCAGAGTAATGCATGAGGGTAATACATGTACATTCTAATTTCAAATATGATTTTTAAAGTTTGAGTTTAAGTTTAGCTTCTTTAATTTTGTCTAAAAGATGGGTCCCATAAAACCATTTCCATGTCTTAATTAAACTGGCATATATCATCACTATATTTATTTATCATTCAACCTCCCTATTTATCATTTATAATTATAGTCTTTCGTTCATGTTTATTTCATATATGTTTGTGCTTTATTCAAATTGACGTAATTCTATACTAGTATATTTTGTGCAAATGTCATTAATATGACTGCGAATTTTTGAAGTAGTTTAATTTAAACTTCAAACTCTATATATATGATACAAGTATACGAATTTGTTTTCGTTGTACACACTGAAAAAAATACCTAGTAATCTCTACTAGGTAAACTAGTAAACTTACTGTCCATGAGATTACTAGGCCAGAAGTATATTTACTAGCCTACTTAGTAACTATACTAGGCCATCAAAGTAAATTTACTAGGCTACTTAGTAATTACACTAGAGTCCCTAGTAATTTTGCTAGACTGCTTGGTGACTTTACTAGTCTGAATAAGTAATTTTACTACCTTTTAGTAACATAACTAGGTTCTCCTAGTGGCAACTACATGGTAAGACTAGTGATTCTACTAGCTTCAAGTAACTCTACAAACATTTCCTAGTAGGAATACCTCCTTCAGCTAGTAACTTTACTAGCTATAAGTACTTGTACCAGGTCACCCTCGTGTGGTACTTTTTCGTACCTACATGTATCAATGTTACTGCATTAAGGATTCTTTTTTATATTGATTTGTATGCATAGTTTCATAGCAGTG
The DNA here is from genome assembly GCF_963676685.1 of Mytilus edulis. NCBI lineage: Eukaryota > Metazoa > Mollusca > Bivalvia > Mytilida > Mytilidae > Mytilus > Mytilus edulis. The sequence continues at coordinate 12,023,250 of NC_092354.1, forward strand.
CAATTTCTTATAGCTATTTCTCTATTGTACTGGTACAAAGTTCAAAATAATAAATCCATTTTTTTTTAATAAGGGGGACTGCCATAAAAGGGGGCTCACTCAAGTCATAGTTAAATTTTTCACGGTATAATCAATTACATTTTTCCCATGAAAGGGGCCTAAGGGCCCTTAAATCCATCACTTGGTAAAATCAACAGGAAGCTTCTAGGTAGTTATATGTGTTTGTGATCTTTCAATTCAGGAAACACAATGACAATAGCAATAATTTTGAAAGATAAATATACAACAATGACCCGAAAAGACTAGCAAAAACATCAGCAATAGGTCACAATATCCTCAATATGAATTGACTTACAATGTATACTTTGGTTGCCAATGAATGCAGATAAAAATTTGTTGCATCTGTAGTGATAATTGACCTTCAATGTCAACAAAGACAAAACTATTTCTTTTCTTTCCTTGTTCTTGTTGTTTTCTCTTTCACACATTCTCATTTAAATTTCGCCATGTTAGGCCTGAAAGCTTTACAGTTAACTACATGTAACTAAATTTGTCAGTGTGTGAGGTTCAGCAAAATAATTTTAAAGATAAATCCTAAATATTTTATTTACATAAGATGCATAACTTATTAACATCAGAAATGTAAAATACATTTGAGTAGACAATACAAAGTAGTTAATTTCAAGTATAGAAAAAGGTGTCCAACCAACAACAAACAAATAGGTAACATGTTCTCAATTTACTTCAAAGTAACCATTTAAATTCATGTTTCAAAACCATTAATAAGCTGTACCCTAATCAATATTAACAATATTTCATACATGTATTTAGAATATTCAGTTTACAATTCTAAAGTTATTTCGATGAAAAAAAATTAAAACGTCAGTTTAATAAATTATAACCCATCTAGTTATTGCACGGCCCCTGTTTAAATTAATCAGCTCTCCCTGCAAAACCAAAATGAATAAACTCTCCCTCGAATATTTATTTTAAAAAAAAGAACAAAGTAAGACTGATCAGTTATTTTATGTCTTCCTACTTCAAAGTTTACAGTTTAAAACACTTAGAAGTAAAAATAAAATTGTCAGGAAGTAAGTACAAATGTATACAGATTGTACCTAACAGTTTATAACTTTATAAAGCATGATCACTTATCATTTTTTAAAGCACTGTAAATTTTAGTTTGAGCAAACAGATCCAACTCAATGTCACCCCTCTAGAGCACCAGGATCTAAATACATGTCACCCATCTCATATTGCACTAGGATCTAAATCATTTTCACCGTTTGCTCCTACATTGATATTTTATATTATGAAACTTTGTTTTATCTTATTTTGACCTTAATAAACTTGAACAGGCCTAGGTCAAAACTGATTTTATAGTCTTAATCTATTGAATTCTAATATTGGCTTGTATCAGTTTTTAGATTAAAGAATAAGTTGACACAAAAGTTGGTTAACATTTTCACGGAACTGTCATGTATACAGATAACACTTTCTCAAAATTGTTTATACTATACATGTATGTCATAGATCACAACAAAAACAAATAATCATACTTGTACTGAAACATCAATAGATATAAATATAAATGTTCATTATATAAAACTTTTCATGCTATATACAAATGTATATGTATCTGCATTGTTACATCGAAGGTCCCAATTCTGGCTTGAACTTGACAGGAGAGCGGACTCATATTGACGGCCTTGGTGAGCTGTTTTGAAGCTCTCAACTGACTTGGCGCACACTACGTCTTCTTTCAATGAATCACAGTTTTGACGAAGAATGTGTTTTTAAATTGCTCGTTTTCACAGTTTGTTGTTTCAATAGCCTTAACCAAATTTATAAATAATCACTTTCAAAGTCTGCAAAGCGTGTCAGCTTGATGTTCCTTTTTGGTAAAGATTGCTTGTTACCAATAATTTGTCAGGTTTGGTTAGCTGGGACCATACCCTCAACCACTTTGTACGGTAATACTAGTCTTTGGCTTGTTCTTGTGAATTGCAGGTTTTTCAAGTTCCAGTAAGTGTAGCATGTTGGTGGTCGATCCTTCTTGTCTAAAATTATCATCCCCTGTGATTTTTTCAGAACCTGAAATAATACAAAAATCATATACATGTAATAAAACTACATGTAGTGTTGTCAATAGTAATTAATATAGATTAACTAGAACTCTACTGTCAATTTCTACAAATACATTGTATTTAAAAAACTATATTTCACTTTGTTTCTTATGTGTGATAGGTGAGTCATCATGTCAGACATATATAGATACACACTCAACATTTACATGTATGTGCTTTTTTTTTATAGCTTTTTAATGCAATTGCATACAAGTATTTCAAGTAAGACATTAACAAGTGTAATATGTATGCATTAATATTAAATCTACAATTATACTGCTATACAGAGAGTTAAAATACTGGCAAAAACAATAATTATCCCAGAGCCATGTTTAAAATATACTTTTATAAATATTTTCATATTTAATTTAAAAAAACAGTTAAGGCATCACCCTTTTTAATCCATTGTTGGTAAATTATCCCATAAAAACATTAGTAAATTAGAAAAAATTGTATTAGCCTTTATGAATTTTAACACTTTTTACTTTCATCCTGAAGCTAAGAGACGGCTAGCTTTTTAGAAAAGCTATTACTTGTTTGAAATTATAATGCATTTGTGCACTCAGAGTCAAGATGCAAGTGTACACCTACATGGTGCATGTATGTCATCAAGTACATTCTGTGGTGCTTTCAAATGTTTCTCAATTTCATATTTGATGTGAAAATGTTGAAGATATACCATGTATTGACTGTATTAGCTTTGGCAGGTTCATACTTTTTCACTACATGGGCGCAGCCATATTAATTTCATAACGAGGCGCACTTTAATTATATAATCATAAGACGTTTCGGATTTAAGTGGTGAAATAGAAGGATTATTAACTAGTTTTCGTATTAAAAAAGAAGGAAAGGTGTTAATATTAAAATAACGAAATCTGCATCTTGTAAATCTTAACTTAAATATATAAGTTTGTTCCACGTGTCACAAGGTTATCTTGACCATCTTCTGTAGTACATTTTATTTTACGTGAAAGGCTAGATGATGTGGTTCTTTTTTTGTGTAAACAAGTTAAGACGATAGAATAAAACATAAATTAGTTAAAATACTTACAGCTTTTCAATGAATCAGGCCAAAAATCACTCGGGTTCTTTATTCGTTTGATTGCGGCCATCACTTCATGTACAACAGAACTTGGCCACGCGAATATGATATCGTCCGGCGGGAAATCCTGTTATCAGTTACACAGCTGGTTCCTGGTAATACGATGCATCCACGATAGTAAACATACTAGTCTAATTAGTTGTTTGATTATCTACTAGGGACTTTTAATGAAGTACTAGCCAAACTAGTAATATTTACTAGGTATTTTTTTCAGTGCAATCAATTTTACATCGATCTTGTGATATTAAAAAAAATCAGTTTCATATTAAAATTAAAAAAAAATAGGTAGGACTTACCTGAATCTATGTCGTGTGATAGCAGACGTCTTATATCAATTCTATAAATCCAAAATTAATATGTTTACCACAGAAAATAAATATGATTAAATTGTGTCTCGATATATTATTGAATCACACGGCTTATCTAACAAGTAGATCATTAACAATTAATACACCAATACACAATCTACTAATATACTTTTTCAATTACCTCCGGAAATTTGTCACAGCTGTTGGTCCGTTCCGTCATATGCTTCTTTTTTAAACTCGCCTTTTATTCGATGTACCTCCGCTTGAGGCTGTGTCGGTTGTTCGGATCTACTGCGCTAATTAGCAATGAATAATTCTAAACAACCAACTTAATCCTTCATAAAACAGAGCTGTTTCTTTCTAATTCAATTGTTTGTGGTCTTTTTAAATTCAATCTAAAACGTCTTCCGAATGCAAATAGTATATTGATCTTCGGAACAAAAGTTGTCAAGAAGTTGGAAGTATCCATATAATGATGAAATTATTGTTCTTCGCAAAATATTTTCCTTCACGCAAAACAATTGATTAACAAATACAATAGTTGAAGATCTGAGAGATTGTCTTTTTGAAATAATTTATAACTAGGGACAAATCCTCACTTAGAATTCTGTTCAACAACTTTCATTGGTTGAGGCGAATAATGCCTTTTTAGAAAATATTCTTTGCAACAAAAAGAGATATTAGTATAAGATGTTTCACTTCAAAGAAAGATACGATATTTGAATTAATATACTAGACACATTGTATTTCTTATACATATTTACATATACATTTTGCCATCATCAAAGAGTGAAAAAATCACGCTTCTGTAGAAATTATGGAAACTGTTTTTATATCATCACATATTTCCAATCGTGTTACGGTACTTTGAAAGTATGAAAACTGCTTTATATGTCACCACGTGTGTTTCATTTGTTTTACTGTACTTCCTGTAGTTAAAGTGGAAACATAATTAACAGAAGTCAAATCGATTCAAAGCAGATGATCGGATTTAAAAGATCAAATTTTGATCCCTTTTCAAGAAATCTCCGAATAATTAAGTTTAGTATTCTCTCATTAAAGACTAGTGTCAGGTCTAAGCGTCACAAACCATTTGTCGTTCCATTATTCTGTACGTGGCATTATAACACTGTTATGAAATCACTGGTCAGTGGACACATCTTATAGATTAACACGTCATCTGGTGCTAGAATAATGTCAAAGTTTGAATGAAATGTTATTGAATACATTGTATATATTTATCATTGAAGTAGTAAACTTTATAGAAAAACAGAGTATAGATTTTCATTTATAAATTGGGGAGGACATTGTTTTATCAGCAAATTAAAAAAAAATGTCATAAATAATACATTATCATGATTTTGATTCATCAATTATAGTTCTCTCTACTAAGTCAATTTTGTACCCTTTCAATTTCTCAATTTAAATAATTTCGTATTTATTTCCTAAAATTCATTTACATTTAATGTCCCTAACTGATATGAATAACATTTTCACACTTTGAATCACGAACTGTGGTCTACAGTATAAACTGGTATTCACACATAAAATAAAATAGATCTACTGTCACAGTGATGCTTATTTCAAACTGATAAATTTCAATGAAATATACAACTGTAGTACAAAGCCTATAGGTATAGATATACAACTGTAGTACAAAGTATAGATATTCGTATCAAAATAATCATCAACCATTAATAATTTGTTAACCTTTAATTCTTTAGAGTGTCAATCATTTAATAAAACCCCTTATTGAATGTCTCTAGTTATAATCTATAGATTGAATACAAGTCCTTATTTCATCAATTCTTTATACAGATTTACTTCTGTTTGATTTGGAAAATAAATAAGAATTCAGTCACCGTTAGAAATGATTGGGAGAAATTATCTCCGTAAAAACCAACCAAGCGTGAAATGTAATGCATTTGGCATCATCCGAGGATTAGCTATAGAGGTTCGATACAAGTATGGTTTAGACAGTTGTTGACGAAGGGGTTTAGGACGGGTACTCTTTTGGGAATAGAGTAATTGAGACGGTTTAATTTTCTGCAGCATCTTTATTGTTTGGACGCTTCCATGGCTTGATGCGCAACCAAAATGTCCAAATAATTAAGATAAATCAGAACATTGAACTCGAAAGTTGACAGACTAAACCATGAGTAATAATGAAAAGCGACGAAAAGTCAAAACAACAGCCTTCAAAAACTACATAGAAAACTTTAGCAACACTCAATTTAACGAAAAAACGGAATTTGATTCCAGGCCCTCCGGAAAGGTAAGCTGACCCTAGTGCTCTACATTAAATGATTAAATCTCGCAACGGTTTATAAATTAACATAAAAATAACACTGTCACATCGTCAGCGTTAAACGATCTACTAGTATGTGTACGGCCCATAATCTATCTACTACGATATGGGTTCGTGCAATGTTATGTTGTTTTTATTTAAATGAATCACATTCATCTAGGTTCACCTCGGTTAAGGTAGCAGTGTTGATCGAGTTTTGGTTTGTTTTCTGTTTGATTTGCTTTTTGTGAAGCGTGAACTGTTTTCCTTTTTGCTTTTAAATGAAGTGTAAAAAAGGGGTGAACGATTCCAAAGGGGACATTCAAACTCATAAGTCGAAAATAAACAACCAAAGCCATGGATTCAAAAGAAACAAAACCACCAACATACAAGCAACAGTACACAAAACACAGTAGAGCAAACTAAATACCGAGCAAATCGAACCCTTTAGTCTTTGATTTAAACGTATATACCAGCTTTCTCTTGACTCTGGCTCAAAAAATAAAAATTACATACATTATGCCGCATTAAATTATGTAATAGTCTTGCAAAAAGTAAAATCACAAAAATACTAAATTCCAAGGAAAATTCAAAACGGAAAGTCCCTAATCAAATGTCGAAATCAAAAGCTCAAACCCATCAAACTTATGGATAACAACTGTCATATTCCTGACTTGGTAAAGGTATTTTCTTATGTAGAAAATTGAGGTTTTATAGCTAGCTAACATGAAAAAAAACCAGTTGTAAACAGAAACAGTTTTAGAGAGTACGGTTATTGTTTAATGGACATTAGCGAACCTTAGCCACATAAAAAGGCGATGAATTGGGGAAAAAGCAATAATCGCCTCTCTAGTACCGATAAATTCCAACAAAACTATACGTTTCTATCACATCGAAACAAAGCGTTATAAAGCAATTCCTTGTGCTTCCGCGCCGATAAAACTTTATTACAAAATCGTAAGTAAAAAATAAAGCTATACAAAAATACCTACCAATAACTCCCCAAGTTAGTGCCCCTTCCGTCACAGATTATAAAAGCATCCGTCTGCTCCTAATCCGGAATCGATTACGTACATAGTTTAAATGGAGTAATTACCTCATATGACATGACAATAATTAAAACTGTCTTTTTCAATAGCATTTATAATTGCCTATTCTCGGCTTGAAATTGACATCGTATGAGATTGACAGCAATTGATCGTTTGACACAAGGAGACCAGTAAGTGGTGCAGAGTCGGTAAGCATAGATAGTTTGACACAAGGAGACCAGTAAGTGGTGCATAGTCGGTAACCATAGATCGTTTGACACAAAGAGAACATTAAGTGGTGTAGAGTCGGTAACACAGATCGTTTGACACAAGGAGACCAGTAAGTGGTGCACAATCGGTAACCATAGATAGTTTGACACAAAGAAACCAGTAAGTGGTGCATAGTCGGTAACCATAGTTCGTTTGACACAAAGAGAACATTAAGGGGTGCAGAGTCGGTCACCACACAAGTTCATATCAAATGAGTTCATCTTCGGTTCTGGGTTGTTCGTGTTGCTTGAGTTGTATATGTAATGTAGAGTTATGTTGACTGTTGATCGTCCTTTTCTACCTTTAGGAATTGCTTAGCTTGTAGTTTATCTTTTGGTATCATCTTCCTTGGTATATGTTGTCTTTACCATCAAGAAATAAGTTGAAGAATTTTTCTCAAAAGCTCCAAGGACTTTGTGTTTGATCTTTCTGTATTAATCAGGCAGTGACAAATATTACATGTAAACTTCGAGGTTGAAGAACTTTTATTTTTTTGTAGTATGGTGCCATATTTTGCATGTATCATGGCACATAAGTATATAGTAATGTTTGATAAAGCATGATATGTAATATGAAAAAATTGAATGTAGAGTATTTCGTAAAATTGTTTTGAAGATCAGCTGTTTTGCTTGTAAGTCTAATATGGTGCTGTCCATTACAAGATTATAACCTTGTGTTAATCTCAATATTTTATAAATTTCTAACACTTATTAGAGTCTGATTTGTGAAAAATGAGACATAAGACGGAAAACGGACAACTGTAAATTCTGAAATTATTGCAAGGTTTTTATTAATGCGAATAATGCGTCCGGATGACTATCGCAATAATAAAAACTTGCATTTTGTTAACTGAAACAGAGATCTATTTATTTTCTCCGATCTAATGGACTCAATCTTTGTCATTTCCTTACCAATACTTAGTATTCGTAGAAACCTGTGATATCACATGATGAACTTATGTTAATGAATCAACGTTCCTATAATCCCTTGTTAATTAGAAGATTACATTGTTATTAAAGAGAAACATGCTATTGCAAGGCTTTCCCATGCTTCAATGTAATCCGTGTATTAACAGCAGTATATTACAACTAGTAATATTTTATTCACTGCGAGATAAGAACCAGTATTATATGAAAAAAAGTGTTTACTACGGATTATAAAACAGATTTATTCACTAGGATGTGCCTGATGTAGTCACCACAGAACTACAACCAGTTTTATTTGAGGATGCATATGTTGTTGTGGGCCTTGCTAACGAGCGCTCCAGTTTTTGATACAAACCAGTATTAAATGAAGTAGTTTTTGTATCTTTCATTTTGCATTGTATTATAAATAAAGGCAACCGTAGTATGCCGCTGTTCGAAACTCTAAATCGATTGAGAAAAAAACAAATCCGGGTTACAAATTAAAACCGAGGGAAATGCATTAAATATAAGAGGAGAACAACGACACAACAGAAACACAACATTAAAATGTAACACACAAAGAAACTATATTATAACAATAACCAATTTCCTGACTTGGTACAGGACATTTTAAGAATAAAATGGTGGGTTGAACCTGGTTTTGTGGCTTGCCAAACCTCCCGCTTTTGTGGTAATGTTAAATATCACATTAACATGACAATATTACATGACAGGACTACAATACAAATAAATAGGAGAACATATAGGACAGAGAGACACACGAATAATAGCTAACAAAAGGTACCAGGTTTAAAATATAATACGCCATAAGATATAAGAAACTAGTATTATATAAGATCTATAACAAACTAAGTTGTATCTCCTTAAAACAGAATTAACCTTTAAGTTGATTAATGTAAAACATGTCAGCTACTCATGTCGTACGTCTTTTAAGTTTGGTTACATGTACATATATTTGGTTTCATTACATTTTATTCTGCAGATACATGTCACTGATGAAGACTGTGATCCGTAAAAGCGCCCTGTTTGTGAGGAAATCAGTTCCTCTGCATAGGTTTGTCATAACCAATAAAAATTTGTAGTCATGCGTTGTGACAGCTGATGAACGACTTCCATATATATTGCTTGTACACTTTTGTACATCTGCTTCGTATATTTCATTTAAGTTAACTATTTGACTAAAATTGCCCACTTAGAACACTAAACGTACTCCCTTTTAGTCCTATTATACGACAGACACCATGTGTCTTTGATGAACATTTTTACTATATGGATGTACATCTGTTTCATGTTTTTATTTATCTAATTTTAAATACGTTAAAAAAAACTAGAAGTACTTTATGTTTGTTCTATATAGACGAAACACGCTGTGCTGTGTATCTAATATAACGTTATGGAGCACGGTAAACAGCATTATTTGAAAATAAAACTAATAGAAAACTGAAATAATTAATAAATTACATTCTTCTTTTGTGTTATTCATGTTGTACAATTTTGTTAATATTACGTTATGGTATCAGTTATTAGTAATTTGTAAATGTAACATTTGACGTCCGTGCGTATTCACATCTTTGAAAGCTGTCTGTTGGTATTAAAGACGTATCTACCGAACCGTGTATAAATGTTATTAGCGCTATAATAGTGTTATATATGAATTCCACTTCGTCTTTGATCTCAGTAGTTACGAGAAAAGATGATGTTTAATCTATAAATCAATTTTATCTATTCAGAAAAACTTACAACCTGAAAAAATATTATTAATGATTTTATTATCCTACCGAGACATTATCGTATAAGAGGCTTTAGATAGGGTGGGGCGTCATTTCTATATTCTTTAATTTACATCTTTTTGTCCATTAGACTCGTCATTTCTGTATTTTTTTAATCTACAAAAAAATGTTTTTTTTAAAAATAATGTTTTTGAGCAATTTCTTCTGTATATTCGTTATATTACAGTACCACACCATTCTCTTTATTTATCTTGTTTGTCCATTAGTCTCAGAGTCTGTTATTTATTGGTTTGTTTCAATAATTTATTCTCCATTCTGTGAACCCCATCGAGACTAATTTTTTAAAAAGGATAAACACAATCATCGCTATGTATTTATTTGTAGAATAAATGATGTACAGTTTATATACAGCTTTACAGATGTACATTTGCTATGCATCTTTAGAACTGTACATCAATAAAATTGAGAATGGAAATGGGGAATGTGCCAAAGAGACAACAACCCGACCATAGAAAAAAACAACACCATACTTGTACTAAAGTAGCTGTATACATGGTTGGGCTCCGATTGGCAAATTTGGTATGAAGAAAAATATTTTACAAACTGACAAAAGTTATTCAGAATAATGGAGTCAAATTAATAATGATGCCTCACCTGTAACAGATTACCTTGAGCAAATGGTAGACCTTTTTTTGCATGTTAATGCTATTATTTTTCATTTCTAGAAGTCAATTATGATAAATTGTGTTGAAAAGAAAAAAAATATATTTTTACATTATAGCAATAAAAAGGTTACTGTAGACTTTTGTTATTTATAACAAATGATCTATTTTTATACACAAACTGACACTTAATATATGTGTTTTTATTTGGCGTTTTGCATTTTCTCCGATCTTCATTTCATTTGCGTCAATTTTTTCTTTCATTTGCGCCGATTTTTTCTTTCATTTGCGCCTGATTTTTTTTCATTTGCGTCGATTTTTTTACAGATAAATTACAGGTAAATACAGGTGAATAAATATAAGAAGATGTGGTATGAGTGACAATGAGCTCTTCATTTTATTCTTTGAAGGCCTACTAGAAACATCTCCAGACTTTTTTCTTGGCCGTATCCGTAGTTCTTTAGCCTCGGTCTTTTGGTCAACTGCCAAATGGTTATGTTCTTTCTGTGTTTTTACAACAGTCTATCAATCAGAATCCGTTGTGACTCTGGCTTTACGCAATTTGATAGTACATCGGTAAGATACATGTATGTTATTTTTCAGGACACTGACCTTCCTATATGCATGGCCGTCGGTGATTAAAGAATTGACTCCTCGGCTCGTTTAAGTGAACAATATTTCCATCGTGTTACAACTAAATTTAAGAACAAAAAAAAACCAACTTAAAAATGGTTTACTTTTATAATTTGTTACTTGGATAGAGAGTTGTCTCATTGGCACTCATACCACATCTTCCTATATCTATTAGAAATTAATGAAGATGAACAACGTTTACAACCTGATTTGCCAAAATATACCTTCAATGTATAGTACATGTAAAAGTATAAACTTACATTGTACCTGTAAATCAAATTAGTAGAAATTATAAAATCGGCGCAAATGAAAAAATGAAATCGGCGCTAATGAAAGAATGAACATTTTTAAAATCGGCGCAAATGTCATACGCCCTTTTTATTAACACTTTCCAGAAGTTTGCTATTTATTCATGTTTTCTAAATAACAAACTGTGTGAATGAAAGCGTTAAAAAATCGAAAAGGAGTATTACACCTGTTAGTTTATATATAAAAAAATATCAGTGTTGTTATTTTTTAACACTAATTTTTTAGTTTCCCAAATAATTTTTAAAGTTCAATAGTGTAAGATTTATTCATGAATGCCTTTTATAGCTGACTATGCGGTATGGGCTTTGCTCATTGTTGAAGGCCGTTTGTTGCCCTATAGTTGTAAATTTCTGTGTCATGTTGGTCTCTTGTGGAGAGTTAACTCATTGGCAATCAGATCACATCGTCTTTTTATAAGCCTTGTGAGTTTTGTCCCTTTCCATGAATACAAATGAATTATCGTTCGTACTTTTGACTCTTCAGACGCCAGTTCAGGTGGTAAACAAAAAGGCTGGAAAAAAATCCAAGAAACATATTGTAATTTAATATGAGACTTCTGATGAATTAATATATGATTCTGACAGAAACAAAATGATTAGTTCCAATAGGAATCCAAATCTTAAATTGGCCCTCAACAGTCTATGTTATCGTTATCTTATAAGCTTCTGTCGCCATTATACGTATATATGGAATGTCTGTAAAACTTGACATAATTTAAGTTAACTTGTGATAAAACTCCTTACAGCACTCCACATTCTAAAACTAGATAGTATAAAGATATAATTGTTAAAGTTATGAACAATTATAGACAATAGTTGAATTCTTAAAAAGATATGAAAAAACCAACATATGTAGTTCCGACGTTGAATTTAAGATTCAAAGGAATATTTAAACGCGTTGTATTCAGGAATATTCAAAAAATCGTTTTTTCTAACAGGACAACAATTGGAAATATATCTTGTAAGTGATTTAACCTTTAGTTAGATCCCATTGACCTATAATTAGATCACAAGTTATGTCGAAATCCGTCTAATGAACTAACCAATGTGATTAGTCTGACGGTCCTTTAGTCTACAGGAAAAAGATAACCAAATTGTCTCTCTCGTAAAACATAGAGGTGTGACTTAACAGTGATAAAGGTTACACTTGAATGATATAGTAAGCTAATAATAAAAATAAAGAACAAATAAAGAACAACATACAGTGCATACATTCTGATCAAAATCAGAGGTTAATTCAGTCTTAACTTTTACTTGACCCTTTTTTAACCTTCCCTTGTTCAATTCCATAAACAAAAGATATCGACTTAATTGCTTTTGTCAATGTTTATATATATTAAATCGTCTGGCAGCTTTATCTTTAAATGCAAAATAGTAAAAGTATGCTCTGCAAACATGTATACATATGAGTAGAATAATCTAGAACCTATCAGCCAAGACATGATACTACTGAGTTGGAAATGATTTTCAAATATGTCAGGTCTTTAATTGACAAATATAAACTGTGTATGACTTTAAATCGAGGTTAGTATCATCTTAATCATTTCTAGCATAAGCTTTCATTTACAATAGAGATTCCGTTAACCACTTACTACATAGATGGTTGAGATTAACATTTTGTACATGTATACAGTTCGTTTGACAAATTTATATGGTTTTATATCAAATATTGGTAAATAAGTCGTCATTTACTAATTTAACATAGGCCTATAGCAACTAATATTTTCCCTTCAATATAGTGTCAAATATATTGCCCCATACCAGACATTTATTTATTAAGACTTTTATAGCTCTTTAAAAGAGGTAATTTTCCAAAATTTAAGCAGAATAATCTGATTAGATTTCTCTTCTTTCGATTTGAAACCAAAATAAAAACCCTTGCAAATATAATGTAAAAGTCAGAGGCATCCTTTTCCCGCCATTGTAAATCAAAATTAATATTTTTAGCATATTTTGTTTCTTAACTAAAGCTCATCCAACTTAAAATACCAATTTAAAATTTTTGTTTTTCTAAAAAAAAATTAACATCAATCAACCATATCATAGTTTGGTTGTCAAGTAAAAATAGGAAACAAAAATGAATTTTGATATTCGTAAATAGGGTCCATTGACTGTGGTCTTTGGTCTAGCGTAACACATACATGTATGTTTCAGAATCTAAATTACCCTAAGATATTAAGTAGATTCTGAATTTTCGTTATTTTGAAGTGATTATCCGCTTAGTTTGAGTGGAAATAAAGCAACGTATTACTTATTTCTGTTGATGTATTTTTTGTTTTACGTGTAAATAAGAACACAAATATGCTGACAATTCAAAATGCATATGTTCTTTTACATTCGTCCAAGTGGAAGATGAGATCCCGCGAGATCACACAATTTTGCAATTTAATTCGTTCGTTATTAAAACAATGCAACTGTGAGTACAAAGTACTGCTACTCTGTCATCCAAACGTCAGTTTATTCTGTCATACAAATGACCTGATCGTCAACCATACTTTAATTAACTTTATAAAAATCTGAGGAATACTGTTACAATGCCTCGTTATCATTCCATCATTTGCATAATTGACACATTTAACTAATGTGGTATAATAGTCATGCTGCGTGTTGGTATGTCTGCCAGGAAGTTATTAGAACTTATTCTTAGAATCAGAACATTTGAAATATTACGCAATCAGAGTATGACACTGAATTATTGTTTATATTAATTGATTGATTGGTTATGTGTTGTATATGTGGTATGATAGGAGGGATTGTGCTTGATATTCATATGATGAAGACATAATATTTCAATCAGTTTAATTGAGGTCTTGAGCTGGCATGCTAGTAGTTCTTGTTAATTATTGTATCATTGCCATTTTGCTTAGTTTCTTTTGTTACCTATTCTGCCATCGAACTCCGGACCACTTAAACTGAGTTTGACTGCGCGTATTGCTGTGTGTTTGTTTTTCTACATTGGCTAGAGGCATAGGGTGAGTGTTGAGATCTTACAAAACATAATAAACCCCTCCGCATTTTTGCGCCTGTCCCAATTCAGGAGCCTCTGGCTTTTGTTAGTCTTGTATGATTTTAAATTTTATTTTATTTATATATTTTGAAGTTTGATATGAGGTCCATTATCACTGAACTAGTACACATTTTTGTTTAGGGGCCAGCTGAAGCACGACTCCGGGTGCGGGATTTTCTGTTTGCGTTGAAGACCATTTAGTGGTAATCGGCTATTTACTGCTCTTTGGTCGAGTTGTTTTCTCTTTGACACATTCCCCATTTCCGTTCTCAGTTTTATATGTTTATAATTTGTACTTGAACTTTGTGCAAATTAAAAAGTGCATGTACAATTTGACTACAATTCACTTATAACTTGTACAATATTTTCTAGTATGGATTTTGTCTAAATTTACAGGCTTAAGTGGTAAACATTTTTACTGCAAACACAGAATGTGTGATATCCCGTTCCTCTTGTACAACCAAACTTTAAAACCAAAATTTATATATGTGAAATGATTAAGTAAAGGTTTTAAGTAATACTTGGTATCGAGATCCTTTAGGGGCCTGTGATTGATTTGTTGCATAGATGTATCTATGGTTGTCGTCTGCAATTCTTGTTTTATATGTGTGGTTGTAAGATAAAAAAATCAAAGGTTCTCTTTTAAAAAGCATCAAATTTGCCTCTCCGTGGTATTTAAAAAACACTAAACGGTCGGTTTTTTTTTCTCGTAGCAGAATCCCACTCGGTGACCCTTAACTCTTGTTTCTGGTCGTAAGCTAGGCAACTGACAATCATCATTGGCTATCATTACAAATCTAGTTATATGTGTAATCATTAAAGTCAAAAGTGTGACATTATTTCTAATCCGGTATTAATAATGCATATCAAATTTTCCTGTGGGAATGTACTTTTAACAAAGATACAGGAAGGAAATTACATCATTCATAAACCATTTATGAAATACAATTATGTTATGTAACCTATAATTAGATCATATGTAAAGGTTAGTTTTGTTTACTGAAATAACTGGTCATATAAGAGAACAGATAGGGGTTAAACATGGTGCATTCACATATCACTAGGTTGTCTGCATATCCGGCATTACAAATTGCAAAACTGACACCTTATAAAAGAGGGACGAAAGATACCAGAGGGAGATCAAACTCAGATTGAAATAAACTGACAACGCAATGGCTTAAAATAAAAAGACAAGCAGACAAATAATAGTACTGAAGACACAACATAGAAGAGATTATGCAACACGAACCGTACCAAAAAAATGGGATAAAGATCGTGGTGTGTATTCCTCTTTGTTTCCCAAAGAAAAGGCATAAACAAAGCCAAAAAACGAAATAAAAATCTCAAATGTTTTAAGCGTATAAAATTAATTTTCTGTCCAATTCAGCTTTAAGAATCCCATGTCCTTCCTGCACGTACAGAAAACAAACTCTGTCACGATGAACAAAGACTAATCGTGTAACGTACCAATGTTCTAATCTGTCTGTCATTTGCATGTCTAGTAATGTTGTGGGCGTCCGTAAGAATAAAGTAATGAATGTATGTCCTTCTTTCTATGTGTTTCTAAGTTTAAAAAGACTGACATTTACAATTATATAGCGGCAAACAAAGAAATTTACAATTATAGATAAATCAATGCAAGACTTCAAATTACTTTAACTTTAACATAAAAGTGTGACGCAATGACCTCCATTTGACGGACAGCTGACAATAACTTCATCAGCATAGAACTATCTATTTTGATTGAATTACTTTAATTTAATGACACAGTTGCTGTTTTAAATAGGATTTACAAACAGTGTAAATATACCACTGACCGTTGACTATCTACATCTGTATGGTAGTAGTTATGACAGTATTGTTCAGTTGTCTGGATTCCGTGTTAATATCTTTACTTCAGTAATTTCCAGCTGTCTTGGTTCAGTGTAGACATATTTACAATGGTAATTTCCATTCTTGATTCAGTGCACGTGTAGACACCTTTGTGATTGTCTTTTTCATTATTCCGTAGATTTATTGTGACATATTTGTAAAAGTATTTGTCTAGTAATTTCTAGAAGTATGGATTCAGGATTGAGAGCCCTGAACCATTGTCGACACTTTATGATAGTAGTTTTCACTAGTACTAATTCAGTGTCGACATCTTTAATTATTATATTTTTTACTCCGAGTCGACACCTTTATAATAATAATTTGCAGTTGTCTGTATTTAGTGTCGCTGAAATACCAAATATTATTACCGTAACTGACGATGGTTATTTTCATTGGCAATCATGCCACACGTCTGTAGTACTTTATTATGCAACCTTGTGACTTTCTAAATCAACCCACTTCCAAATCGAGGCACCATGCACTTAGAGTGCACACGTTCTTTCCAGATGTAAGAAGATTGGAGTTCATGATTAATTACTTTTATCGATGTGACAAAAACAGGTCTAAAGGGACACATATCATCACCAATACTAGTAAGGTTAAGAGATGTATTATGTAAGATCATACCATTACTGTCTTATAGAATGAACATTAAACGTATCGCTTGTCAGACTATACATGTTCTTCTTCTTAGAGCTGTCAAAACTCATTATGGAATAAAAGTCTTCACAGTATCGTAAGGATAATTTATTTAGCTTATTCATTTATCACGGAAAATAACCAAAACCGAGTTGTACACTACAATACCACGAGGTACAAAATATCATAACACAGTTACACAAGTTTCAGCTTTCACAACGAATAACCAATTAACGATGACAGCAAACCTACGCCACAAAACATCAGTCATATTTAGTAGTCAATATAAACAAAATAATAGATTTGGTATGATTGCCAATGAGATAACTATCCACCAAAGTTCAAATGAAGTGGATGTTGGCAACTATTGGATGTAAAGCCTCCAACAATGAGAAAACCCATACCGTATGGGTGGCTTTAAAAGATTACGAAAAACAAATATGACAAACATGAACCAACGACAACCACTGAAACTTTATGTTAGAAATGCGACACGGAAAACATTTCATGGAAACCAATCCTTCTCCGTCATTGATAAAACGAAACCAAGTTGCCGAATGTTTTAATCTGAAAATGAAACTATGAACAGAAACGTAACCTCGTGATATTTCATGTGTATGATGGTCTGGATTGAGGACGAGTATTCTTTATTTTTTCAAGTAATATTGTTTCCATTTTTTTTACATTTTTTTAGTTTAACTTCTTATTTAAAAACTCCATAAATCTCTTTTTTTCTTCACCATTTTTCTCTATTCTTTTATGCTGTTTATCTATCAAGATCCTCATTAATTATCAGACAAAACAATCTGAACTATTGCTACATACATGTACATACATCTTGATTAGGTAATTCGTTTGAAAGAAGCACAATGTTTTTTACAACACTATGAGCATCATCCATAATTGTCATTAGGTGTCGGAACATGATCGAAACCAGATGTGTCCATTCTTCATCAGTTGTTTACAATTTCCAATTCAAACTGACATTCCTCAATATTACAATGATCTTCCTGGTATAATTGTACTTTCAAGTGTCATCTCGTTCATTAGTTAGACGAGATTTGGCACCGATAGCTCATTAGTTCAATTTAATATGTTTTTAAACAAGTAGGATTCAAAATTCAGTCAAGTTATATCAATGCCTGATTTGTTTTCACAAAGTGGTTTATAAGGATAATAAATATTTGCTTTATAATTTTAATAAGGAAAAGTGACCGAAACAGAACCAGATCAGTGTTCTTCGGTAATGCAATGACTGTCTGACTGTCTATAACTATAGCATTAGAGTTTATTATGGTGTCTTCTCATTAACTTTTTCAGTATGCTCATAACTAAAGAATTTACTATTATTCTATTGATCGTTTTTTAAAGATTAAGGTTTCAAAACTATGCGAAAATTGATATGACTCGTTCCACTATGACAATTTGATTTTCATACGAAACGTCATTAACAGCAAAATACGATTTTTTACAATGCCAAAAATATTTGTTTAGGATTTTAACGAAAGGAAAGAAAAGGAGAAAAAAATTGATGAATCTGTGAATTGAGGTTACCCCTTCCCCAAATTTACCATATAATTAATAAAAGTTACAAAACAACAACAGTCTAATTTCCTTAAACTCTGGAGTATTTTCATACAGGTATACTATTTACTTCTATGTTTATACATGTACCTGCGTGATCAAAACACATTCTTTCACATTGATATAAAAAGGGATTAATTCTAATGTTAGAGAGGAATCTACTTAAGGTAAATTAATCTGTTCCGTTGTTCTTTCTGGTTATTAGACACAATGGAATACTTCCGGTCGCTGTGATTTTATCGCGTGACAAAACCGACATTCGTGTTTATAAGCCTGGATTTCTTTAAAAGACAAGAAACAAGCTGATCATGGGCGTCTGCCGAAGTCTTTAATGAAATACGTTATTGTGGTTTGTTGTAAATTAGGTTGTAAAGTATGGTAATTTGTCTAAATGTATACGCTGATTACGTTTCATTATGAAAATCCTGAACAATGAACATAAAGAAGAACGAGGACTACCAAAAACATTCAACAAAGCGGTAAATTGAATAGTCCACGACCATAGATATGAAACATGATTTTAACATTTGAAGGTAATCAAATACAAAGTTGAAATGCATTGAAAAATAAAGAATTCTAAAATGTGCCAATTAAGATTAAGAACAACTAAAGCCCCGGTCTCAACAGATCGTACGATTTTTTGTCTTGGAAGATGCATAAAATAGTTGTCGTGGCGCTGTCGTGCAAAATGTCAAAAAAATATCTCGAGTGGTCACATCAGCTAAGACATGTCCACAATGGTTCAACGATGGGTACAAGACAGAAAAAATAATTGTGATTGTACTATCGTAGGTTTTTTGCAAGTCGGTCGTGTGACAGTCGTGCGATAACCGTACAAGAATCGTGAGTTGCTTGGGGCTATTTTCAGGCTTTCATATTATGGGATGCGCGTGTTACTGTCGTGTCACTGTCGTACGACTGTCGTGCCACTGTCGTACGACTGTCGTGCCACTGTGATGCGACTCTCAACAAAAGCTCTTTAAACATGCCAGGCTCCATCTGCATGAATCCAACGAAATCATGGCAGATTTCCGCTTCAAATTTCACATCAGTGTACTATAGTGCCCAAACATCAGGCGCAGTATGATCCATGACCTAACCCACCAACGTTGGGCGTTTCGCTGGTTCCTATACTGTTCACGGGCTCGAATCAACGCTAACAGGACCATATTTTGATGTTGTTGTAGTCCGCCAAGGCGCCTATTCAACAGGGCCAAGCATAATCGTTCTGATGAAATAGCCATCCTGTTTAAACGGTAGAAGGTATGTTTTTCCAAAGATTCATTCCCGCCGAATTGTATTCTTCTAATTACAACGAAAATATGTTGCACGACGAACGTGCCACTGCCATACGACATACAACCAATGTTATGCGATCATCGTACGAAATTTGGTATTAGTAAGACAATCTTGCGACTGTACACGAGTGTCTTGCGGCAGTCGTGAGATTGTCGTACGGCAGCCGTGCGACGATTGTTTGATTAAAATGTATCATATTGATACCCACGACAGTCGCACGACGATTGTATGACACTTTCACGACAGTCACAAGACAGTGACACGATAAAAAATCGTACAGCAAAAACGGTGCATGTCCAATTTTCGTCCCACGACACACGACAGCGCCACGATGCCCAGAATATCGTGCGACTGTCGTACGACGACCACAGATGACCCACGATTTGACCAAATTTCATGTCGTGGCGCTGTATAGTTGTGTCGTAGGTTCGTTGTGACCAGGGCTTAAGACTGCAAAACTATACATGTGTTGAACAGCACTTTTGAACCTTAAGTGAGTTTCGTGCAGGTCAATTTAATATTATTTAAAAAAGTGTTGTTTGGACTTTCCTATGTATGTTACCATATAGATGTCAGGAATATGACAGTTCTTGTCCATTCGTTTTTGATGCGTTTTGTTATTTGATTTTGCCATGTGATTATGGACTTTCCCAATTGATCTTCCTCTAAGTTCAGTATTTTTGTGATTTTACTTTTTATAGATAACATCGCTAGTAATCTAAAAGGAAGATATATACACTTGCATACCGTAGAAATATAGCAAAGAAGAAAGCATAGTATTATTTGTTAGCAATTGTCAAGCACAACGCTTCATCATCTGTTATTTGATCTTAATACTGTAATTTGATTTGGCAGAAGCCAAACAAAAGTATCAGTTTAGATATTATTTATTTGTTTTGACAAACTGAAAATTAATGATGTCATTGGAAACCTTAAAACATTTTAAATCATGATTACAAAGTTTCATACATTGCGGACGCAGCTATATGAACTTCATTTAAATATGTAACTTAAAAATGTGGAAATATTAAAATAATAATAAAAACGAATAGAACGAATAATGTGATAGACAAAATTGTAAATTTACAGTTGGGATGATGAACATTTGATGAAATAAAATTCAATTTCTGTCAAAAATATTTGAAAGTTTATTGCAAACAAATTACATTTCCACCTCAATAAATGTGAAAATGTTCTGATATGATCTGATATAAAACAATTTTCATTGCTTCATTCACTTCCAGCTAGAAAACTATAATTTATCAACCAAAAATATTTATCATCTTCAAACCAGTTACTTGGAATTCACAAAAGGTCAACTCGATTATTTTAATGTCAATTGAGTTCTTTTGAAGATGATGGATTATGCAATTACTACAAACAAACAGCTAAGGCTGAAAATCTCGTAATGTATCGTAAAAAACAAATGAGAGTTGAGAACATAATGCTATTACAAGCTTGTTTGAAATCCAATTTGTAATTGATAATGAAGTCATAGTGCAAGAGAATTGTGAAATCGAACGATATGATGTATAAGCTATTTTGAACACTGAGATGGGTATCATGACATAATAAACGAGGTCGGAGGGATTATTTTACAGTGCAGCAAAAAACAATCGAATCTAAAAACGATGCATTATACTGAGTAAACGGTAGTTTACAAATGTTTAAAACTCGTGTAACCCGATTATGATTTCCAAAAAAACCGAGATAAAAATACGGATGGAATTGCATGAACACAAAATGAGGAACGAACGACATACAAAAGACAAACCAGAAAACGATTGTGACTGGATGTGGTTCATATTTGAATAACCGAATATCTATACTAAAGTTTATCCGATTAACTAATTTTACTTCGTGTTCGTGTAAAACAGAGCAGACTGTTATGTTTATTTTTATGTCAAGAACACAAATACTGGTATAAGTATATTTCATTCCTATTGAATTTGTCTAATTTATCTTATTTGAAGTGTCAAAATGGCATTACTGTTCTAAAGTAAAAATAAATTGTATTTTTATTTATTCGACTTTGTAAACCTAATTTTGGTGGAGAACAACTTCACTCTTTAGAAAAAAAAGCGTCTTGCTTCCTCGAGAGAGAAAAAGTAAATCACTTATTTGTAAATTAACCCTTACTAAAGAATTGTTATACCATCAACTATTAGACTATGGAATCATACATAACTGTCCCTTTAAATATCAGTCTCTATCTCAAAATTTAAAATCAAATTAAAAAGGATAAAAACTACAAATAAAGATGTACCTTAGTACTATTTATTTTGAACGAGTAAACAATTTGATTCTATCATAATTCAGATGCTATTCAACTTTCTTGAACTATGACTTGTTCAGAGTCAATATAATTGCTGACTCATCTTGTTTTTTTGTAGAGGCAACTTTGAGAATGTACACCATTTCCTTTCTTGACTTTTTTTTATATACACAACAGAAATACATTATGAGAAACAATCTAAGATGGCTTCCGTGTGACCTTATATTAAACGTTAGGTTACTACATAAGGTAATCCGAACCTCTCTTATGAACAAAACGCCCATATATTTAAGGCAGTGGTTACTCGTTCGACTAGTCGGACAAATTGTCAAACATGTCTATTGTTCCGGCAAGCCGGACAAATAGCCCTTTTACGGTATTTTGCTATTTGTCCAGCCAAAAATATAAAGATAAAGATATAACATCGTGTTTTTAAGGAGACAAATAAAGCCAATATTTTCCGCGCCACATAACATCTTCTACTGATATTTATATTTGTGCAAACGGATGACCGGACGAATAGAATTTTTTAGCTATTCTTCCGCATAGCAGGACGAATAGACACTCCGTATATTTAAACATGTATTTAAGTTTATTAAAAGGTATGAGAGATTTCTTGTTATATGAATAGTAATAGTACATGTGTGTACATTCACGTCATCATCATCAACATCATTTACCAATTTTCCGTTGTTATTGTTTCAATTTTGTTAATAGATACATTCGTAAAGTATTGTATATTCTGATTTATTGTAATCCATTAGCACCTGAAATCGCCCCCCGCCCTCCTTCCGTTTTTTGTGGGTATCGTGTTGTTGTTGTTCCCCTATTTTGACATTTGGTTCACGCATCGTTGTCAATATAATTTAATCTGATGCGACTGTCATACAAGAGAGAGGTTTAGCGCTATAATAGCTGGTTTAATCCATCATTTTCAACATTTGAAAATGCCTGTACCAAGTCAGGAATATGACAGTTGTTGTCCATTCGTTTGATGTATTTTATCATTTGATTTTGCCATTTGATTAGGGACTTTTTGTTTTGAATTTTCCTCGGAGTTCAGTATTTTTGTGATTTCACTTTTTATTACTTTGAGTAAATTCAAAATGTTAAAACTAACTCTGATAATCCTACGGAAGCGTATTAGCGCCTTACATTTTTTTTTATCTTATTTCTTATTTAAGAGTAGTTATTAATAGAGGAGGCTGTATATATTTAAATTTATCACCTGTGTAGTCATTGCAAAGTAAAATGCTTGAATAATTATATCATATCATGGTCTAATAATGAGCAGAATAATATAAGAAGATGTGGTATGAGTGCCAATAAGAAAACTCTCCATCTAAGTCACTATTCGTAAAAGTAAACCACCATAGGCCAAAATACGGTCTTCAACACGGAGCATTGGCTCACACTGAACAACAAACTATAAAGGCCCCAAAAACGATATCCATGTTACTACTAGTATATATATTACAAAGAAAATTGAGTAAATTGAGGTTATACCTAAGAAAAAACAGTCAACCCTGCTAATATAGCTATTACCTAATATAAATATACTTCCAAAGTAAGCTCTCGTTTGTGAACTGTGTAAAGTAGGTTAGAATCAAACAAGCTACCCTTTGGCAATAAATGTATAGAATGAAGATGTTTTATTAATAAAATGATGTTCTCTTTATTCAAATTGCTACCCAAGCATCTTAAAAATACTTCATTATATTGAAATGAAAATTCAATGAATTTCTATCAAAGAATCTTGACCATATTCTGAGATTTAAAAAAAAATGTTTCCTTATTAATAATTCATTTTAAAGCAGAAAGATCATTTTGTCTATTTGACTTGGAGGTTTCACAATTTGTATGACATTATTTTTGATCTTTCAATTTAAATATGACTATATACTAAACTAAAAATGTATATCTATTTTCTTGTTAAATTATATACTTAATTAGTCTTTTCTGATGCACAAATCAGTCTTAATTTATATATAATTGCACTTCAAGTATTCCATTATTCCTAGTATGCATATTTATTATAATTATTTGGCCTTGCATGTATGTTTTTTATCTACTAGTAAATCACATCCGAAATGAATGACAGACGGACATATATACAAAACTTAATGAATAATTGAAATCAATTTGCGTGATAACAAATGTTTACGTTATATTGCAAAGGTTTGGGTTATATCGTAAAGGTTTGCGTTATAACGCAAAAGGTTATAATGCAAACATAGGAAGA
The DNA here is from genome assembly GCF_963676685.1 of Mytilus edulis. Taxonomy (NCBI): domain Eukaryota; kingdom Metazoa; phylum Mollusca; class Bivalvia; order Mytilida; family Mytilidae; genus Mytilus; species Mytilus edulis. The sequence continues at coordinate 12,047,548 of NC_092354.1, forward strand.
AAAATTTAAAAAAAATGTGTGGCGCTAATACGCTTCCGTATAATCCCATGTTTTTCCAACTTTAATGTTATGATATGATATTTTAATACAATAGTGTTAAATCAAAAGGAACAACACGAGTTTATCTTTTAGGAACACATGAAGAAAATAACTAACTAGAAATAAAGGCATGCACTTATTTATTCGTTTAGTGTAACTATGTTCACTTATATTAATATATCTTTTGATTGAGTTCAGCAACTTCAATTGATATTTTTTAGTATGTCTTTCTATGTTGTGATGTTACACTATTGTTTGAAATATGGGTGGAGGTTGGTACCTTTTTAAACTAAATCTACTTAATGTCAAGCTTAAACAAGTTCACTCCTCTCCTATATAAGACAATCGACGTTACAGGAACGAAAAACCAATATAATGCATCTTTCAACTCATCTGAACTTATTATTTTTGACCATTATTATCCTAATAAATTCAAACTATCTTTATTTTGAATTATGTAATCATAATGATTTTCAAAATGAATGATTACCTTGAATGGAAGGCTTGTATTTGTTCATTATTTTAAGTCGTACTGTGACCCATGGATACATATATACGTCATGTGGTCTTGTGTGAATAGTTGTTTCATTGGCAATACGACTGTATCTCTAACAAGACAGATTTGACAAAGTTCTCTTCTTTAAATTTGTGAAGGCAGAACTGTATCATTGTGTTATTATTGATAAGCTATGGGAGTGTTCTAGCTTGGCCAGCCAAGATAAGCAAAATACATCAATCATAAACCGACATCTCTGAGAGTAAAACAGAATAGTTTCTAATGAAAACCTTGTTCTGGGAAAATCCATACCGTATCAATAGGACAATAGATTTGATAGCCAGCAAATATTTGTCAATTAATCACTGCGGAAGGACAACAGTGAACTGACCTGGATTTACAAAGCGAATTCCTATCTTACTTTTTATACAGACTTAGTATGAATAATATTGTTAGAAGAAAACACAAATCTGATGTTGATTTGCTGTCACGGTAGGTAGACATACAGTGTACAATATTTACCAACACTGATAAATCTCGTTTGCTTTATTTTTTAGTATCCTTTGCCCTTTTTTTATAAGTTTCCTTGTGAATATTTTCAGCTTTTGAACACATTGAAGTTGAACAAAGTAAAACCTTATCGTATAAGTCTTACAACAGCGAAATTGTATAATGAATCATGTTCGCGGACCTAATTGGATCAGCGTTTCATGATATGACTTTGAATGAAATGAACAATATCATTAAATGTATTGAGATATGCCTTGTTCTGAATAAGCAGTGATAATTTGTTGCTTGACATAAGCAGAAAATGAAACAAACAATCAAACAATGGAGAAATTACTGCAAAGAAAACATTCGAGAATTTATGAAGTGCGGTGGGCGGAAATTCTGAATATCCGTGTTAAAATATAATTGACGTTGTACGCGTTTATTAATACTTTTACATAAATATTTAGAGGCCCTATGACAGCCTAATACAATTTCCATTTTCTGAGTAAAAAAAGACATGACAATCTTTTTCAGTGGCAATGCATCCAAATTTTCTGGTTTGCATCGATCTAATAATTTTCGAAAACATAAATTGTCCTATCAAAAATGGTTCTCTTCATTAATGAGTCTGAATTTTCTGTTATGTAATAGTAGCAAACAAAACTAATTAAAATATTTTTTTAAATAAACATAATTTACCTTTATGTAAATGGAATGAGGTCAAATTATTTATTAGGTAACGAACCAAATGGTCTTATAATCATCCGTAACGTTTGATAAATGTATAGCGAATATATCAGACTCAAAGGAAATGGCCAACATCGGATGTCTATAGTTACAGAGAACATTAAGGGAAATAGCAGATATTTTCCTGAATTTTTACTTACACAAATGTATACCATTTCTTATTTTCATTTTTAAAAACTAAATACTTACAACTCCCCCGACGCCAATAAAGTTCTTCCTCAAATATCAACTGTCTTCAAAGTTTTAACCGGTCTTCTGGGTATAATTCATCAAGGCATATTAAATGTTGAAAAAGATGTACCATTAAAAAATGACTTAAGATAAAAACAAATGTTATGATATCAATTATGGTCAGCACGTCTCCTTCTTGTCAAGAACATTTATCAATTAAGTTGCCCCTGGACAAAACTTAAAAGTTTTTAGGGTTTGAAAATAGAAAAAAGGTTAAAAGAGAACAACAGATATACATAAGTAAAATAACAAAATACCGAATGCAAGGGTAACTCAAAAAGGAAAATCATTTATAAAATGGCCAAATCCAAAGCTCAAACACATCAAACGAATAGAAGATATCTGACATATTCCTGACTTGGTTGACTTTGGAGGATGTCAAATTCTTAAAAATATGTAGATAACCTGTATCGTGACAATTTACGATTAGCCATTTTTCAATGTAGAGGACTATGGGTAATTTTAATGTTCATTACACATGCTATGTTTTTAAACTAATGAAAACTACATCAGGACATTGTTTCCATTGTTTATAGCTTTTTTTAAAATATTACACATAATGCATTACATTTGGAAACGGTGAGTTAATTATATAATAGTTCTTGAAAAACTGGTCATTATCGTGATATATGGACTGCCCACAGGACAGTGGTATTGACTAAGATAGTGATAATGACTGAGCCGAAGGCGAGGTCATTATCGCTGTCGCAGTGAATACCACTGTCCTACGGGTAGTCCATGTATCACGATAATGACCAGTTTTTTAAGAACTATTATGTTTATTTCATTGAGAAGCCATGTTTTACGATTTCTATGGCAAAGAGTGACGACCAGTCGTAGTAATACTTCCATTCATTTTAGTGCATATTTTAAGTAAATAAATATTTAATCAAGTTCTCTTTAATTTTATAATTAACGAAAAAATATAATAAACAACTCGACAACTTAAATATAATATTAAAAAAACAGGAACATGTTTTATAAAAGGTACATCTCTCCAAACAGATAAACTACGCCCCATCGGTCATTAACAGAGAAACCACGCCCCAACGGTCATTATCAGACGGAAACCGCTCCCCAACGGTTAATATCAGACAGAAACCACGCCCCACCGGTCAATATCATGTAAAAGTTCATTAACGACCGGTTTTCTGGTCCGTTTTGTTCTGTTTATGACCGATGGAATTTATTACTGAAGATTAATGAATGTCATGTGACCCCTTTTTATCCAATAAGAGAATCTTGTTTTCAACCGATATGAAATAAAATGCATTACATGAATCATTAAAGCAAATCATCTCTGGCTACTAGCCACATGTAAACACGCGGACTTTCATTTATCATACACTGATACCGAAAGTTCTTTCTTAACATGGCTTGAAAAATCTCTCAAAACTTTGCATGCAAGAAAAAGAAAAATTTCATTTCTCCATTTATTATCTTGGTTTGGAGGATATCTGTATCGGAATTCCAAGACGTTTTACCAGTTGTGATTTTCACCAAGGTTGTATTATACCAACAATGTTGATGAAAACATTCTGTCTCGGTAAATATCGGCTGCTTTAACAACATTACCATTCCTATTATAAATAAATCACTTGTTGAGTTCCTATACGTTGTATGTATCACAGCAAAGTATTAAATAGTCATTAATCTCCATGCTGTAGGATTAAATCCTGATTGTTTCTTAATGAAAAATGACGTTATAAATGTCAGTGCGAAAAATCAATTAGTTTTACATTGTTGTACATCACGGCCATGGCAGTTAATGTTATTTATGTTGTACATCGCTCTTATGTCACTTTACTAAGGATAAACTTTGTATAAGAAAAGTCATTTTTCTAGAAAGTCAACAACTTTAACGTCACTCAAAGTAAAACATTGAATTAATCTTAATATATTTAAGTTGAACTTCTTGAAGCAGGCTTAAGTACACAACAGAAATTATGTATAATCATTACGGGTTTAGAACACTGTTTGCAAACTCAAACATATACTTGCACTCTTATGATGTTATTTACAAGATGTATCAGAAAGGGCCAAAAAGGAAAAAAGATATCAGGGAAAAATCACTGAGCATACATGTACGTCCGAGAAAAATACGTCGTTTACACGATCAACCGGATAACAGCCGAAAACAAAAACATTTATTAAAATACTCCGCAAAAAATTAAGACTAAACAACATGAGCAGAGCCATAAAACAGTCCACCGTGTTTGTTGTGTATGTCCTTATATTTTTCAATTATGGGTTGTTTGCCTGTGAGAGAGCTTTCACATTTTTTTTAATTGGATGAAGAGTTGTCTCATTGACACTCATACCATATTCCCCTCTATATCCTTTCTCCGTATCCATTAGTGTCGGCCTTATGTGCATCAAAGCACGAAGAGGATTAAGTAAGTAAGTAAGTATCCATCTGATGACGACGCGTACGTTTTAATGCTGGCGAATGGATGAGATTAATACGAATTACAAAATACAATGTATATAACAGTAAAATTGTGTTATTTATTCAATTAACATTATGTAGTATAAACGCCCAAAATATTTTATAGAGCACCGGTTCATACCTTTAGGTAATTATTGATGTC